>NW_025953919.1:100252-623187 GCF_022497035.1 Daldinia vernicosa
TGTACTGCTTTCTGTCCGGAAGCCTTTGAGATGGCATTTGAATGCCCTATTTTTTTTTTCTTTGACGAACTCATGGAGTTGGATCGCGAGAGATATCCTCTGGAATAGTAGAGTGATTTGGAATGGTTAGGGGACTTTGCATTTACCAAAATTTGGTGACCCTAGGAATCTGAGAGATTCTTCAGGGAGGAGCTTACCATCATTTAGCTAGTTATGTTGCTGCCCGTATTTGAGAGAATAGACGCCAACTAAATTTCCTTCTTTATCTTCGTATGATATTTGTATCGCTTTTCGATTTGATATGTCTGCTATGGAAAACCAAGGGGCGCCTGATAGTTTGATACGTAGATCTTTTAGTACCCTGGGTAACGTACCAATTTTTGTATCCATGTCAACCTGGATAGCTGCTACCTATGCAGAAGAAGAAAATAGGACAGCGTAAGAAATAGAGTTAAGTAGAGGAAGAATGAATATACTTAGGCATACCTACTCACCGTTCCTAGGTATATGGTTATGCTCTTACCTATGACCACCTAATCAATTGCTAGAGGTAGCAATACCAAATAAGTGAGCTAAGGGGCAACTGGTTACGAAGAGACAGACTGGGGGCTGTGTGATAGTTTTACAAGTCATGTCTATCGTTCCGCTTCACTTGGTAGCTTTAATTCTCTGTACATAGGCAATTATCCTGTCAGGGGTTGCAATGGCCAGGGCTACTTACCTCATTCTGTTAAAGGTTCATCCAAGGAGTACTGTGATAGTCGAGACAAAAGCTATACAAGTGGTGTAGCCTTAGATAGGTTCATACTTCTTTGCGCAGCAAAGGAGTTGTTTCCCACCGGATGCTGGCATTATTGAAGCATTGGAAGATAGAAGGGAATATAAAACGTCAATACAAAGATGGGTACGTATAACTACCATATACGTAATAAACCGAAACAAAACGCTTGATCGGTTCCCAAATTAAGTTCCAATAATATGCATGTAATATATCCATATTTCTGTTTAAGCTGAAGTAATCTTGACGTTGGGATGATTTGAAAAGAGGAAAGGAAGCACGTGCTGATGCAATTGAGGTGACATAATCGAAGTAACACTAAATGCCAACTCGGAGATAAGAAAGTATAACTGCCATGTCAATTTAACCATCCGCCCATCTAATCCGTAATGCGGATTTAGACTAGATATCGATAAGGCTAAATCTTACGACTGGACCGGCTAAATACCGGCAGAATGCTATATAGTAGCGGTGGTCTGTGCGCAGGCTCTTATCGGTGCAGGTGGTTGCGGCTGCCCAAGGAGACCCGTGAACGGCTTTTCAAGAAGCTTCATTCTTGACATTTTCATTCTCTTTTCCGGAGCCCTGTTCGTTTGACCTTTTCAGGTCGCTCACACAAACTTCCCAGTGTTTGGAAGAAAAAGTTACTCACATATACGTCACATACCAACGGGGCCTATGTACTGCGCCAACCGATTTTGATATTTGATACCTACTTAAACCGCATTGGCCTCTTGCTGCACCTCTACCCCCTTCCCCACCTCGTCGCCGATTTCGACTGCGAATACTTTCTCATCACCGCCGATTCTTACACCTTTTCCATCATTCCGCCGATACGCGAAAATCACCTAAATCGCCCACCATGGATCAGAGAGAGCTCGATGCGCGCGTAAAGGCCCTTCACAAGGCCGCTCAGTCCAATGAGCCTCCTTCTGCTATCATTAGCATTATCGAGTCATTACGATCTGCTTCGCCGACCGAAGAAATGCTGCGCGTAAGTCGTGGATTAATTTGTTCTATTACTCCGTTCTGCCCCTCCATTCCCTCCTCTACCGTGTACTTTTTGATTTGTCTTGTCTACTTGCGCCAATACTAATATATACTAGACTACGAAGGCGGGTATTGTCGTAGGAAAGCTTCGAGGAAATGCGAACAAGGACATCGCCAAGATTGCGACCGAAGTAGTTGCGAAGTGGAAGAAAGGCATTGAGTTGGAGAAGAAATCCAAGGGCCTACAATCCGCCAAAGTACCAAAGGGTTCCGTGTCTCCCGCATCCAAGGCTGCTTCACCCGCCCCGAAGCCCCTCGCGGGAAGCAAGAAGGCCTACGAGGGTGATTCAGAGAAGCGCAACTTCAAGACAGACAAGGTCGACATCAACCGCACCGGCTCCCAGGTCCGCGACAACTGTATCGGGCTTCTCTATAACGGCCTCGCGTACCGCTCGCGGGAGTCCGAGGACAATGTCGTCATGCGCGCCATCGAGGTCGAGCACGCCGCTTTTAAGGCCTACAAGGGCGAGACTAAGGAGTATAAGGAAAAGATAAGGTCTTTATTTCAGAACCTCAAGGTCAAAACCAATGCCGAGCTAGGTCGCAACGTCATGTCGGGCGCCATTGCCGCCGAACGTTTCGTCGTCATGACCTCCAAGGAGCTCATGTCTGCCCATCAGCGAAAGGCTGAGGCCGAGCTCGAGCTCGAGAATATGAAAAAGGCCCAGGTCCCCATGGCCGAGAAGAGTATCAGCGACAGTCTTGAGTGCAGCAACTGCAAGAAGAAGATGGTTAGCTACACGCAAGCTCAGACCCGCAGCGCTGATGAACCGATGACGACTTTCTGCGAGTGTATGAACTGCGGAAAGCGTTGGAAGGTAAGTTTAGAGCTTTTATGTTTCTACTTGTATTTTTCTTGAGTAATACGCGTACTAACTTATCCGGTACAGTTCTCTTGATCACTACGTCTTGGCTTATCTACCTATCTTTACCTGGTTTGGCCTTTCCAAATTGCAGCACGGATACGGTCTCTCATGAAGTTGCATGAGGTTCATAAGCATTACGCGCCGTGGCATCATAGATGGCAGGTGTCTCATGGCAGGCGTCTCGGATTCGGTCGACGACCAGGTTGCTTTATTTTTGAGATTGGTTGCGTTTGAGTTTGCGTGGAGTTAAGGATTCTATTCGTTGACCAGGCCGGAAGACGTTATTTTTTTTCTAACTCTGCGCTGTTCCGAGATTGAGGGCTGGCTTTGTTTGCCAACGTAATATGTTCCTCCCTACCAAGTGGCTTAACCTAGATGCTAGGCAACCTGCTGTACCATAGATCAATGGCATTGATTGGGAATTTGCCTAACAAGAAGCTAGTAGTGTAATCCCATGTACTTTGTAACCTAGGCCTGTATCGGCCGGTACCGTAAATAGATATCCCCCTCACCTTGGCTTCTCGATACCTAGTAGAGTCAGTAGATTATCCGGCTTAGGCTCGTCTTCTAGGCCCATCTCCGCGATCTGCTTCCAGAACTTGCTCAGGTGTCTCGTCCCGGAATCGCATAGCACGGTGACGACCTGGCTGCCCTCGGGAAGCGAGAGTGCCGTGACGACGGCGGCAACGCAGTTTACGGCGCTGCTGCTGCCGCAGAAGATTCCGTCGTTTTCGACCAGCCACCGCGCCATCTTGCACGCCTGCTCGTCCGTCACCCGCACCGCCGTGTCGATCAAGTCCCGCCCGGCCTCGAAGTTCTCCGTGATCCTGTTGATCCCCACGCCCTCTACTATCGTGTCGACTTGCTGTCGCCGCCGCGTGCCCTCCTTCTCCGTGCTCGAGTACATGACTCCGTGTCGGATCTTGTTGTATAGCCCGCTGCCCTGCGGATCTGCTAGCACTACCTTTAGCTTTTTGAGCTTGGCTTCTTCTTTCAGGTACTTGGCTACTCCCGATATGGTGCCCCCTGTACCAGCACCCGCTACCCAGGCGTCGATATGTCCACGAGTCTGCGCGTAAATCTCTGGGCCGGTGGTTTTGAGATGCGCTTGCCAGTTGGAGGGAGACTCGAATTGGTCTGCGAAGAAGCCGACGCTGGAGTCGGCGCTGGAGTTTGTGTGCTCTGCTGCTCGGCGGCGCGCTAGGTTCACGAAATGCTCGGGGGAAGTAATAGGCTGCACGGGAACGCGCTCGACTGTCGCGCCTAAGTGGTGTAGTAGGTCTGATTTCTCACGGGCCTGGTCATCTGGCATACAGATATGCGCGCGGTATCCCTTGGCACGTGCCAACGCCGCAATGCTAATCCCGGTACTGCCCACCGTGCCCTCGTAGATGGTATCCCCACGCCCGGGCTTAAGGAATCCTTCCTCTTCAGCGACTTGGATCATATTAAGCGCAACCCTGTCCTTGGGACTATTGCCAGCGCCATTTAAGAACTCGGCCTTAGCTAGGATAGTACGTCCTGTGGCCTCGGAGAGGCTATGGATCCGGATTAACGGCGTCCGCCCGATGCACCCCTCAATGCCGTCGCTGACACCCTCGTCGCGTGGGACCAAGGTCTCTGGTACTTCGTGATCTTTGAGCTCTACGGGACCACCCCAGAATAGACTTGTTCTGCGGGTATCACCGACGCCGCGTTGGATCCGCCGTGTACCCCGCTGCTGAAACCGCCGCTCTAAGTCAGGGTATAAGTCTTTGAAGCCGAGGGTGACGAAGACTCCAGCGGTGAATGCGACAGCTACGGCGGCGGTGCCGTAGGCTTTTGGGTGGTCGCTTAGAGACATTTTTTATTTTTATTCTTTCTTATTTGTATCTTATTTTGTTCCCTCTTTCGTATATTTGACCAGACCAGCCCGCTTTCGATTCCCGATTCTACAATAGCACACCCATTTTAACTTAGATAAGAATAATAAAACAATATACTTTTTGGTTAGTTATGCACAATTGACAATGGTGAAACTTTTAAATTTTTTTGTCAAGTGACTTCTTGCTCGTTTAGAAGCTAAAGAGGGCTGAATACGTACGTCAGTGACGCCATGTCGGGAACCTTACGATATACCGTACAAGGTTTTTAAGTGTGCATGGAAGGTACTAGGTACAAATACGTCGGTGCGGGATAGGTTAAAAAGTGGAACCCACTTCAACTATTCGAAAAAGCTTCGGCGATGCGCTAAAACCTGAACCTCAGCCAACCCTCCAAAGTCCACACCATGGACTCCCCCCTTGTGGCCCAGCTCTTCCGCCAGCTATTTCGACATCCGGCCTGTCCGTCAAGAAGGAATCTTGCTGCGTTGTCGTCTTGCCTCCACCATGGCCGAAGAATACAGCGGTGCGAGTATCAGCAGAGGCGGCACATGGCCACCCGGAGTGCAGTCAGAGGGGCCAAAAAAGGGCTACCTGAGAAGGAGAGCCATTGGCAGCAAAGGACGGAGTTGTTCCCTGAGGATATGTCGGAGGAGTATAAGACGTACCCCACGGTAACAGCAAACGACCTAAGGTCACGAAGGGAACGTCCGCGGAAGGTTAAGATGCTCATGCGCGACTTCATAGAGGACAGCTTATACAACCCCCACTACGGCTACTTTTCCAAGCAAGTCGTAATCTTCAGCCCCGGTGAGCCCTTCGACTTCAACTCTTTGCGCGACGAGCCCGCCTTTCACGACGAGCTGGGACGGAGGTATACGGAATTCGAAGACGCCCTGGATAAAAGCGAGGGCCGCCCCGACGACACCCGCCAGCTCTGGCACACCCCCACCGAGCTATTCCGCCCTTACTACGGTGAGGCCATAGCTCGCTACCTCCTATCCAACTACCTGATGACCACGTACCCCTACCACGACCTCATCATCTACGAGATGGGCGCCGGCCGCGGCACCCTCATGCTTAATATCCTCGACTACATCCGGGACATCGAGCCCACCGTCTACGACCGCACCAAGTACAAAATCATCGAGATCTCGCCGTCCCTAGCCGCCCTCCAGAACTCGCAACTCCTCGCCACAGCTGCTTCCCGCGGACACGCCAGCAAAGTCGAGATCATCAACAAGTCCATTTTCGACTGGGACGCCCGCGTGCCCTCTCCCTGTTTTTTCTTAGCTATGGAGGTCTTCGACAACTTCGCCCACGACGTCCTGCGCTACGACATGCGCACCGAAGAGCCCCTCCAGGGCACCGTGCTGATCGACGGCCACGGCGATTTCTACGAGTTCTACGAGCCTGTGCTCGACCCCGTCGCAGCGCGCTTCCTACGCGTGCGGCACGCCGCCACGGGAGGCCGGTACCGCGTCCCGTACCCCACAAATCGCGGCGTCCGCTGGCTCAAGACGCAACTACCGCTCGCTCCCAACCTCAGCGACCCGGAGTACATCCCCACGCGCCTAATGCAATTCTTCGACATTCTAGAGCGCGCGTTCCCCGCGCACCGCCTAGTAACAAGCGATTTCCACACTCTGCCCGACGCGGTGCGCGGGCTCAACGCGCCGGTAGTACAGACGCGGTACCAGCGGCGCATGGTCCCCGTGTCGACGCCGCTGGTGCACCAGGGGTATTTCGACATATTATTTCCGACCGACTTCCACGTTATGGAGGCCGTGTACCGCGCTTTGACGGGGAAGCTAACGCGGGTTATGGAGCACGAGGCGTTTATGCGGTCGTGGGCGTATATAGAGGATACGAGAACGCACAGCGGGGAGAATCCGTTGTTAAGTTGGTATCGAAATGCTAGCGTTATGGTTACGGTGTGATGTGCTGTCCTAGATGCCTGGTTGATATGCTGGATGTTCTATAGCATGAGAACAGGAGCGTCGCGGTATGGTGTGGTGAAGAAGTCATGTTGGCTCGTGACTCGTGGCATAGCATATAGCATGGCACGTAGGTACCTTATAGGTATATATACCTTAGATCCGATAGCTGGTTGAATCAACCATGACACTTGGAAGGTATACGTTACATGATGACGGCTCCGCCAAATATCACAACCACAAATGAGTAGCATAATACGTTACGAACTCTATGAGTAATTCTATACTAGCCCGGGATATAGCGTCTTCTATGTTTATACATATGTATGCAGGCTTATGATAGCTAATACATTCCCCCATTCCTCCATGCCAGTTACCACATAAGCCAAGACTTACGAGGGGAAAAACACAGAATCCGAAGTGGTACTTTTTCTACGTAGCCTTGCAGTCTCCTATCGTAGCCCTAGCTAGCGCTCTTTAGAGCGGTCTTTTTTCTTTTCTTCCACGGCTAATTGTGAAGTTCCCGGGCTTCACTTCTCAAGCTTTTGTCTGTCGAACTACATGTAATATAGCTCGATATATGGTAGGCGAGATGGAACCTTAGATGCTTCAAATCTTCAGCTTCTCTGCGAGCCACTTCTCTGCGACGGCGACCGCATCTTCGATTTTGTCCGCATTTGTTCCCTGGCCTTGCCTTGTCGGCTCCTTACCGCCCGATTTGCCGCCGACGACTTCGGTGACGGCTGCGGCCCACTTCTCAGCAGTCACACCCTGCGATGTGAGGTGCTAGACATGTATGTTAGTAGTGTTCTCCTCTAGGGTAAATGAAGGAAGGGAATTCGACTTACTGTGCCGACGTATACACCATGTACAACAGCTCCCTCAGTCTTGCTGCCACCGAAAATATATACGGACCGATCCTTGTCCTTGCTCTTGAAGTGGTTCATGACGTCCGCGACAGCTTTGGCATTGGCGGAAATTGGCAGGTGTCCAATAAAGTATTTAGCATCTTTATTCTCGTCCTTAGCGAAGTGGGCGGATACGGTATCGAGTGCAGTCTTGCTCTCTGCCTTCTGCCGTTTCTTTTGTTCATCCACGACGGCCTTGACCACCTTTGAAAATCGAGTTTTTAGATCTTCCTTGGTCAGGGTAGATACGACGAGGTTGTTGAGATCTACTGTGGCCTGCTTAACTTCGGCCTCCTTTTCGGGGCCAAACGGCAGTGCATCGATAGCAGTGATGCGCTTAGAGAACTCTTCAGCCTCACGTTGCACACGGTGCGCGGCATCACCTGTGTATGCTACAATACGGCGAATACCTTTGGCGATACCGCTCTCTTCTACAATCACTAGATCCTTTATGATACCAGTCTGGTCGACGTGCGTGCCACCGCAGAACTCGACACTAACCTTTCGCCACTCGGGATTCTCCGGTGCTTCGAGTAGCATGTCGACATCGATACCAACCGATACCACTCGGACCGGGTTTGGATAGGTCTCACCGAAAACGGCACGAACGCCGTTGATCTTCTTTGCTAAGTCGAGCTCGACGTCTTTAGAGTAGATCTTGCAGTTCTGTCGGATATACTCATTCGACAAATGCTCGATCTTTTTAAGTTCGGGAAGACTGACTGCCGCCTTGTGCGAGAAGTCGAACCGGAGCTTGTCTTGGTCGACTAGCGAGCCTTTTTGGTTGACGTCTTCACCTAGTACTTCTCGTAGGGAGTGGTTAAGGATATGCGTGCCAGAGTGGTTATTGCGAATAGGCTGTCTCCTCAGCTCGTCATATTCGCAGATAACCTCATCCCCGGCCTTGAGTTCTCCATACTTTAAGAATCCGTTGTGAATTATATATCCTCCGAACTGTTGAACATCATGAACTTCGAACTCCGCGACATCATCGATGACAATTCTTCCGGTGTCAGCAACCTGACCACCTGACTCGGCGTAGAAGTTGGTCCTATCCAGTAAAAGACCGAAGGCGGTATTCGGGGGAAGGTCCTTAGTTGACTTGATGAATTCGGTGCCTGTGTAGATAAGCTGGACTTTTCCAGTCGTGTCGCCTTTGAAAAACTTAGGCTCGTCGTCCGCAACAGGTACCTGTAACTTATCCTTTAATTCGGCGATTTGGTGGACGTTCAATTTCGCAAACGTCTGCACTGCTTCCTTTACAGCCTTGCTAGCCTCTCGGGCCTTCTCTCGAGCAATGGCGATTTCGCCCTCGTCAGTTTCGAGACCTCGCTCCTCGGCCATGAGCTTGGTTAGATCTTCCGGGAAACCGAAGGTATCGTATAATCTCCAAACATCTGCTCCGGAAAGCTTCTTCGTCCCGCTGTTGATTGCCTGAGCTGCATACTTCTCAAACTGCTTCTCTCCGCGGTCCAACGTTCTGGCAAAGGCCTCCTCTTCCTCGTCTAGTATCTCCTTGATGTCTTGCTGCTTCTTAACGATCTCTGGGAATTGTTCGCCCATCTGGTCGACGAGCGCAGGTAGGATCTTAGAAAAGAACGAACCAATTTCTGCGTTGAAATACTTTCGAGCATAACGTGAACCTCTCCGCAATACACGACGAACGACGTAACCCCTTCCCTCGTTGTTTGGCGCGGCGCCATCTGATATGGCGAACGTGAGTAGTCGTATATGGTCAGCAACTACACGATAAGCGGTGTCAATGCCATCCACATCGTCTTTGCCGTACTTGTCAGTGTACGACCGCGCTCCCGTGACTTCCTGGATTTTATCAAATAGGGGGGTGAAAATATCGGTTGCGTAGTTCGAGCTCTTGTCCTGAAGTGCAGATACTAATCGTTCGAAACCCATTCCCGTGTCGACGTGCTTTGCCGGTAAAGACTTGAGCGAGCCATCTTTCTGACGATCGAATTGGATAAAGACGTTATTCCAGATTTCTACAACCAAAGGGTCGTCTTGGTTGACTAGGTGTGCGGCATTGCGCCCTCCGACCTTGTCATAGTGAACTTCGCTGCAAGGGCCACAGGGACCCTGGTCGCCCATCTCCCAGAAATTGTCCTTCATGTTACCAGGTAGGATATGATCCTCGGGCACGCCAACAGATCTCCACAATTCCTTGGCCTCTAGGTCGGGTTCGAGGTTCATGGCGGGGTTGCCTTCGAAATAGGTGACGTAGAGTCTTTCAGGGTCCAATCCATAGACCTTGGTGAGAAGCTCCCACGACCATCCTATCGCCTCCTTCTTGAAATAATCGCCAAAGGACCAGTTGCCCAACATCTCGAAGAATGTCTGCGATTCAAGTCAGTTCACGCAAACAGATAGAATACGGGCGTATGTGCCTACATGGTGATAACTGTCTTTGCCAACACTGGATTTCCGATTAGCATACAAATAGACTTTCGATAGCGTTCAAGCAAAGTCGTCATTAAACTCACTCGTCGAGGTCCTATGCAGTTTCTGTTATTAAAATCAAGTACGTTGATAGGGCCGAGTCGCGAGGTATCATACATTGTGCTTCCCGCCAGCGCGTATACACTTCTGCGTATCGACAGCACGCTTCAGCTTGGACATTTCATCCGAACTAGAAATAGTACCTAGGAATATGGGCTTGAACTGGTTCATGCCCGCATTGGTGAAGAGCAAGGTGGGGTCATTGTGAGGCACCACAGACGACGAGGGCACTGGGAAAAAAGAGGAACATTAGTATTTTTTTTATGTATGATTTAGTAGAGGAATATCGAAAGTATATTATTAGATGCATCTGCATGCTGTAATAAAGCGACATGCGGTGATGCCGTGGCGTTGCATACCTATAGTGTGCCCTTTCTTCTCGAAGAATTCGAAGAAAGTCTTGCGGACGCCAACGCCGGTCCACTTGGGCTCCCCCATGGTGGCGACGGTGTTATATGCTCTCGTTGTCGAGAATCGGAATCGGGATCGGTATGCGTTTGATCGAGAAAGATAAAAGTGTAAGCGAGATGATGATACGGATTTGTTCGTCGTTGTGGAGTAATTAGAAACCGACCGAAGAACGTTGTTTGCGGCCGAAAGTGTAAAAAAAGGATAGAATCTTCTACAAGAGTGACTCAATAATGCGCCGCCTATAAACGGCGACTGTCCGCCGCATTGAATTTTCATTCGGCCTAGACGCTTAAAAAAAACCCCCCCAGACTTCCACAATTGGACCCCTAAAATAATTATAACAATACGTACCGACCCCTACGCACTCAATCCAAATCCAACCTGCGACTTCGGAATCATATCATAAAAGTCCTATCGAATTGATTGCCAAATACCAAGGTAATTAAATCGATTGCTCATAAGACCTTATCGCTGATTCCTCGCGGCTATTCGAAGAGAGCGACTCCGGTGCACGACCCTACCGTTGTTAGTCAATTGGGTATATGTACTAGATAAGAAGAGGGTGGAAAAGATAAAGAAAATAGTCGGATACCTATACCTAATGGATATCGAAGTAGGGCCTAGCTCGACCGCCTTTGCGCATTCCGCTTTCCCATACACCAATCCTAGAGCTATGCAGTTCCCCGCTACCGCAATGCCTGCTTCCGCTGTTCCAGGCGCTTCCATCAATGGGAACTACTTTCTTATCCCCAATTCCAACCCCAACCCCAACGTCAATGATTCCCCCAGCTCCAATTTGTTGCAGCAACAACAACAACACAATCAACAATATCTCAATGTCGGAGGAACGCGCAAGATGCGCAAGAGGAAAGCCGAGTCTCAGGACAATGAAAGACTATCCAAGAGACTAAGTCTTCTCAATCTCGGTAGGTTTTTAATATCTATCCCCCGCCAATTATAAGCCAATGCATCGTCACTAACATCATTTCCTTTGGTAGAACAAAATGGCCAGAAGCTCTACGTCCCAGTCGAGAGCCCTCAGCTCAGGCCGGCTGAATGCACCTTGCTAACCCAGATTCCCGAGAATGATAGCATGCAGCTTGACGACTCGAAACACAAGGTGTACATCTATAACCTGGACGACGAGCTCTCAGACACCGAGTCCGAGTCCGACAGCCGCCTCATCTTTATACCCGACATTGAGAAGCATCTTATGCAGAACCGCATCCCGCCCTTAGTACTGGCCAACAAGGACGGCGAGATCGCCGGCATGCAATTGGTTTTATACAGGGAGCCCACCTCCTTGACTATACCCGAGGAGCAGGATAGCGTGAGGAAAGCTATCATTGAAGCAAGACAAAGGGCCAGGGACAAGCAAAGGCAGGAGCTTGAACAACAAGCTGCACCTCCGTCGAGCATTGTCCCATCCACGTTTAATTCGCCAAGTACGCCGACTGCTATGAATGGATTTATGAACCATAACGGGGCTGGACTCCCCCCTGATGACGACCCGGATGCGATGGAGGTGGACTGAACGGATTATGACTATACGTATACGGAGTTTGGCTAATTTTATAGATACCCTGGCGGGCAGGTGCAATACCAGGGGGACCCAGGTGCTTATCCTTTGTTACGGGCGTATAAACGGCGTACTTAACGGCACCATTTGGATATTCTGTCAGCACGCAACACTTAGTGCCCATGTAGGCTATAATGAAATTATTGTCCTATACACAAATCGTACAAGTTATCCGTCATATTCAGTGCTATTTCTTGCTACGTACTGCAAGTTTGGGTATGAATTTGGACAAGTCCTCCATGCAGTCATTTCCCCCCTTCCCAACATTAAATAACATAACCGCCCGCGTGCTCATCCGTCCCTAATCAACCGTCTATCTCTGCGCAGCAGATGGTGGCGGTCCGGGAGGCGGTGCATAGTCATCGCCAGCGGGTTGTCGTGCCGGCTCTACACCGGTCTGTACGGGATCGATCTTAGTGCTTCCCATCGGCGGCGGGCCTCCCTCATACATCGGGGGTCGGTTGTTAGGGTCGTAGACGGGAGGAGGCATATGATGCATGCCGTAGTTAGGAGCTCCGTAACCCGGCCCCTGTTGGTAGGTTGTGTAGGAAGCTTGCGGCCAAGCATATTGCGGGTCGACGGTGCCTCTCTCTTGGCGGGAAAGTAGCCACTACGATACGTTAGCTTAGGTTGTCAACCACGGCCGATGAGACGGCATTAATAGAAGATTATACGTACGCCGTGGTAGGCCATTGGTTTCCTGCCTTGCCGGATGAGCTTCCTGGCATGCATGCGGCCGAGGACAAGGTATAGCATCAGTAGGAGCAAGATACCCAGGAACAGTGACCATTTGACAATCACGCCTGTCTGAAACGGTGTTAGAAAGATGCTCAGAGCTGCCATGTTCAAATACATACCCGAGTATACCAAAACCATACGTAACGACCATTCTCATCCTCGACGTATTGACGGCGCACCACGTCGTTCACCGACGGAGTGTAGGGAGGGAGACGTGTCTTTCCGAACATTGTGCCTTTTTCTTTCTTATTCTTCCTCGGGTATCAAGATGCGAGGAATTCTAATAGCGTAAAATACAATCAGACTCGAAAAGAAAAGAGGAGAAAAGAAAATCAAAGGGAAATTCAACGGCCGTAGAATGCGCAGCACTACAATCGCCAGTCCAGGCCAGCCGAAGAGAAATAGAGACGGGAGCAAACAAAGAATGGGAAGAGAAATGAATGCCAAGCTTTTTCTCCCGCAAGTAAAGAGCAGGGCGATTTGTATTTCAATGGAATCTTTTTTGCTTTGCCCAGATAGACAATAAATAATGTTATTATTATTATTGTCGATTGTGTTAGGTAATGAATGCGAAAGAGGGAGCCTACGTTAGGTATGTAGACTGGTGCTTTGTAGGAGAGTAGTAGCATGTAGTAATGATGGCGTTGTCGTAATGGCGTTGTTGTCGTAATCTGCGGCAGACTTTGTTACAAATAGGCGTTTCAAAGAGGTCTCGAACGATGAGCGGTGGTTGGCCGGGTGGCTGAGGTTTATGAAGGCCAGGGGTTGGGGATGGGGTCGCACCGTCAAACGGGCGACTTCTTCCCGGGTTGTGAACCTTGTCATTACGTACGGAGACGGAAATTGAATGTGGATGCCAAGGAGGATCTGATCGTACACGCATGCTGATTCTCAGATCTTTCAGGGCTACTAGTTACTGTGTATTTACTTACTATGGTGACTAATAAGTCTTGCTCATTACGGATTAACGTAAGATGATAATAAATGCAATCGAATCAAATCATTGTATTTATTAAGTTACACTTGACTGTCAGAGATAGATGCAAGAGGCCGTGATACCAATTTTACCTACCTGTCAGCCTGTTACGTATAGTTGCTCAAAAACACATGAATACGAATTGTGAAGCCACTCACGATAAACTACTCTCCAACCACTTTGAGGCCCATTACACACGACAAAAGGTAGAAATTAAGAATACTAATATCGAGAATGGATAAGGATAGAATAATGATCTATAGATTAAAGATTACCTAAACCAAGGAACAATGTAACTAGTTTATATATAATACTCTATATTTACCTGTCCAAATCCCCCCTCGTGGAATGGCTAATAAGAGCTGTACTAAGACCTATTTTAGAACTCCTAAACTCCATATCCACTCGCACTTACTATATAATAATCACCCTATCCTTTACGCCATGTAAGCTTTGGTACGAGGTAAGCTGCCAGATTTTCTGAGCTGGGACAAAGCGAATCGATATTCAGCGACTATAATACTCTTATATGGTGCATAGCACACGTACCAGTCACAAAACCAACCAACGGACCGGACGGCCTGACGCTGCAGCTTCTGGTAAGAGGTTTGATGCATGCTGATATCAGCGTCTAGATAAGGCTTCGCTGACTTGTTCCACAGACGAGGCGTAATAATGCTAGAAACAGTACATATACTAACTCAAGAACCGCTCATGACCAAAATCCCCGCGGCAAGGCTTAAGCCACACCGTCCTAACCTCGGTCCCTAAGCTCCGTATAACAAAACACTCCTCCGATCGAGACGACGATCTGCAGTTCTGTAATCCTGTTCATCATTCTCCGTAGCCCTGAAAGGCTAACGATGCAAATTTAATTCCGGTCACCGTTCTAATAAATTCAAGAAACCTCCCAAGGACAATCTTATGGCATCGTTCGGACTTTGCGTTGCATAAATATTGGTTTCCTCCAAGGCATTCAATCCGTCGGTTGGAGCCCACCTGCTACTTCTTGTGTGGGTTCCATCATCGCGTAGGTATCCGCGGCCGTCTTCCGTTGCCTCTCCTCGCTAGCATCGACGATTTTCCGAAGCGTGGTCATCTGCCTATCAAATTTGTCCACCAAGTTTGTATAGTCTTCGATCTCTCCTCGGCCACGATCATGCTGACCACTTCCACTACCACTTCCGCTGCCTGAACCGTGTCTGCTTGCCTCTCCAGATAGTCCACCCTCCGAGCCTAGACTGTTGCTTTCTATGCCTTCAATTTTTAGCATAAGGCGACCAGGTCGGCTGCTACCATCTCCGCCTCCATTACCGCTATTGCTTTCCGCGTCGGACGAAGGTGCTGCTATTTGGCTAAGTTGCGCATCTAGTACTGCCCAGGACGGCGATAAACTTGAAGCCCAAGCAACGCTATATCCTCCTGTAGGATCGGGTGCTAGGTCTAATACCATAGCCCTATTGGACGAGGCTGGGTCGGAGGCGGTTCCGTCGACACCGACGTCAAGTTCGGCTAATGCTTGTGTTAGGATGTCTGGGTCATCGTCGCTGAAGATGTAGCGCACATGTGGATGATGGGTTGTACGCGTCGATGCATTATTCACGAGGGTGAAGATTGGCGCAAACGGATGCGGCTCGTGATCTTGGTCGTCGTAAGTGTCCGCCATCGGCGGTTGTTCTGATGGGGGTTCCGTCATCTTGAAGGCTGGCCTGTGAGAGTCATGGAGAGGGCTGTTTGTTCGAGAGGAGCGGAGAAGAAGTCCGGATGGAAGTGATGAAGAGGAAGCTGGCGCATCATGGCTCCGAAGGTCCATGCATTAGAGGGTAATAGATGAAAAGGCCCAAGGGTTTTTGCTGATGGGCAGAGGTACCTTAGTGACGGAAGACCGCAGGTGGTGTCATGCAAGCTGCAAGCCGTGCAAGGTACATGTGCCTTGACCAGGTAGTATGTATCCACCCAGCTGGCCTTAGTTCGCTTGACTTTAAGCTATTCGTAGCTTCTATCTTATCGTTATGTGGGGAAAGGGAAGCTTTGTGCTCCAGTAAGAAACCTAAACACCATTATGCAAGGACGGGAAGTCCTTGCCGAAAAGTCAATTCCAAGGTACCTAGGTACATATAACCTAAGCGTAAACAGGTATAAGAAGAGTCAAGACATTGATATTATCATATGTAGACTCATATGTCGAGGCCTGCTCTTTTGGATATCAGGTAACTAGTTAATTAGTATTAAGAGCTGATCTTGTCTAGGTAATACCCTGGCGAATACATATAAGCGATGTTAAGTAATAATGTGAGGTAATATGACTTACTATTCATAAATTTCCCAACTCCATCGCAAGTAGAAAATTATTAACCTCAAGACATTAAGGATAGAAGCCTCTTATTAAACCCATAAGTTATAATAGGGAAACTGGAACGTGTCTAAAAGTGCTCATGCCTTCTCATCACTAGGCGTCGTTCAGATCTAGCTCACCATCTTCAGCTGGTTGTTGAGCTACTCCTGCTTCTGTTTCCCACTCGAACTCTGAATAACGCGATATATTAGCTACAAGCCTGTTTGTTAGGACAGAATGGAAGGGGTCAACCTACTCTGTCGACACATTGGGCATTGCCCCTTGGCCGAGTCTTGCTTTATCCATTCCATGATACAATGCTTTTTTATAGTGTTAGCGCTTTTAATTTTCGCAGAAAAAGGAATTCGCCTAATACCGACCATGTGAAAATTGTGACCACACTTTCCTGATACTGAGAAAAGTTAGCCAGATACCTCCTTACATAGGATGGGTAAGGACAAGTTATGCGGTAACATACGAAGGCTGCAATCGTCGCCGGGATATTTGCAAGTAGGACATGTCCCGTCGAAATGGACTTGACAAATACCACAGACATCATCTTCTGGAAGATCCCATCTCCACGTTGCAACCGCGTTCCACTGCTTTATTTTGACCTTCATTGGGGAGGTTTGCTCGGTTTAGATGCTCGGTGTATTATTTGTGGTGGACGTCTCTGTGATGTCTTATTTGGTTACGTGCTATTTATAACACAACCGCAGCAATTAAATCTATTAGCTGGATTATTGTGCAAATATGTAATTAACCGTAGTTTTATATGTGAACGTGCATAAGTTATCAATGAAATTATGCCATTCAGTTTGTCGCAGTCGCAATAGGTCGGGCTGTTCGGCATCACACCTGATATTAGTGGGATGTACTCCACGGTCCACAATTGAATCTTATAGATAGCGGGCACCTCTGTTGGTCAGGTACAAACCTTGCTTATCGGGCAGCCACTTCGTAATTGGAGAATTGAGATTTTTGACTTCAAGCCATCGCAAAGCTGTTCGTTCTTGCGTAACGCGAAATTATTAACGCCGCTGCGCCGTTGGTATTTGGTTAAACAAAGGAAGTGACGAACTGTAGGTACTAAAAAGACCCCGCACCGTACATCATTTCACCAAAGCTCTCAAGACAAATTGGAGCTTATTCAATCATCCGAGCGTCACTTTTCTTCTATTCAATTACCGTCACTCGCGATCTCTCCGGGCGGTGGTGGCGATCTGGATTGCTCACTTCTAAGCGACGACCGGACCTCACCCGCCCAGGAGACCTTTATTAAGTATCACTTCGTCCGAATATAAGAGTTCATAATCGACCCCATACAGTGCATAAGTCTCATAAAAGAGCGGTCTGGCTATGGCAACTCTTGCAATATTTCGCTCCACGCGAGCTTTCTCTCCACGACAAAGCTTCCAAAGATGCCTAATTGGTTTCATAGAACCTCGCCGGAACATGTCCTCCTACCTAGTGACTCCCGCTGAGCTGGCAGATGCTCTGAAGAAAAGTCCGCCATCACCTATCAGTCCCGAGCCCCGAGTTATTCCCCTATGCGCCTCATGGTTCCTACCAAATGACGAGCGAAAGGGTATTGACGTCTTCATCGAGAAGCGAATACCAAAGGCCCGCTTCTTTGATCTCGATAAGGTCAGCGATAAACGGAGCCCATATCCCCATATGCTACCGAGCGCCAAGACATTCGCAGAAGCAATGAGCTCTCTTGGTATTCGAAAGGCCGATACAGTAGTTGTCTACGACTCAAAAGAGCTGGGCATTTTCAGTGCGCCAAGAGTAGCATGGACTCTTAGGGTATTTGGTCACCCCAGCGTACATATTTTGAACAACTTCAAGTTGTGGGTAGAGTCTGGCCTTCCCACAGAGTCGGGAGAACTCTACAGCGTAGAATGCAACCCGTACCCGATTCCCAAGATAGACGAAACCCACGTCGCAACCTTCGAACAGGTGCGGGAGGTTGCCCTAGAGCATAACAAGGAAGGCTCCGAAGGAGTTCAGATTATCGATGCAAGACCTGCTGGCAGATTTAGCGGCAAGGATCCCGAGCCCAGAGAGGGTCTCTCGTCCGGCCATATGCCGGGTTCTATCAACATTCCTTTCAGTGCCGTTCTCGACCCCGAGACCAAAGCATTCTTGCCCAAGGAGCAACTACAGAAGTTATTTGAGGAGAAGGGGGTAGATCCGAACAAGCCGATCATATCGACATGTGGCACCGGAGTAACAGCAGCTGTCATCGATACTGCTCTCGAGGTGGCAGGGTATGGTTCTTTTGAGACTCGGCGGATCTATGATGGCAGTTGGACGTGAGTTGAACTTTTTACTTCTTGACTATTTTCACGTAACTAATTAGTGAGTAGTGAGTGGGCGCAACGAGCCAATCCTTCGGATTCATTAATCCGCAAGAACGAGTAGGGGATTGTGGATTGTGTTGCGGACAGAATGATGATGAGATACCCCCCCTTCTCAGGAATTCGTCGTGCTTATATTGCCTTCAAATATACTCTGCGCACTTCGTCCTCCCTTTGCATCGTTTACATTGAGCATGAATTACGCATTATTTACTCCACTTACTCCTATTGGAATTATCAGGTTGGACTTGGGATGTTTTCGGTTACTAAAATCCGAATGCCTATTGTAAATATAGCCTGGATCTGGGTGCAACTACGAGGTTATCCACAGTTATCACGACATGGCCTAGGTGACAGGCTCAGTATCGGCGTATGAGGTTAGATCACGGTAATGAAACTCGACATTTGTACGAGATATGTGCATCGTGTCATGTCTGACTACCTAAGTTAGGTAGTTATAACTAGTAACTCTTACATATAATATCTCGTCAAGTTTCTAATCTAGACTTATAGGTTATTCTCGATACGAGCACGACCTAACAATGCCTTACCCAGGGAGACTCATCTCTGCGTAGCTTAATTCATATTAATATTTACCTAGGCTATGTATTAGGAAGGTTTAGTCCTAATAACTCATATTATTTCCGCAGTCCTGTGTGATGGGTTTAAGACTTGAGCTAGGAGTACCTATGCCAGAGACTTAGGTACGGTATACCTGTAGATGAGACACTAGAAAAAAGGGGGTATCTGGTTTAATTATCTCCGGAAGGTAAGTAATCGCTCCAGCGGTGGTATTTACGTGTATAATTCAAACATGATCAAAATGTGGATGGAGGATACTTGGAACCTTGGTGCGAAATTCAAATTTACTATGAGATGTATTTCGCATCTCGGGGGTATATGTACTTCGGTACCTAAGCTAATCTTATCGGTGATCGGCAGATAGTGCGCATTGACCACTTCGGCTGGGGCCCATTTTCCCACAAACCCAGAACGAAATTCCAAAATTGTAGGGCCCCTCCACCGCGCAAAATTCCCAAACTTCGAAATTCGGTCAACCTCAAAACCGCCATCACGAAAGGCTCAATTCGGGAGTTTTCGCTTTACGCACACTACCTTACTAACGACTTTCCAACAGCCACCACTCCCACAAACAATTCACTATGGCTGACCGAGGCGGTGCCCGCGGAGGCGGTTTTGGTTCTCGAGGTGACCGAGGCGGCGATCGTGGCCGTGGCCGTGGCAGAGGTCGAGGCCGTCGCGGTGGTGCGAAGGATAGCGAGAAGGAATGGATGCCCGTCACTAAGTTGGGACGTCTTGTGAAGGCCGGCAAGATCAAGAACATGGAGGAAATCTACCTACACTCTCTCCCCATCAAGGAGTATCAGATCGTCGACTTCTTCCTGCCAAAGCTCAAGGATGAGGTCATGAAGGTACGATTTAACCCAGAAAACATCCCAAGTTTCTAGGATTTTCTTTTTAGGAAACCTGCGAATACGAGAGTGTTGAAATGAAATTACTAACATGGATTCCCCGAATTTAGATCAAGCCCGTACAGAAGCAGACCCGTGCCGGTCAGCGAACCCGATTCAAGGCTATTGTCATCATTGGTGACTCGGAGGGTCACGTTGGTCTTGGTATCAAGACCTCCAAGGAAGTCGCCACTGCTATCCGTGCTGCGATCATCATCGCCAAGCTCAGCGTCATCCCCGTCCGACGTGGTTACTGGGGTACTAACCTTGGTCTTCCTCACTCTCTGCCCGTCAAGGAGAGTGGAAAGTGCGGTTCCGTCACTGTCCGAGTATGTTCAAAATGCACCGATGAGGAAGAAAGTCAATACTAATACAATTTGCAGCTTATCCCTGCCCCTCGTGGTACCCAGATCGTCGCATCCCCTGCTGTCAAGCGTCTCCTACAGCTTGCCGGTATCGAGGATGCCTACACCTCGTCGTCCGGTTCCACCAAGACTCTCGAGAACACCTTGAAGGCTACATTCGCCGCTATCTCCAACTCGTACGGATTCTTAACACCCAACCTGTGGACCGAGACGAAGTTGATCAGAAGCCCGCTGGAGGAGTATGCGGATACTCTCCGAGAAGGAAAGCGATACTAAATGCGGAATTCGGGGCATACGGCGTAGACTCGTTCTTGTTTTTTAATTGCATCGGTGCCGGGTAGGCAGGCATCAGATTAAGGCAGCAAAATGGCAGCTCGATTCTGACAATTCATACCTATGATCCATTCTTAGTGCGCTGTGAAGCTACAAAGTTTACTTGACGTTGACTATAAGCCCCATAGCGAGTGTTTAAGACGGAGATGCTATATCACCTACGTAAGAAAGCGAGCCCCCTGAAATCCCTACATAAACTATGTACATTATGTACCTAATAGTAGTACATACATGTAACCAAGGTATAGCGCGATCGTCATAGATTAAGCAGACATGCCATTGATACCTTCCGCAAAGACCAGCTACTCATGACAAGGAAATAACGTATCAATAGTAGGAAAGTAAGCCCCTTGTATTCCAGCCGTTCTTCCCCTGATCAAATCCAGGTCGTTCCTACTGCACTTATATTAGAGAAGGGGGAGTAGCAACAGCTAAGTATAACATTAGCTAGATCAAGTTCCGAATCCATACCAATCCCATTTCATACTCTCACTCATATCATCTCTCTACTAGATCTCCCTCTGCCCTAACTATCGTCAGTTTTGGTCTTTTTGGTCTGACATTTTGGCTCAATTTTGAACTTGGCTCTACCACAACTCCTTCTGAACCACGAATCCTTTTTTCGCCTGTCTGAAGCCCTTATGAGACATTACACATTCCAAATGCCACTCCCATCTCTAGGAATAGCGGGATACTTGCTTATAACGACTGTGTTTTCCTCTTTTTCACTAGCTGCGGCATCTGCCCATCCCGGTTTTGCTAATCTAACGTTCGAGAATCGCAACTTGTCGACGGGGAGCGATGTCCTATCTAAGCAGCTGCTTGCAAATGATAGTAGATGGCAATATCGCCACAGGAAACGTGGTATTAATATAGACGGCTTCTCTAATATGACCTCCAGGAACCTTATTATGGGCACGACGGCCATAACTGCTCATCTGGGCGACTCTATATCGACGATTAATTCGTCAAGTATCAGTCCTTCTGAAGGGATACCTATTTTGTTGACGGATCAGCCAGTTTTACCCGTTCCTACATTATCCGAACCCACGAGTTCTACGGCTCCAGTCCTTACGGGCAGGCTTGGTGGTATACTCGACAGACTAGTCCCCTTAGCGGCGCCTATAATCGTCAATAGAACGAATTCAAGGGGACAGACTGCGAGAGAATTTATAGTTACTAATGTTGCACAATGGGCTTACCAGGTCGAAGCCCGCCAACAGAGAGCCCCTAATTCTCTAGATACTGTGGCGAGCTTACTCGGAGATCCAAATTCGGCTGTAGAGAGTGTCGTTCAGAAAACCGCTACGGACCCTGCAGACGACCTTTCAGCATCAATCCTAAGGAGGCGTTCTGAGATAGTTAGCAGTGGTCCCGATAGCATAACTAATACGATTGACAGCTCTGTTATTTCGGATGATCTGGCTACCACTGATTTTCAACTATCGTTGACGACACCTATACCATCACGTTTAGAAATCATTCTCGAGACAGTCACTACCTATGGTAGGTTCCATAGCTATTCATTGGATTTTTAATGACCCACGCTCACTTGTACTAGTCGATAGGATAGTCACCGTAATAGAGGATTGCCATTCAACATTGACTGAGACGATCTTCTTGTAAGTTTGTCCAGAGGTATTAACTACCTAGATAGGTAATTCTACGTAACTAATGAGCGTATAGAGCTGGTAGAATTCCTACCCTAGCCATCTACGACAATCAGCCGTGCCCAACTAACCCGCCTTGCCCCGAATGTGTTTCTCCGACTTGCCATTGCCCAAATGCTAGTGGTATTGGCGGTGCTACTACTACCTCTCCGTCCGGGATTCCTGGCACTCGAGGGCCATGTCCTGGCTCTGGTTATACTTGTCACGAATGTCTCGACGGCTGGTTCTGTCCACCTCTTCAGACTCCGGCACAGCCTGCGCCTTGCGGGTTTGGTTGGCCTTGTGCTCATTGCGACGGAGGATGGTTCTGTGTCCCCCAGCCAACTTTAGGTCCGGAAACATGCGCAGGATCAAGCGGACCAGCTACGAATGGGCCTGGAACTATATCGTCTACAGTTTCCTCACCTGGAACCCCCCCTCAATCAAGCCTGACACAACCAACGGAACCAGGTCCTACCATGCCCAGTGCACAGGGAGAACTGCCTAATAATATGGGTTCAAATTCGGCGGTACCTGCAAGTGCGAACGGAGGTTCTACTCCAGGCGCCTCAGCAACACCGCCGAATGGAAGCGGTGGCGTCACCTCGGGGCGGTGTACAGAAGAACCAGGATCATTTCCAAGTGGGGGTTCCGCCGCTGGTCCGACTTCACCTGGAAGTAACAGCGGTAGCGGTAACTCACCGCCCAATAATAGCGGAACCACTCCAGGCCCTGGGAGTGGTGGATCGTCTTCGAACACAAATGGAGACATAGGGCCAAGTCCAACTACACCGGGGAGTAGCCTCACACTATCTCCAAATGGAAGCCCAGGGGCCAGCCCTAGCTCAGCAACCAACGAAGCTGGTAGCAGCAGCTTCGGTCAGGGTGGTAGGCCCAATTCAGCCTCAAACGATGGAATGAGTGGAGGTCCAACTTTTGGCTCTAGCTTGAATACTTCCCCAAATAATGGAGGCAATATGAACCCTACGGGATCAGGGCACGGTTCGCCTTCTGACGGAAGTATGCCAAGCCAAAACAGTGGTCTCGGTTCAGCTCCTAGCAGCGGAAATGGAGGTGCCAGTTCAGTAACAACTGGGGAAAATCCCAGCCCTCCGGCTTCACCTTCTACTGGTAGTAATTCCGATGTGTCTTCTACTAGCCCGAACGGCCAGGGTCAAGGTCAAGGAGCAGCAACCCCAAGTCTTAATAGTAATCAATCAAGTGACAATAGTCATTCCAGGCAAGCACCTAGCCAAAGTCATGAATCGGCCGGCTCGAGTCCTACGGATAGTTCACCTGGAAGTGGTAGTAACCAAGGTCAAACTTCGCCTAGCCAGGCTGAAGGAACTCTTCACCAATCAAGTAATGGTGGAACCCCGACACAGACCTCTATGGGGGATGGACAAGGGAATCCATCTCCTAGCCCTACAGCCAATTCACCAGAAAGTAATTCCAACTCAGGACAGACTTCTCCCAGCCAAGGCAACGGATCAGCCGGCCCCAGCCCTAATAGCACCCCATCAAACAATGGCGGAGCATCTGGAGCTTGTACGCAAGGTTCCAGTGACCCGGCTTGCCGTTCATTCGGAGGCGGGGATAACGGAGGCTCTGCAACACCCCACACATCACAAGCAAGCGCTTCACCAAACGGCGGGGTAGGTTCTAATCCACAGACGAGTAATAATCCAAGTTCTTCGATACCAAATAATGGGGGCGGAGCTACCCTAGGGGGTCAAAGCCAGTCGACCTTATCAAGCCCGAATAGTGGTTCAAACGGTAACTCGTGTACTTCGGGATCTACAGATCCAAGTTGTAACTCGCCAGACAACAATAGAAACTCCAACCTAGGCGGTATCCAAAGTCAAGGTTCAGCTACGTCGCCTAACAGTGGATTGGGAAGTCTAAATACAGCCACAAATGTGCTGGCTACTCCAAATTCATCAAGCAACGGAGGAAGCAATGGGTCAGATGGAGAAGATCAAGGCACCCCTTCAACACAGGGCTTCAGCCCTACTTCGAGCCCCTGGGCGAATGGGGGCAGTGGGTCTAACACACAAGGACAAGGCACGCGATCTACCGGAAACGGAGGCAATGAAAATAGTAACCCGGCCAGCTCAGAGTCTAACCCAACCTTCAACCCGTCGGTGAATGGAGGTTCCACACCTAGCGGGCAAGGTTCAGGGACACAATCAAGTCCTAATACTGGGGGGAGTTCTGTATTGACCGCACCGGGCTCGAACGCAAATACGGCGCCGACTGGAACTAACGGCGGTGAAGCCCAGCCGACAACATCGGATCCCAACGTCGGCGGTGTGGGGTCGAGTCCGGAGACAGCTAACACGCAGACATCCAGTTTTACATCACCTCCTGGCGCGGTTCCCTACGGCGGGGTTCACTCTCCTTCAATGGCAACACTAGCTTCTATGATTGAATGGACAGAGCCCGACGGTGAGAAAGGGCCGACTACTATGATACAAGATGATATGAGAAGCCACGGGGAGCCGTCCATTACACTTGAGCTAGAGGTGGAAGAGGTACCCACTACTATCACTAGTACTACTATCATCGCTAGTACTACCACCATCACTAACACCGTTATCGTTACTAATACCTCAACGTCAGTGGATCCGCGGCGGCAGCGAATCCGCCCAGTGTGGATTTGGTAAAAGGAAAATAGGAACATGATCATAAGGAATCCGTGAGAGAGAATAGGATGAGGAAAGTGGGATATTAGGAATAAAGAAAACTTGAAAACATTACGACCGAGGAGGTTATCATACTATTTATCAGGGTGTGAGACGGTCACCTTGTCCTTTTTGGAACTTTTTTTTTTTTGGAGTTGGAATTTTGTCTTTTGGGAGCCGGTACAGTGCTTCATACAATCACGACTATGCTAGACTTAATTAAGCTGTAGGTGATGTCTGGCAAGACTACTGTTAGTAGCTAATGAATAGGAAACAACTTATCCCTTGCTACCTACTACTTGTATACTGTAAAAGGTAGTTAACGATTTCAACGTAGGGTTCGGTATTAATGTGAACGGTAATTATTATTGCGTTTCTTTAGAATACTTTATTTCGACCTAGACGTTTTTATTCCGTATTGTAAAGAAATATATTGCGAAGAACTTCATGCTGACCTATGTAGGGGGTTCAGGTAGGGGAGAAAATAGAGCGACTAAGAGGGGTTGGCGGTCGCCCTTTGTAAGGCGGGAAAAGGGGTTGGCAGAAGGAAAAAAGTTCATCATAGTTCAGTATTAAACAACCCTTACTCGAAAGTTTCTTATGCCAAATATGATTATATGTTATGATGCACATTATATTTCGTAGATGCAATCTTCAGTCGATGATGGAGACGTATACTTGTTCCAGCCTCGCTGTTACTTACAAGCCCCTAGTTGCTCCAGAAGTGTGGAAATAACTACCTAATGTAGGAGCCTTAAGAATGGAAGAATGTCTTATTTCTTATTCTTACTGTAGGCGTATCAGGTTCTTCGTGCTATGATCTCAGATGCAATGTAGAATCATTATTGCCGAACCGACCATGATATGTTTCCTCGAACAGGTCGAATTCGTTATGTGTGTACGAAGCAGGTACCCTCAAAGCCCCGGCCGTAAGTATCTCGACATATGCCTACTTCTCCTTCTCGAGGCTTATTCCTCCTCCTGAGCTGTCTCTAGTTCATCCCTGTCCGCATCATTTCATCTGCTCTCCAGCCTTAATGCAGATGTTGTCCTTACCTATGGCTCGCACATACCTCCTTACCTAGGAGCCCTCCTTAATATACCGTGCTAACAGCCACGGACTAAGCGCTATACCCCGTAGTCTCTGTTCGAGCTGGCCAACGTCGAGCTTCTTGCCGGCGGCTATGATACCGCGAATCTTGGTCGAGCTTAGGTCCGGGTCGACGCGCTCGTCGTGGCTGCTGGCGATGAACCGGACGTTATGATAGCTGCCGCTTGGGCCATGGCCGCAGGTCCATACGCTTCTGCTAGTTTGTGGTGTGATGGCAGTTGTTGTGCTAGTTTGAGGGGCGGATGTCGAAGTTGAAGATGACGATATAATCGTCGACTCAGTCGTGAGCGTCTCACTACTGACAACCTCTTCATCCCTTCCATCCTTCTCCCCCTGCATCTCTCCCACCACCTTCTTCCATTCACCATGACGGCGCAGCGGCATCGGCAAAGCAACATCGCCGACACCGCCAGAGTAGAAATCAACAGGCCGACTAACGTCCGAGGTGATTATATCCCGACACCCCCACACCCCGTGCTCTACGGCCGCAACACTTACCTTATCGCCGCCAGCAAGCCTCACAAACTCAACATCAACCCCATCCCTCTCAAACCGCCCCTCTAGTCCATCCGCGTACTGAGGCCACATCACCTCCGGGAGCACCCAGCACCGCGCCCCCTCCTCCACCAGCGCAAGCTCCTCGTCCCAGAGCCGAATCCGCTGCTCCAGCCCGAGAAGCAGCGCGCCGCGCTGCCCAGCAGCAAGCTTCCACTTGAGATACGCGTCGTCCGCGACGAGGACCACGGCGCCCACGACATGCATTCCCGGGCCCGCGTGCCGCAGCGCGTGGACCAGCTGCGCGAGGTGTCCGCGGTGCGGCGGGTTGAAGCACCCGTTGTACAGCAGGACGTGGTTCGTGCGGCCGCGCTCGAGGATCGCAGGCGATGATGATGACGACGATGATGATCTATGCTGTGTTGGGAAAATGGAGGAATAAGAATAAGAGGAGCCGACGACTCGCCGTATGTATTCGTCTAGTAGCAGGGGAGCGGTAGCGGTAGCGGTAGCGGTGACCACGCCTTGCTCTGCCCTTGATTTTGCTGCCTCTGACTGAGCTGATATATTCTGCTTGTGGTTTTGTCCCATAGTTACGAGTTGATAATAGGTAGCTAGTTACCTGCTGTGTCTGTATGTACGCCGTAATATGCGTCGTCATCCCCAGCTGAGGCTGGGTTCGTATTTTAACATTTGGGGGCTCCTTGTCTTCCCACGTTGGTTGCCTAATTACACAGCCAGACAGCCAAGACAAAGGCGCCTATGTAGCTCTGATCTGCAGTCATCTTCGCCGTCGTAGCATATTCTCTTCTATTGGAGTGTTTTATACCACAATCTTCTCAACTTATCTCTTACTTTCCGCAAGGCTAGATGGATCATCCATCATGGATGAGCCAGATGATGGATTCAAAGTTGAATTCTACCGGGTTACATGACCTCGACAAGGGTAAATCGCGATTTACGTGTTCCATTTTTTCTAAATTCAGCTATGACAAACGAACCCGACTGGCCAAAATAGCGGTAAGGAGAAATCAATGCGTCGAATGCTGCATTGTTATGCGTGATAAATCATAATCTATTTTGCTGCTTCGTTACGGAACAAAGCCGTCCACCTGCATTAGTTTATTGCCTCCAGGGGAAAATGGGTGGGTTTTTGATTGTGCGAAGGAATCTAAGGTGGATATCGGTTATTCAGTCATTTCCGTAGACAGCTCAGACCACTAACCCTTCGGGGCCTCTTAGAAAGGGGGTTTTAAAATGACGCCAGGATATTCCAAGGATATACGCAAAATCACGTAAAATTAGACCAAAAAAAAAAAGAAAGATAGTGACAAAAATTTTGTAGAGATTTTTTACTCTTTTCCGTTTTATTTACGGCCGCGGCAGGCATACTATCTGACATAGAGTCGACGATGAGAACGAAGAGCCATCTAAGGTATCGTCCAAGTGCCAAGGGTATTCCGCAGCAAACGTCCTCCACAAGAATTAAGATACTCCCGGCGTGAGGGAGTCGAACCGTGTATCGTATCGTGCGGCATGCCTCAATATTACTTTCGCAGTTCCTCGACCATGCGAAGCAAGAGTCGAAACCACTCAACACTCCGCAAGCAATCGACGAATTACTCGCCCGTAGTCGCGCCACTACACATGCGCCCCTAATTTCGTCATCCTCCCATTGTTCACAAATTGCCAGTTATTTTTTTCTTCCACATCCAGCCTCGCCCGTCTTATGTATTGCTCCATCTCAACGCTCCGTAGCTTTTGGTGCTGCAATTTGGTGCGCCGTCTTCTGTACTCGGATCGATATTGAAAAAACGCCCGAACTCACAGGAAGGAGAAATCAGATTTTTTTGGTCGACAATCGTTCGCTTAAGTGGTTGACGCAACAATGGCACGCTCAATGGGTATGACTGAGAAAAATAAAAGAGAAAAATTTTGAAAATAAAAACAAGTCGCTGATGCCATGGATATGAACCTAAACCGTCAATTATGCAACAATCTTTTTTCTTCCAATGATACACATCCATGCGATAAGTCTTAAAACGAATCGTTGGTATGATAGAATTGATAAGGTGAATCTACTTCGAATCCGTAGAGATGCTGTCCAAGCTATGGCAACCATCACGAGACCATCGGGCCACTGTATTCCTCATATGAGTAGTTGGAGTACTGCTGCGCGGGGGGCTGTTGTTGTTGTTGTTGCTGCTGCTGATACCCGGTCGCACTGGGAGGTTGAGGTGTAGGAGTGACCGGACACCTGGGCGGGACATACTTGTTCATTGGGTCTGTGACAACACCAACACCAAAGTTAACACCGTCGGGCGTGATAGGTGGCGTCAGATATCCATCCGCGACACCAATGGCGGCACCGTGCCCTTTTGAAGGAGTGCTATATATGCTTGAGTGTTGCGCTGACAGAGTAGGCTCCGCGGGAGGCGAGGGTGGGCCTTGCGCTCGACGGGAAATAGCGGCTTGCTGTGCAAGAAACTCGGCAAGCTTTCCCGAGACGCGGGAAAGGTGGTGAGATGAGTACTTCCTTGATAACGTAACTGATGGCTGGTGCAAGTGCTGAGATAGAGCGAGGACCGTAACATTCTCCACGTGATCCCATTCGCCATCGTTGACTTCAGGTCGTCCGAGTATCGCGCGTGCGAGAGCGAGCGAGGCACGTGCCATAATCGACGGCTTCGTGGAAACGAAGTCTCGATGGTACAATGCAATTTCGCAGAGATAGGCGGCCATGTGCTCAACTTCGCGGTCATCGGATTCCTCGGCGACGATAAGTTGCGTAAAGAAGTCGACAGTCGGGTGTCCAATAGTCCACTCGAGCGTATTAAGGACATGCATCTCCATCTGCGTGAACATTCCTGAATCGTAAAGACCACAACACATATTGTTCAACTCGTTGATTTGGGGTACCCGATCTTTCTTGTCGCCATATTTGGCAGCGATGAGAAGGGCGGCGCATCCGACTAATTGATAGTGCTGCTTATATACCACTCGCTTTGAACAGTACCGATCTAACAAGTTCACAGTCAGAAACAGAGTCTCCGGCAGGAGGGCAAATGCAGCATGAGCCTCGATTAAGAAGTCAATCAGGTAAGGCCTCATGAACCATTGGATCTCTCGCTGCATGTCAATTAGATTGGCATCCGGTAGCGTCTCGTCCTATTCCAATTGTTAGCTATAAGAGTATATACCAACCACCATCGTTGTATTAATTGGGAATGCTTGGATAGGGAAAAGTGGAGATAGTAATCTTAAAACACCAACCTCCATGTGCCTCATGTGCTGCATGACATCCTCGAGATACTCGTCGCCGGCTAGGCGGGATAGCTCATTGGCAATCATCTCTTGTCGGTTTCGGGCTAGCATCTTTGCCGCATCCTTCATGCTGATTCGAGGTTGCCGAGGCTCATCGGATTCGACGAAGAAACAGCTGTCGGTTGAGTTTGAATAGGCCATGGTGACGGGATTGACGGGATGATTGAGTAGACTGCGGTAAGAGTAATATCGCCGGGTAGGTTCAATACTGGGACGTGATCTTTAAAAAAGAGTGACGATTAGGTTCTCCAGGAATCTTGATGCAGTGGAAGGAGTGTATGTTAGTTGTAGTATATTAGAGTGGTCGTCGCAGGAGGAAATCGAAAGAGTGTATTATTCCGGCTGGGACGAACGACACGATTATTACGATATTAATGAGCGTGATGAACTGTACGCAGTAAAAGACGAAAAAAATTAAGGAATGACTATGGCCGAATGGCTTCCGAAAGACGGTGAAATGTTTTGGTGAAAGAGGGCCGGAGGTGCGGCCGTTAAAAAAGAGATGTCGAGTAAAAGGCTCTGGAGTGGAAAAGTATTAGCGTCAAAAACCAATAACCCAATTGAGAACAAGGAGAGACATGATGGACCAAAACCAGGCCAGGCGGAACAGGGCACGGTCTTCTGGAACCACACGATCAGGGGCAGAACACCAAGCATTCTGATTCGAGGGACAATGATGTGGGGATCTGTTCCTGGCACGCAGCAAAACGTCTGGCAGGCAATTGATCCTCGATGGAGTATTTAATGCAGCATACGTGCATACAAAATGACGTTGGTCTGTGTTATAATTTCGCTGAAGAAGGGTCTCCCTTACCGCCACGATTAATCACAGGAAATTAAGTGATTCCTGAATGAATTTGGTGGGAACAGCGAGTTAACGAGTCCCACGAGGGCAAGCGTTTTTCTGCTCGACGGCGCCGATTGAAGCGTGCGTGAGTGTTCGAGTACACCGTTGGAACACTGTAGGTGGACCGTCGGTATGTACCTGCGCAGGGAGGGAACCAATATCAGAATATGAATCTTTTGGACTTTTCGCAAAATGCCCAATGCCCTCTTTTTCCCCTTCTCTTCCTTTTTGGGATATAATGCTATCTTCTCAAACGTACCTTTGCACTTGCACGCTTCTAATGGATTATAGTCGAGCGACCGGGTTCATGTAGGGCTCGTGGATGAGATCCTCGAATCAGTAGTAGACTCGGTGTGGAGTCTAATACCGATATTCTTCTGGAGTAATTGCGATGAGCCAGAGTCAGATTCCTGGTACCGTTGGCACGAGGGAGAATTAGGAGATTCGAATTGCCTTGTGTCTGCCCAGCAAGCTAGACAAGACTACTCTCCTTGGGGCGATCTAATTGAGCGGAGGGGGAGGAGATGAAGGGTATTCGGTCGAGGAATGGAGAACGGGACGGGATAGAGGGAGTCGAACCGCCTTGACGGATTGAAAGAAGGGGGGGAAGGGACTGATGGACGGGATGAAGTTGAGGTAGGGAGGGTTTTTTGGTGGTAATTGGGAGATTCCTGGTCAGATAAAAAAGACCCAGGAATTCGAATTCCAGAAATATTGGTTATTACCTGGAAGGATTTCTGAAGAGGATAAAATTATCAAAGTTCTAAAGCAAAAATCCTAATTTTTTGCTTCTCTCTTCATCTATTTGACTTGCGTCTCTCTCTCTCTTCTGCTATTATCTCGGCTCTACCCTGTTCGTCTTGCGCTGTCGTAAAGGCCCGGGATTTCTCTCTCCTCCTTTCCTCCTTGGAATGGACAAGGAGACGATAGTAAGGATAAGTGGTCGTTGAGGAGGAAAATGAATGGATCGGATAAAGAGGACGAGGAAAGGAAGGAGAGAGTTAGGAGATGGCCTCAAGTTGGAGGAGGATGGAGGAGATGAAAAAGGATTGGAAGAGATGGATTGGTTTAACAGGTACTTTTAAGACATCGGCCCCAGCGCGGGTCAGAGCATCCACGCAAAAAGTAGAAACGGCGTGCGAAAGAGCGAGAAAAAAAAAGCACCAGTAATAAAATCCACAGGTACAGTGGTAAAGTACACCAAGTATATACCAAGTTTACAGGGCCCAGGGCCTCAGCAGGAAAGAGGCCGGGGGCCAGGATGAGCCTAGACAAGGTACCGCGCTCGCGACAGCCTATGAGATTCGAGAATTTGCTAAGGTTAGCTTAAGGGTTGGCGACGGCCGCCTTGCAGGTACAATACAAGTAAGTACATTCATTTTCCCAGCTTACTCGCGTGCCCCCCAGCAGGCTTTTGTACTTCTAGTCCTTTTTCTCTCCATCTCCAGTCACTCTCCGTACTTTCGCTCTTTCCCCGACACGCAGCCTGCTGCTGCACCTTGCAACACCCTTTCTTTGCAACTAAGGACCTTGTAAATCGCAAGCAGCAAGCAAATTTACTGCCTAGTACACTATGTACACATGTAAACTTTAGAAGTATACCTATACACACATACATAATACATATGACATACATATGTACACTACACATGTAAGGTTTCAACCTTATTCCTTGATCTGTAGCCGGGGTCCACGTACATACGTACGGGAACGGTGTACATAGAAATATTGAAGTGTGTATTTTTTTACGTGTACTACCTAAGCGGAGCTCACTTCGATTGGATATCTCTTGAGATACATATCATACATATCTGATTTAGCAAAAGGCTTTGAACGACGGCCAGTTGGTTGTTGACTGTTGATTTTTTTTTCTTTCTATTGATTGCGAGGCCCAAGCCGTCTTTTTGGGCTACATGGTTTGACAGCCCGGTAAACAAGCTCTGCTGATTGCTGCTCAATATCAGACCGCTTATTCGCAGCGCCCAATAAACTTGGTGCTGACGATTTTCAAGATGGGAGGCTGCCGTGGATGTGTACGCGAAACTGGACGGTACGGCCTCCTACGGGTGCTACCGTATGGTAGACTGTCGGGATATAAAATTTAATAACAGACTCAAATATGCATATGGAAATTTCAATGTTTAGCTACGATGCAAGTGTTTTGTATTTTAGATATTTTAGGATGGGTAACATCATAACTGAGCATCTAAGGTTGGCTATTTGTTCGTAGTACCAGCCTTACATGGTAGACTTACATGGCAGATATCGGTAAATACCTAGGTAGGTTAAGTATTGTAGGTAGTATGTATGCACTATAAATTTGATCAAACTTCGTTTGAGCCTCTCCTTGCTACGATGCTTGTAGGCGGTTTCAATTTGCTTTGTATACCTATACTTGCACATGCGTAAGGGGTCTACTAAATCAAGACCTTCTTCGTCACGAGTGAGTAGGCCGTGGAATATTTGTTTGTTTCGTAACGGTCTCTTCGATATAGACCATCTGGCCTTACACGCCTTTGTGTGCATAATGCATTGTAACTTTTAGAACCCTGGAGTTCGAGATTTGATAGGCGTATGCACGTAATGCCATTCTTTAGGGCAGTTAGCCGTTTTATCGGCCACCTCTTCGCTGATGGAAACCAGTAATGTGCTGCACTAGATAACCTGCCAAGTATCGTCGAATGAGCATCATGGAATTATGTTATTACGACAATTCGGATGATGGGGTGACACTCCACATCAATTCTCAAGGTACAAGCCTGTATTTTGTTAGGTCTAACCTAAGCTATTTAGTATGTAGACCTTTGTTAGATAGAGATATTCATACATTCAACAGACGATACATACATGGAACAGTGCAACAAATCTATGTACATACCAAAAACGTACAGTACTCCGAACTGTACATAGTGCTAAGGCCTCACAGTGAGAAGTTTTCAGGATACACTGAGCGCGATAGAAGCGGTTCCATTTGAAATAGAAATGATGGAATAGCGGAGGCTCTTGTAATTCGGATCAGAGTTCACACTGTGTTTATGCGTGCTCAGACCCAAAAGGGCTTTACTGTGTTACTGTTTAATAACGGATCTTTAACGCTGCCTTAACGTTAACTTTCCCCGGGAATACGTAAATTACTGGACACTTCTCAATCATACTTCTGCGGGTGTTAAGTCACTGCCAACGAGGGCTCGGCTTCGCTTGAAGGTTTCGCTTGAAGCCGAAGGAGTAAGGAGTCATGGCTCGATTGGACTCAGCTACGAGGGCGCAGTAGTAGGTATTTCCCGCCCGTCAGTTGACATATGATTAGTACGGCTTTAAGTAACCAACACCGCGTACGGTTGGCCTACAATACTTACTTTCGATATGATTACCGCAGATCTGTCTTTAGGAATGCAGCCAGTAAAGTCGATCCGCTGTTCCCTGGTAAGCAATAATGCTAATAATGCCAATGCACACCAAAAACGTGTAAAAATCTACGTCCGCCATCATCAAATCATCCGATGATGCCTCCTAGTAAGGCTAATAATATATCTATTACCTGGGTACCCAGGTTTATAAAGGGGAGAATTACGAATTACCATACGTACGATCTCCACGGCACAGTAAATATGGACATATCCAGGTATGTATATATGTATGAGGTATGTATTCCGTACGTCCCGTTTCATCACCCCTTAACTATTCTCAATCTTGAGAGCAAATCCTACGCCTGTTCGCATATAGAGCTGCAAAGGAGAAACTTGAGCAGGGATTCTTCCATTCGGGCTAGTGTCGCCATTTCAGCCCATGGAAATCTGGAAATCTGGAAATCTGCAAGAATACAAGGCAGATGTCGCGCCGACCAAACCAAATCGTCGATAAGCCCCTAACCAATCAAGATCTCCTGACGCGGTCTTACACGACTTGAAAATCAATTTATCATGCGTGTCATGTGTAATGGATCCTAGCCCCTATTGCGTCCGGCTCCCATCATCACGTCAATCCGTACCAGGCTGCCTGCGCTTCACCTTACCCTAGAGCCTTTTTGTTACGCAGAACACACCTTCTTGTTCCATCTACCTATTAATCCGTCTTGGGGACTAGGTTTGTAGGCCTACATATGCTACAATTATGGTAATTTGTATACTGCTACCTATGTAATGCATGCGTGTTCGATGGTCTGACCGTGTCAGATCATCGCGTTCTAACTGTTAGGTATTGCGAATAGGCCGTGGAGCCGAGCAGGCTATCAACGGCCGCCGGCATACAATAGTTAGAAATCATCCCACAGACCGATCGAGGGACCAGGAAAACAAATCGCGACGTCAACAAACCATCAAGAAGATGGCGGATGGCCATGTCTAAGTGCTCGAATAGGAGAGACATGGCATGCAACAAGAGACGGCGTCCCAAAGGCCGACCCAGTAAAGAAAAGGCCATGATACCGACGTGGTGGGTTGCTGGTTGGCTGAAAGGTCTAGGCATGATTGGATTAATTGATTGCTTCTATAGCTGCTGTACTCCCGCACCCCGTGGGACAGCTCATTGCCCATCCCACCGATTCCAGCTCTACTTAACCAATCCTGTCCGACTCCATCTTGCTTCATCTTGATGGTGTACCAGCCGAGGCCTTACATATCATATTATTCAATCACGGTGCTGCGATACGGCATCGTCATCCCCCACACGCGTCCCGGTCTCCGTACATTTACATTTGGTAGTAGGAGACGCGGAGAATGAAAGGTTTGTTACATAGAATAGATGATACTATGACGATATTACAAGCCTTCTTCTGTCTTGTCCTAGACCTAATGCATGCGCTTCTCTTAACAAGTTCGGGGGTAAGGATAAAGCGTCGACTTGTCCGTAACTCGATAAACGCTAATAAGCCCTAATGAATTATCGGTAATTTCCAAGGACTACCATACCAAAAGCGTCTTCGGCTACTATGGTCTTATTGCACTAAGTTTCAATAGGACTTACTACTACTCCTATTCTTACAACTAGAGACGGATATAATAGTTTCGGGGGAGCACGATCCATACGAGTTTCCGGCCAAGCTGTCGCCTTGCCACTTTAGCCTTTGCCTCGTGTCGCATTGGATATGAGTTCTCGCTTCTCGTATCATAAGGCGAGCATCAGGGCTGCGTTTTGCTGATCAACGTAAATAGGACGGATAGCGTTTGATCCCACAGAAGTTAGAACAAGGTCGGTGCGTGTTACCAAATAATCGCATTTACAGTTAGTTATCATCGGTAGCCGTGCTGTTGCACAGCCGAAGGCGGGAGGCATATGACGTCCGCCTAATATGCCAATATGCTAACCGACGCCCTGCCTGCCTTATAGCGCGGCCCGGATCGAGGTATCTAAGCAAAGATGCCGCTTATTTCCTAAGAAGTTATATGCGCTGACGTCCGTGGTTCGACGTATTGCACCAGTCTAACTTTTTTTTTCTCTTTCATGTTCGCTTTTTATTCGAGACGGCATCTTGAATATCACTTTCTCTTATCGGTAAGAAACCGTAACGTGCCCCTCACTTCAGAGAGATAGAGAGGGATGGCGGGATGGCGGGATAAGCCTGCTGTAAATCAACCAACCAATCATATCTAGCATCACTCTGCCTACCTAGAAGAGCTACGGAATATCTATGTATGCGGTCCAATACGGGACAATACGTAAACAGTCTCAAGCAATCCAGATTGTCCGCAAACGTGGAAGACGAGCTGGGAGCCAATAGAGCCTTGGAAGAGCTGCTTTCCTGAAACCCATGGGTATCTTTCTCCCTCCATCTCAACTGCATGATGGGTATTCTATTTGTTTGCAAGGGATTTTCCTGATAACGCGATCAAATAGATTCGAAATAGTAAACCTAATATGTAGATATTTCAAGTAACCACATTCAAGCATTTAAATTCTAGCAATATCTCCCGTCTAGGTACATCATGCATCTTTTCATGTATGCAGCACTTACAGGTAGGGGAAAGTTGCAGACGCCACAAGCGCGCAAGCCACAAGCAAGGATATATTACCTGATGCGGAAGTTAGCACAACCTAGCGCAGTTAGCTCCCACTGCTCCTATTTTTTTTTTATGTTGTTGGAAGATGTCCGCATATATGAGTGTGAGAGGTGTTGAGGGACAAGTCCTATAATGCCCCCCTCTCAGATGAATCATCGACGAGGAATTTACGGATTGTCAAAGAACAGTCGTTATTTCCTGCAGCACAGAACCGTCAAGAATGTAAAAACGGGTTTGTCCTTCGGAGGGAGACCCCACCCGTCCGTCGATCTAGCTCAGCCTTACCGCAAACGCCGGTACGCACTGTGCGCTATACATAACATCGCGTTCGTCACTAGCGCTTTCAATGTTCATTTAACTAAGGTCCGCAGTTGTGCATTGATGCATCCTCCACGCGAGTAACAAGCGAGCTTACATGTACATTACATTAGGTTAGGTACTCTTACTAACACATTGTAATGGGGACATTTACATAAACTTGATAATGACGTATTTATACAATTATACACACATCCAATAATCAACATAACCCTTTTTTTTTTCTCCTTAGCTCCGAACCTCAACAAAATATTCCTATCAAAAGATGAATAGAGTTAGAAGGTCGGCAAGCTGTCCGATCCACCGTACGAACTGTTGACCGATAGACTGATAACTAGCTAGAATTACTCAAAAGAACTTACAGACCGCAAGTAGCTCATGCAAGTCGGCAAACTAGCGGCATTGAAAACATGCATTTCTATGATTCCAACAGATGCGATTTGCTATTTTCTCAGATGGACCTCCCTGCTTCTAGGCGATGATGACGTTCCCTTCCGAACAACTCTACAGCAGTAGGTCGGTGTTTAATGCGTCTGATTCGGTTCCAGCGGTGAGGAACTAAGACAGGATCCCTAGATTTAAAACTACTAGTTAGGTTAAGTGATCAAATTGTCTACTTCGTACTCCGCTGTCTTTTAGCTTCATGCTTATACCCACGCCGTCCGCTTCCGTACCAGACATACTTACATACTTACCTACATACCTTAGTTATGTATGATCGGGTGCAGCGTCACAATCACTCGGGTCCTCTTCAAACTTTGCAGTTGACTTTGACAGGTTTACCTCGTGACCTAGATTATCCCCTCATGCCATCATAGAGAATAGCGAAACGGGTCTGCTCCACGCCGAAAAGCTCTTTGCCCGCCTTAGTTATAGAGCTACCGAAGCTAGACTCTTCAAACATCCCTCCAAGCACCGGTATAGTGTAGAAAATTTAGGCACATGGGTCCGAGTGACAGATTCTTTCTAAGGAGCTCCGCCGATGCGGTGCAAACTTTTTACAAAGGACCGAGGGAGAGGCTCTTTGAGCTAACATTTTAGTCATGAAGCGGGCCGCGGGACCATCCATGGATGGGTTCGGCACGTTGGGTGCTATTTTTCTTACCAACGGATCCTCTTTACTACGGTCATAACGAGATAGTCTCTCCGGTTCCCTGGTCGACAGCACTTGCAGCAAAAATTCTCGGGAGCCGGCCTTACCGCAATGATGTGTAGTAAAGGGTCTGGATCAACTCTGGTAGCGCTGTCGATACCCTTTTTTTCCTCTTTAAAATAAGGGTGAGGTTGGGGGCGGCGTAGGTACTGTGCGTCCGGGGGCCGAATTTGATCTAGTGACTGTTCTAGCAACTGTGCGCTGTCGTAAGGTTATCCTTGATTCCCGATATTGCCTCGGAATCGGTGAAGGATGCAACGTGATTTTTACGGTATGGTCTGATTAGGGGTCTGCTCCAGTGCTCAGACCGCTCGCGAAATACCTGGGTAGATAATCCGTAGAGAGTAGGTAATCCGTACACTACGGACCAACAGCAACATAGACTTGTAATAATTAGGAATAGAATAAAATACCTACACTAGATATTTAAAAAGTCATACAACTTTAATTGTTACACAATGCTTCGATGGACGATCTAGAAGCCCTAGCCCGCTTTCTCGGGTCAAGCCGCAATGAGGCTGGTGATTCCGCCGGGATGGAACTGTGGAACGCATAAAAACAATCTAATGCAACCCAGATCTTTTACCTAATACTAATAATACCTAGGTACCTACCTACCTATCTTGTGCAAAGTACCGTTACTAATCCTTGTCCAAGAAATGTCCTTAATTAGGTAATCATATGTCACAGTTTCCGTTACATAGTAGTTACTCTTATTAGATTCGTTTCCTTATTATTATTATTATTTTTTTTTTTGCCGGAGTTAACTGTTCGTCGCGGAAGGTGAGGCTTTTTGCGCACCCTTCATCTTCCCTATTCGTCAACCTCGTCAACCGTTTGTTACAAACGATCACCGACAGCCAAGGATATTGTAACAGGGTGGGCGCATCTCCATTATTAGCAATATGTACTCTTGCACGATACAATACCTGGTCCCCTTGGTTTAGAGAACTCTCTCGTGAGGTAGATACCACGGAATCCTTCGAGAGACATTACCACCAATTTCCACCAACCAATAGCCAACGGCAACGAGCAGATATGATTTGGCATATCGCAGAGCAGATCTTAGCCACGAAGCATGCAAAGTCTCGTGAGTGACAAGGACAACCTGGATTGGGTACGTGCAAAACCGGGAGTCATCCGTCTACTTCTCATCTGCGGAACAGTCGTTGTGTTTCAAAGCGACGCGTAGTAGTGGTCGCTCTTTGATGGCAAACGACATCTGCCTAATAAGCTATTCGGTGCTGGCCTACCGGCGTTGCATCGTACTTCGTTCTGATCTGACGATGTTACTCGCAGACGGCATGACTGCAAGGCAGGCTATCCTAAGCGCTTACAGAACACAGCGGTCCCATACCCCCGTGCCTCTGCCAAGCCTATCATATCATGCTTGTTGCTCAGCCTGCTGCCCGGTGTCCTTTTTTTTTCTTGCTTTCCTGATTCTGGCCAGACTTTTGCTAATCATCCTTGACGATACCGCTCTCTCGGTACTATACATAATACCTTCAACCCGCTTGGGTACATTTAACGGTACCCATGGAGAAATTCAACACTATTAGTAGTGATGACTTCGATTGAAAAATCACCAATGCGCAAGCGCAGCTTAGCATATACTAGTCTCCGAGCTCTATGTGATCAATGATGAACTCAACGGACAAGATGCGAGTCAATTGACGATACAGGGTCGTCGTTATTATTGAACTTTTTCGTTTCCACTTAATAGCTGAGCAAACACTGTCTCCAGATATTGTGAGCTCTTGGCGAGACCGGAGCTCCTTATTGAACGATTAGCCGGTGGGATCGTCTTGTTAGAGATCCCCTCAGCAAGGATAACGCGAGACCTTAAGAGAGAAAAAAAACGACGCGCTAGTTTCGGGACGCGTCTAGATCTCATGATGAATCTAAGTTAGCAGGTTAGCCGAAACCCAAGGGCTCGCAGTCCGGGGAAATCCTAGCCTAGTCGGGCTCATAACTCGCTCGTGAACCCCGAATTACGTACCGGTCTCATCAACTAGCGACACGGACAGCTTCAAGCTTACCGGGCTATGGGCTCTCTCATTGGTTCCTCTATGCCTATGATTCGATAATACGCCAATGAGGTTTGTCACAGCTTAGCAAGCGGCCGAGGAAGAACCATCCAACCATTATCATAACCTGGATATGTCTATTCATGGCTCTCTTTTTACATTCCTTTTACATCGGTCACAGGAATAATCGGCAACCAGTATTTAATGATTACTGCCCTCCGAGGCTGTGTATTTCAGCTACCTCCCGCGCTCTATTAACCCTAAAGGATGGAGTTGACCCGGTTTTTCCTATTCGTTCAGTCGTTATGTGAGTCGACCCTTGCTTCTGCAAGTTGTCGGCGTTAGCTCCTGATCTAACCGTATGCACCCATTGTATGCAGCGTGATTATCTCAATGATAATAATATGCCTAAGCGGCATTATCGAGGAATTACGTATAAACATGCAGGATCTATGATCCTCAGCCTCGAAAATGGCGGTCATCGTCGACATTTTGCTCCAGTTATGCGGAGAAACTTACCTATTGATAAACTTCTGTAGCGTTGGTAAGCGGACCGAAGTTATCATGAATATTTTCGTACTTGCACATGATAAATCAAATATGGCGTCTCGACGTTACATATTAAGACCGTAGTTCCTACATAATACTAATACTACATAGTATGGAACTATAAGTAGTCCTTACAGTCTCTAGGCTTATGGTGGGGTAAGGAATATACGATGACGAGATGGATTTCTATCTATCCAGCCCCTCAGAGGCCAAAGTTGTCTTCTCCGCACGCGTCGGTTTGGCGTTTTGGTGTCGGTCGCGTTAATAGCACGATGCTGCAGGACGATGCAGCATGATGCAGCCCACAACTCATGCAACTCTGCAACTCGTGCAGCTTTTTTAGCAATAGGATCCGTAAGTTATATCAGACTTATGAGACAAGTTCTAAACTAAGACCTGTCTAGCCCGGATGAAAGAGCCTAGTATGAACGTTTCAAGAAGCTGCAGAAGAAGACAAAAAAGAAAAAAAGAAAAACCCCTTTACGCGTATTAGGTGTCTTAGGTATTTTGTTAATTGGGATCTCCATATAAACGCGCCAAGATTTTTCCTTCTCTCCTCTTAATTCTCCTCTTCCACTACGAACCCTGCAGTTGGGTAAGTCTGGCTAATCAATTTCTGCAAGCCATCATCCCATAGCCATACGCCTCCTCATCACTTGTTTCGAGCTAAATAAGAGCCCAGACATCTAAGCTGCATCGAATCAATTAACAGCCGGAGATGAACACACCCGCGCTGTAGGATTTTGTTAGCAAGCACCAATAGGTATTCTGTATCTATATCCTTAATAAGTTGTAAGGAGTGCTGTAGCTAGCTAGGCAGGGGCTGAATGACCCATAGCCTATCTAATGTCGCTGAAGCCAGCTTCTTCTTTTAATGAATCTTAACTAACAGACCAATACCTAATAATACCTGAATAGGAGAAAATACGACGGTACCGCTCTTCCGGTCACTGCATATGCTAGGCACATAACTATACCATTTCCCATTAGCTTCATTTGTCATAGCATCCAAACTGTTGGGTTCGTGAGAGGAGAAACTGATAATTTTTCCACGCAAGGGCAAGTCTACATTTCCTTTTTCTCGTGCCATCTACCAACGCAGTACGGAGAAAAGGGTCAAGAAAAGCCCAGACCGGGGTTCCAATTGGCGAGCTTAGCAGCTACTAAGATCTTCCACAATCTCCGAGCGCTGTTGCTGCTGTCGCCACCAGGCGATTTCGGTTATGCAGGTTACGACTCGTTTGGGAACGCCATGAGCTAACAACTATATCCAAGTTGGCAGGCTATTACATATGTCTCCCTGAAGATCTTTCTGCGTAGAAAATTATGTGGTGCTTTTACTACGACGTAACGAGCGTATGGAGGCTTCGTTATATGCACAGCTAAATTCATGACTACCGAGAGTACTTCAAAATATACCATCACCGATGCCATAGATATTACTCCATACAGATTCACCTTAGCTTGATATTGACTGACCACAAGTCTTTTCATTCTTTTCATCATATAAGGAGAGAGGGGAAGAGGGAGAGACTGTATGTACGATACGCTGCGATGGCTTGCTAATCTCATATATTTAATCTGCAATATAACTAATATAATATAAATATTAACTTCACTCTGGACTTCTCAGACACGACACATATCTTACTTCGCTATGCCTAATATATTCTACCTGCGTCCAAACCTATGTCTGTATGGTTGCTCCTCTCCAATGCCGACGTAGTCTGGCTTCGCAAAATCCCTAGGGCCAAATAATTGGTCTCGCCATCCAGGTTCCTCTTTCGCAGCTTCCCATCGCTCTCCCGCGCGCGGCTCCAAGACTACCTTCTCCCGTGTTTTCGTGACCACCCGCCGGCTAGCTTTGTCGAATTCTTTATCCAGGATTGCTAGCTCGCTCTTCCCGCGAACACCCGGCCAGTCTGCGTCGATGAACGTCGATCCTCTTCCTTTTGCCGGGTCGAGGTTGTGTATGAATATCACTTGATCCGGCGTCTTTGCTTCGGCCCGCAACCTTTGGAAGTGTTCCGGATACTGCAACCCGAGTTGCTTCTCGGTGTCGTACCGCAAGAGCGACGGCATGCGCCTTGCGCCCAGCACGTCTCTGCGATCTTCCCCTAGCCACATCTCCTTCGTAGTCGGCGCCGACCCTACGTAGCATGATTCAAACGGTATCATGCCGCTTAGACGGGTTCTGTAGCTTGATTTGCCTTCTACGTCTTCATTGATCCAGACCGGAACTAAGCCTCCAACAAGCCTCGGTTCGCTAGGCCAAACTGCTCGGTCGTCTTCCCCGACGAGCGATGTGCCGTCTTTTGAACACACCGAAACTCGCATTTCGAAGAGTCTCCGCTTTTGGATATCAGATACTGTTCGGATACTCGTGACACCCTGCGCAGCGTAATACTTCAAGTCGATGTTTAGATGTTGAAGATCATCTAGAGATAAGTTGGGGAGAGTTGCTCCGCTGTCGAGGAGCGTCTCGAAGCAACACGAAACCTCAGTATTCGGCCCCCGCACTATTTCCTTAACGAAACCTCTAGGTGTCTTTCTCATGACTTGTCTCCTATCAACGGCAAATCGCATATTCACTTTATAACTCCCGAAAAAGTAGTTACCTTTACTCCCGTTTGTACTAAGGCACACCGCCTTATTAGCCATCACTTCGAAGCCCGGGCCTGATAATGGAGGTTCTTGCCAGAGCCATCCGGGTCCGTATCTTGCGGAATACCTATCTAACCTCTCCTGTCTGTCTATGCAGAAGGATTGGTATGTGGGGCAGACATCAACGATATGTCCGCCGTAGATAAGTGTAAAATTGTCCGAATATGGGATCTCTCCAGATTGATACCCTTGGATGGCGGCTCGGATGTTGACTTCCTCATCTTCACATTGGCAAGTATCGAGGGCCCAGTTCAGCGAGTCTAGTCGTTCGCCGATGCGCTTCTTCTCTTCTCGTTCATATCTATGAGCAGTTATTGGTTATTATACGTATTTCTTAGAAAATGAGGGTTTAGCGTATTCTTACTGCGGCATGTTGTTTTCTTCGTCGTCCTCCATTTTCGATCGCTCTCGTATCAACTCATCGAGGATTTTCTGATTGTGTGCAACTTCGTGCGGAGAATGTTCCTGGTGGTATCTTACGATATATTGCTGACGTTCGATCTCGCGATTCTTTTCCTCGATGTAACTCAAGTTCTCTCCCAAGCTCCCAATAACTAACGTCTCCCAAGGCTTCCGATCCTGAATACCCTCAGCCTCTGTGAATATCGGAACATCCGCACTTTCTTGTTCAATTGCTGCCTGTGTAGTGTTTGGATTGTCAATATCGGATTTTCCATCTTCCGTCTCTTCTCGCGGCTTGTCTTCGTTCGCAGAGCTAAATCGGGCGCGAAATTGACGTCTACGCTGTTGTCGAGCTCTGCGCTCCTCATCCGGCATTCCAGTCCTTCGTATGGTTCGCCTGCGGCCCCGAGACGACTCACCCTCGGGTTGTTGACCTGGGGATCCCTCCGGGAGATCCGGCAACTGGTTATCATCAGTCATTGCTATCTACGTGCTTTTGAAAATTGTAGAGTGTTTTAATTTTCGACTGTATCTAACTTCTTCACTAATGTCTGTATTGAATTTACGAATAATTGCTGTGCCCTCTGGCCGTGCTGGCTGTTGGCTTGCGAAGAATGGGAACGCCTCTAACACCGCAAACGGAAAGAAACAGATGGATTCGAGCGTCTAGTGCGTTTGTCTTACCTTATTAGCCATGATATTTAGCTGTACAATGGCATTCTTTGTTGAAATCGGATTTTAGTGAAAGAAAGCTAAAAACTGGCTCTGGAATGTTTAGCTTCTGCCCCTGGTAACGACAGGATTCCTCGGAAGAGAAGACAAGAACATGGGATTGTAACTTGTTCATCGCGAGCGGAAATTTCGCCCATCTTCCTGTCTCTTTCTTCTTGCTCATCTGTCACGGTAGACCGGTAGACTCACGCTAAGCAGCGACCCAAACAATCTATCAACGAATCGTTCTAGCCGACAATGAGCTTCGCTCGGTGAACTGGAATCACTAGATACACTACCTATTATCGTTTTTTTTTTTAAAAAAAACTGCTATAGAGCTTCTCCTTAGCTGTTTTCCACTTTGGGGAGTCTAGAACGGTTGTGATTCGAAACAGCGCTCTAGATACGATGGGGGAGCCAAGCCCGACAGCCGGTGAGGATGTTGGGGACAAGTTTTTACCAGATGTGCCCATAGGTCCTGGCGGGAGAGATCCCAGAATTATGCTACCCCTAATCCTAAACTTCCTACTCGACGAAGACGTTTACAAACATCCGCAATGGGATCGTCGGTTTGCGGAGGTTATCAAATATCTCGATGAAGCTGATGAAGGCCGTCATCTAGGCGATCTCGGCTACGATGACTCCTACACGCGCGCCATGTTGGACGATGCGCTCATCATAGTCGAGGTACATAAGAGGTATCAGAAGTGGAAATCCGGTCCAACTCGCTGGACGTCAGAAATCATACCTGGCCAGCGTACTACTGAACGTCTTCCGAATTTTCCTGGTCAATCTCTTATTCAGCCCGCCCTCGAGAGAATGCGAAACAAATACAAGCGTTACGATGAATTGCGCGAAATTCAAACCGACGGTATATTCCCTGAGTTGTCTGCGAGGGGAGTTAAAGCGGTTGAGTACTATCAGAGTGCCGAGGAGCTTTACTTTGAAAACTGTCTTAAACCTGCCACCTACGACCCGCGCATTTTCAACGGGTTTAGATATGAAAATGAGATGTTTGAACAGTGCATTACGAATGGGGTTGAGGAAACTTGTAGGTTAATACCACCTCGACCTGCCGATCAGATTCCTACCATATTTGATGAGGATCAGGAGAGCGATGGGCTCACCGAGGCTGAAAAGCTGCAAAATCTGAGAGAATTCTACGACGCGCGAGGTTGGCAGCGGGCTGCGCTTCAGCAATGCTTAAACATGTTCACCAACTACGAGAATAGAATTCTCAATACCCCATGGCGCCGAGTAGTTTTACCCTACGAACAGCCTAACCCGGTTTTGGAGGACATCGTTTACCAGCCCCGGGCACTTCCCCCAGAGAAGGTCCACAAGAGTCTTAAGGAACCGTATCCTTGGGTATATTGGTATAACCAACATCAGGAGCTTATCCAGGTCCTAGCCGGCTGGCAGCGCCGCCGTTATAACCTAGAAAACTGGCAGGATTTCCAAAGAGCTGCCCTACCCGCCAACTTCCAAGGCCCTTATGTCAATAGAAGCCTTTCGGTATATAATGATCACTGGCTTAGAATGGGCGCATATCTAAGACGGCTACGTAGACATCTACAGGACACATTCGGCATAGCTCCACGGCCTTTCTTGCTGGCTATTCTGAGGGATATCCAAGCTGGGATAGAATGGCGCCCTAACCCGACGAGCAATGCCACTGTATGGAGTCCCGACGAGGCGGAAACCCGTAGACAAGCCCGTCCAGATATTATGAGAAGGGAAAAGATCGATTGGGTCAATTTAGAGTCGTCTCTAAACTTACCTCCGACTATCCTGCTGCTTGACGAATCCGACGCGGCCTGGTTGAGATATCTCTGCCAGCCCTCCCGCACCGAGGCAATGTGCAACCCCAAGCTACAACCGGAGGATAATCTTACTATCCTTTTCGACCAGCGGCTCCAGGATTTCCTCAACAACCCGGGCGCATCTAATGGCCCGGGGATAGCTGGGATAGATATCTTTGAACCGGATGTTAAGAAGTGGAAAGAGAGGCAGTATAAGACTAGACCAACCCTGGATGAGGCACTTGCATATATTAATGGTGGCGGTAAAGATGCTGGGGAGTCTCATGCAAACGAGACCTACCAATTTACGCGCGGGGAAGCCATGGACCAGTTGGAAATACTTCGTAACCTAGGTCGAGTCCAGTAAGTTCAATTGCCATACGTCAAGCCAGTGAATTTATTAACGGGATTCAGGTATTCACAGAAGAAGGACCTAAGTAAGCCCCAGGAAGAGTGGGATACGTTTATCATACGACCGAAATACGTAATACATCCCGAGAATCGTGTCTACTGGCGTCATAAAGACCAGAGCTCGTTCACCTCCAACCAGACTTTGTATCGAAAAGCAATTGTCGAGCATTTAGAAAATAAATATGGATTGAGTGGACCAAAAACTCCTATTGCGAGGGATGAGTTTCAACACATCCTTGATCATCTTGGAGAGAACAAGTTGCCCGACAAGTTAGCAGCAAGTACAGGCGATCGTCCTAAAGGCGCCAATGAGGACAAGGACGAGGACGAGGACTACGAAGATGAAGATGAAGACGATGAGTTAGAGGGTAAAATTAGTAGTCACGACATATTGGAGAAACGGATCCAACCCGAGATTGGTTGGGTTCGGGGCTCATACCCTGAGGGAGGACTAGAAAACACACGCAACGCGCCTAGTTGGTCTGACCTAGTTCCTTGGGAGATAATAGGAAAGATGTCAGCTGCGAGAATCAGCGACGATATGCGTAAGCAAATCCGCGAGGAAGCCAAAAGACACCGTCGTCTTCCGGCTCCGGAAAGGACTGTCCAGTTCTTTCGAAACCTTGCCTATCGAATGGGACGTACGATAGCGCACGTCGAGGAAATTGAACGCAGACTCCAGTACTCGGCGTACGATAGGGAGACCGGAACCCAAAAGATGCACCAGTGGAAAGCAATTTCTACGGAGGCCTTCAAACAGGCTTACGAGCACTGGCACCTTTCTATTGAGAACGGCGTGGGACCAATAGAGTTCCTACCGCCGACTATAGAGGATATTGTCTATAAAGTAGACCCCGACGGGCTTATGCGGCGTGAGTTCAAAGATCACTACGCGGCAGACATCATTCGAGAAGGCATCATTAAAAACTGTGTCGAGAATCGCAACACAATGTACCCCGGCCGTATTGAGGCTTTTGAGGATTCGTCAGGTTATTACATTAATGACGGCAAATTCAAACAGAACAAAATACTCAGTGGTTACAAACGGCCAAGTCTATTTAAATGGGTTACGGAAGCACATAGGCGGTATCAAGCCCCCTATACTCGCGGGGTCTTCTTCCACATGATGCGCTGGCCAGTATACCACCAGGATAGGCGCCTACAAGAAATCATCAAGGAACGACGAGATGAAATGTCAAGAGTAGAGCCACGCCTTCCAAATCAGGCCTATGGCATACTAATGCCTAGGTTCCCCGAAAGACAAGTAAACCGACGAGCAGAGGGTTCGACATGGTATCCTTGGCCAGACAATTGTTGGATTCACGATCCTCCAACAAAGCCAACGACTTCGGAAAATGGTACAAAGCCTAATGCGGAAACAAAGAACCCGGAACGGACAGAGGTCCCAGAACAGACAAAGGACTCTGATCACACAAAGCATTCCTCGAATACAAAGCCCTCGGTCAAGACATCTACTCAAATTGCCCCTCAAGAGGACCCCCAAGAAGTTCCTCAAGCCATCCCTCAAGTGAACAAACAAGACCCGCCACAAGTGGCCCCCGAATATATTCCTCAACCACCTGTTCAAGAGATCCCTCAAGAGATTCCTCAAGAGATTCCTCAAGAGACACCTCAAGAGACACCCCAAGAAACCCCAGCACCTATACCAACTGAACAACCACAACCTACTACTCATACAGACGACGAAGGTAACATGGCGGTGGTAAAACAAACAGTCAAAACGCCGAAGGTCAAGACGCCTCGGCAGAAGTTGATACCAATTACCAAGCCGAGGGAACGCTTCATGCCAGGTCCCGCTGTCTTTCCCATGGCCGAGACCCTTCTACAATCTGTCGTCCTCAGCCGTAAACTTGAAGGCGGTAAGTCATACATACATACACTCTCATACTTGTCTAATCACCTATATACCTATGTCCCTACTTCTATATGGTCATGGTCGATGCTAACCAGGTTGCCGCAGTGCTTTACCCCGAGCCTCGACTTAACTTCTGGGGGAAGATACGCAAGGCCTACAAGGCCATGACAGATGTCGAAGCGCCTCGGGTTCCCTTGCTGCCACCAACCAGCGATTCGGATATCCCTCGCAGCTCCTCTAGGAAGCGCAAGATCCCGGCTGACTTCATCCTCCCGCCTAGCATCAAGAAGGTGGTCACTGGAGGCGATGTCCCGACCCCGAAGCCTGTCCCGACCCCGAAGCCTGTTCCGACCCCGAGGCCTGTCCCGCCTACGCCTGGATTCCAGACGAATGTTAACCCCAGGCCTAAGCCTGCCCCTCGGCCTCAGCCAGTACCCGAGCCTCAGCCTACCCCTCAGCCGGCCCCCCCGGAGCCCACTCCACAACCACCAAAATTTAAGCCGGCACCTCCTGTTAACCCTTACCCCGTACCTGAACCTCCAGTCTGGCCTCAGCCCAAGCCCCAGCCCCAGGCTGAACCTCAGCCTCAACCCCAGCCCGGCCCTCAGGCCCAGCCCGTACCCCCAGTTCAACCACGGCCCGCGCCCCCGGTTCAACCTAGGCCTCAACCTCATCCCGCACCCCCGGCTGACCCAGTTCAGCCTCGGCCTGCACCCCAACCTCAGCCTGCACCCCAGGCTGAGCCCACGCCTCGACCTCAGCCCGTGCCCGTGCCCGCGCCCTCACCTTGGCCTCAGCCAGGGCCTCAATACACGCCCGTGCCCGCGCCTCAGCCAGGGCCTCAATACCCGCCCGCACCCGCACCCGCGCCTCAGCCTACACCCCAGGCTGAGCCCACGCCCCGACCTCAGCCCGTGCCCGTGCCCGCGCCCTCACCTTGGCCTCAGCCAGGGCCTCAATACACGCCCGCACCCGCGCCTCAGCCAGGGCCTCAATACCCGCCCGCACCCGCACCCGCGCCTCAGCCTACACCCCAGGCTGAGCCCACGCCCCGACCTCAGCCCGTGCCCGTGCCCGCGCCCCAACCTTGGCCTCAACCACCAGTCAAGCCCCATTCGTTGTTCGGCCAAAAACCGGACCCAAGGCCACAGCCACCAGTAGGTCCGGGTAATGGGCAGGGTTTGTTTGGTCAAAACCCCCCGACTCCCAGCCAGGCCACCCAGACGTACCGCGAATGGCTCAAGCAGCAGCAAACCACCAAACCAGTGAATCCCACACCGGACACTCCCTCTCGCTGGAAGTACTCCCCCCTCCCTAGCTTGGAGGAGCATATGAAAGCCGAAGAGCTGGAGAAGACCGGCCGCGTCGTAGAGCCGCCGCGCCCGCCCCAGCCCACACCCAAGACAGGCGCAGAGAACCCGCACGTGGACCAACAGGCCTTGGAGCAAGCATTCCCGCACGGCTGGGCTAATCTAGGCAATTGCTTCGGCCTCGACGGCGCCCTGCAAGCCATCTCCTACAGCATGCGTCTGCAGGACCCCCAGTCCCTCTGGCTGCCCGCGACCTCGGCCCTGCGCGCCGCGTACGACAACCCAGACTGCTTCGTCGGCACGGACCGGGCCGTCGAGGACCACAACCACTACGGCGTCACCCTGCTCCAGGCCGAGGCCGCCCTGCAGCACTACGTCCGCGAAGACGGGCCCAACCCCCACCACGTCCAGCTGTGCTGCATCATCCGCCTGCCTCCCGGCCGCGAGTACTACACGCACATGATCCCCGCGCCCAAGTTCACCGGCTCCGCGAAGCCGCGCCAGGTCTGGATCTACTGCACCGGCGCCAACGAGTTCGCGCCCGTGTTCCCCGTTCCGCCGCCTTCGTAGTAGCAGAGCTGAAGGGGAAAAAAAGAAGAAGAAAAGGCTCCTGATATGAAAATAATTTAGTAGTAGTAGTATCCGTGGCGTGTTGCCAGACAGAAGAAGACAGACAGACAGACAGACAGACGCCATGCCCTTGTTCCGGACAAGCGAGCATACATACATACGGCTTCCTAAAATTGGCTTTTCTTTTTGTTGTAATTGGACTAGACAGTTAATGCTTCCTTTTTGTTTATTTTCCAGATTGATTTATTTTTACGTGTAGGTAGGGCGGGCGATGGGGCTGTCGGGGAGGGGAGGAGAGGAAGCACTTCTACCGTCTTGGTCTCAGGGGCAAGGGGTAGGTAGTAAGGTAGGAGAGGAGACCCGTCGGTTTTGTATTTTAGGAGATTCTTTTCGTCTCGTTTTTTTATTTTTAATTGGAGTAGTTATAGTTATTTGCATTGCATCTTCTAAGCTATATTTCCCTTGGCTCAATCATGCAATATCGTGACGGTAATAATATATCAAACCGCGTGTTTAATTGCTACATACAAATACTTAGGCATGCGTCCCCCCCTATTTCGCAATCTTAATTACTAGCTTTCCGATCCCACCCTTTCCTGTAGCCACTTTCTGCGCCTCCTTCCTAAGCGTCTCGATATCTTCGAGCTCAACAACGCGGTTAACACCCTTGACCTTACCCACGGCCATGATCTCACCAGCGCGCTCGAGGTCCTCACGCACACCGAGGTTGCCTGAGTGAAACTCGTGTTTAATATTCGTGCCGCGTAGTTTAAACTTGTACCACAGCTGCGCAAGTCCTACGAGCCAGTACACAAAAAACGGCATTGGCGGCAGCATAAGGCGCAACAACCCCGGCGACGGTATGCTTGCGATGGACGCTACGACGCCTACGTCCGGCTTCGCTAGCGGGAACGTGCTCACCACGATCCATTGCGTGTTATACACCATGTCTACGCTTCCCGGGGGTATGGCATCCGTAAGCTTCTTTACTCGCGTGTAATCGACGACTTGATCGACGAGCCCCGGGAGGTACTGCTCTACGAGCGGGACCTTGGCTGTGGACACGGTGGTAATGATCTTGCCGACGCCATACACATTCTTTAGAACCTGTATAGCGATGGAGCCAGTGGCGCTTAAGCCACCAGATACAAATACGGTCTTGCCCTCAAGTCCGTCGGTAACACCGTTCTCGCGCATAAGGCGTAGACCCATCTCAACGGTTTGCAGTGCCGTAACAACGCTGGCGATATTGCACATGTCTTCGAAGGAACAGCTAGTAGGCTTAGGAATCATCAGGTTCTCCTGAGCCACGGCATACTCAGAGCAGAACCCCTTTTCGGCGGTAATATTCATTGGCCGGGATCGTCCGAATGCGTATACCTCGTCGCCGGGCTTAAACAATGTCACCCCTGATCCGACCTTGACGACAACACCTGCGGCCTCGATGCCGATCTTGTGAGGCATTCTATCTTGGGTTAGTTGAATGAATGGATTTGATGCAAAAGTTGATAAGGGAGAATAATCATAGACATACTTCAATTCCCCGAGTATATACCTTGATGCTCCCCTCGCGAGCTGCGTTTCACCTGTCGACAGGCCCGCGGCGTGTATCTTGATTAATACGTCCTTAGGATTCGTGACCGTCGGAACAGGCATATTGGCGACTTCCCAGCCGGACGGCCAGCAGTATTTCGGCGCCACGAGAGAACGCATTGTTTTTGGTATTAACGCGGCCATTCTGTCTCTCCTTTTCCTTTACTTATTCCCCGAGTGCCGTGTTAAAACTTTCGCAAAATATAAATTGAAGTATATAGGACTGCACTTCCAGTCGTAGATTTAAACTGCACGAATTTTAAACCTCGAAATATGTTCCGGTCGGAGTCATATATATAGGCTTGGGCAAGGCATACCGGTATACTCCAGTTTTTGCTTTCGGTGGGCTTTCGGCGATCGCCCCACATTTCGCCGCCGAGCCCCGCCGAATGCTCCGCCGAAGGGAAGCATAGCACTTGATTCGTAACGGCACATTCTAGAAAGGCATGAGGCCTGCGGGTATCTTAGGGGTTCAATGTTTCAATGTCAAATGCCATTAATATCAAAAGCGATAGCGACTCCGTCCAAGAGTTAGTTTAGCCGTAACTGTCACTATCAGTAACTATAACTACTAGACAATTTCTATTTTACAGCTGAGCTGATCTTGGCTGGGCGTATCTACAAAATCAAATCATCCAACTTGGAACTATCATCGGTGGGCAGCTAGGGCCTATCAACATATTAGGGTTGAGAGGAATCAAGTCAGTTACAAATACGGTCTCATTGACATAACATCGTGAGTCTAGCCCTAAGTACATAAACATAAACATGCTATCTGATACGCCGCCGCTGGTATTAACGTGTGGTACCAAGAGTTGCGAAGAACAAAGTCGGGTTCCAATACCTATCCCCAGCCAATCCCATCAGCATAAATCTCTCGTAATTCTTAATCCGAACCCGTAGGAGCAACACGTCATCTTGCAAAACACCAGTGTCCCCCTTTGACCGAGTACCATGCATCCCATCCCCTTTGCTCCGTCATATCCTTCGTCGCAGACGACTACCTTTTAACCACCAGACGTTTCCACACAATTCTTCCATAGAGCGCCAGCTCTACGACTTATTGCGTCCGATAGAACTTCTTGTACAACAAATGCAGGAGGATATTGACATTGAGTCTCAAGTTGCCCTCGAACACATTCATAAACTGGTGAGATTCGAACTGCGCCTGTAGGAGATCCTCGATCGGGATGAGGGCGCTCGCTCCTGGAATCTGGATGTGGCCCCGGCTACCCTCGAGATTAAACACGCCTACCTCGTCGCATGAGATGGTGAGGTTGATATTACTCCAATCGCGTTCCGATACGCCTTGCCAAGACACGACAACACCCTTCTCAGCAAGAGCACGTACGCTATACTTATAAGAGCCAAATTTGGGGACACGGCCTGAACGCTCAAGCTCTCGTTGGTGATTGTACTGCTTCGTGAACGGAAGGAGGAATCGCTTTTTCCTATACCCTACTTGTTAGCACAGCGCATCTATAGAGTATCGATCAAAATCATCTTACCCTTTGTTCTTCTGCAGCGTAGCCATGGCCTGCTCGATATAGTCATCGTAACTTTTGCGCTGCTGTTCTAGGTACTCAGCCTTCTCGTGTAGATTCCCGAGAGTGAGCCGTACTCCTTCTAACTCTCGTTGACGTTGTACTCTACGACGACTCTTCGTACGAATATCCAGCGCGATAGCATTCAAAATATCTTGATAGTAATTATGTTTTGTAATCCGCCCCATCTGTTCTAGGTGCATGATGTTCTCTAGAGCATTGCGTTTCATGTCGTAGTATGACATTCGCGTTACGTCCACCATGTTGACGTCCGAGTACGCTCCCTTGGTATTACTACCAGACGCGAAATCTTCCCTTAGGATTGATTGCCATTTATGTTCGTCTTCTTGAGTGGGTGGGCGGACAAGGATTTCGAGAAGATTAGCGCCCGTCTGTACACGAATAATGTACAAGATGCAGCGTTTAGTCTCCATAAAAAGAGCCTTGATATCCGCCTCTGGATCTTCAACATCATGGAGCTTAGGTGTCAAGAACATCTGGATGTCGGAAGATCCAGACGCATTCATTTCGCTCTCATTGTTCTTCGCGCTTCCGAGGTCTTGCAAGATCTCACGAAGGACATCGTCGCGGTTGGGGCAGAGAGTCGGTATCTCATGTGCTACGAGAGAATGGATTGCAAAGATATCCGTCATTTTGATATATAGCGTGGGTCGGTTCTTGGCATAGAGATCATTGAACTCGTCGATATCAAATTTATTTTCAGCATCCGCAACGGAGATCAAGTTATTCGTGATATGAGCAAGTCGTTCGATCGACTCCCCTACAAAGGCATTAAGCGGTTGTAGGTAGATATTCTCACCGCCGAACGGACGGCCCGAGTATATTTGGCCAAGGACTTTAGCAACCTCGCCTAGATTGCGCTTTTGAAGAGGGCTCAGAGTCTTCTCGATTACACCCACCTGCTCGGGGTTAACCAACGCAGGCTGTAGGTAAAACCGCCAAATCCAATTGCCAACAATTTGGAGCACATGGTGTTGAGGCTCGCGCTGAAAGCGTTGGCATAATGCTTCGAACATCTGCCGGCAGATAAACCGTAGGCCGTAAGGCATTCGGGCAAGAAAATCCTCTAGGGCGAGGAAGTACTGGTCCGAGATTTCTCTGAGATCTCGAAGGTGGTCAATAAATAACTCGCGCGTTTCCGGGTCCTTGATTGCCAGATCTCGGGTTATGTCGAGTGGTCTTCGGCTGGGGCGACCGGTACGTAGCTCTTCGTTATTGATGGCAGATCTGTATATCTGCATCGGGTCGCTCTCTAGATCTAAAGCGGGGTCCTCGACGATATTGTCTCGTATTAATGGGCCGAGTAGGTCCCTGAGGTATTTCCTGTCTCGTGGCGACCGAGAATAATTCCCCATTAGCTTCGACCAGAAGAAGTTTCCGCGAAGATACTCTTGGATGGAGTTACATGCGTCCACCTCTTCCCGTATCGATCTTGCGATAAGCTTGAGCAGGTAGTATTCTTCTCGCCTCTTTTGTGCATAGCCGAAAAGCCCCATCATGAGAAGTTCGATGCGCTTACACTCCTTCTCAGCTGTACCTAATTCCCTCAGCCGTCTGAAAAGCCGCGCTAGGTACTGTGGCTGAGTTTGAAGGTTGAAAAATAATTGCTGATAGGACTCTAGCTTCTTTCTCGAGCTCTTGTTGAGAGCTTTTAGGTCGAACTGATTGGCCGAAGCAATAGAGGCGTTGGCTAAGAGACTGCTAGTGTGTCCACCGAAGGTATTCTGATGTCGGACGACTTCGTCAAGAGTGATCTTGTTCTTCACCAACAGAGCGATTTTGATATCCAACTGATCGATATACTGCTCAAGCATCTCGTTCTGTCGAACTTGTTGAACCACTGTTTTTCGTAGTCTCTCAAATTCTATCTCTTCGTTGAAATCGAAGTCGCTGTCATTAAGAAGATGTACAAAATTCTTCACCGCACCAACTGGAGGGTTCTTTCCGGTCGTGAGGCTTCGGTATGCCTCTCCCTGGAGTTTAGCGCGAACGAAACTTTGAATCTTGACCACCTTCTGCATGTTTTCTTCGAAGTGTTTCTTCTTGGCGGCAAACTGCTGTCGAACAATAAAGCCCTTGGCTAAGGATTGCAACTCAGCTATAGACTCTTCATGTTCGTCAAGTTCGGCTAACAATTGACCGACATCGCTACGCAGGAGCATGGCTCGGATAAGGGATTGCAACGAGACGATTTCGTCTTCATGCGTTTGTAGTTCGTCGAGAAGTAAAGAGTGCTGCTCTCTAAATAGGGACCCGCGGATCCGAGCCTGAAGATCTATGATACTCATAGCGTGGCTTTCAAGAGAGTCGAGATCGGCAGTGATCCGCTGTCGTTCGAGCATGCCTCGAGCTAGTGACTGAAGCTCAAGTATGGATGGTTCATTGTCGCTCAAAGCATCCAGCGTTTCGGTAATATCCCGGCGTACTGCCGCTGCGCGAATATGAGCTTGCAGAGCTCCAATCTCCGGGGTATGTTGTGCTAGGTCAGCTTTTGTTGCCTGGATATCTTGTCGAAGTAGGTTACCGCGACATATTGACTGGAGCGACTCCCATTTTGGACCAAAGCTAGCCAGCGCTTCGCGTTGTTCGTGGATATGACTTCGCGTCAGCATCGCCCTGACAGCAGCCTGCAAACTAGTAACGGTTTCAGTCTCCTCTCCAAGGGAGTAGAGATCTCGGCTAACTTTCTCCCGCGCTAACATTCCCCGTATCGCGGACTGAAGACCAGTAACGGCCTGGGTTTCTTCTCCAAGGGAATAAAGTTCTTGGCTAACCTTTTCCCGCGCTAACATTCCTCGTATCGCGGACTGAAGACTAGTGACGGCTTGGGTTTCTTCACCAAGGGAGTAAAGATCTTGGCTGACCTTTTCCCGCGCCATCATCCCCCGTATTGCAGACTGAAGCTGCAATACCGGACCGGACATACGATTCGTCTCCTGCTGCTGAGAAAGGAACTTTTTGCGTGCCAATTGGCCTCGGAACACGGCTTGGATGCTTCGTATAGGACCATCCGCCCGTGATAATTGGGATCGAGTTTCTTGTACTTCGTCACGGACTCTTGCGGCCCGTATTAAGCTCTGTAGCATCGTAATATCTTTCTCCTTGCTCTTCCAATAGTGTTCTCTACGTGCCATTCTATTCCGGGCCAGGAATCCACGAGCAGCACTCTGAAGATTGATAGCAAACTTGCGCATCTCCAATCTGTACCCTATAACCTGGCGTGTCCAGTCACCGCGAATGCGCGCTTGGAGGTCAATGAGCCAGTCTTCCGAGTCCCAAAGTCCCTGCATCATATGGCCAAGCCGCAGTCGAAGCATCGCACCTCGCATCTGCGCCTGGAGGTCAAGGATGGCGGCCTCGTTTTCGGATAGTTCGCGGTCGATTCGTTCCTCTTCAGTCTCTTCAGGCTCAGGTTCAGGCGCTGGCTCCACGCCGAAGTCCGCGCCCATGTTCCCGAAGCTAGGCATACTAACGCCGAGCTTGTCAAGACCCTTTTGCATAGCCTCCAGCTCATGATGTTCAAACTCCAGTTGGCCAACCAGATTGCCTATCCTGAAATCCACAATACCCTTCCGGAATAAAAGCCAACTTAGGGCGTGTATGCAGTATATGACCTTGGGAATGTTCTTCTTTTCGTAAAGGTCAATCAGTTCGAATCGAAATAAATCAGGCAGCTCAACCTCATCCAGGTACCGGAAAAAAGCAGCAACATTATCCCAATGTCTTGCCTGAAGTCGCGGGTTTCGGAATATGCGAAATTTTCGAGTAGGGTTCAGAGCCTCTACTACCTCAGCCAAAGTGACACCATCTCTTAGAGCTTCTTCTAACTCAACAATAGGTGGAATGTTACGTTGAATGACATCCTCAATCCACTCTTTTGCCTCGCCAATATGGCAGAGATATTCGTATGCTTGGAGAAATTGTCTCTGCTTATCCATCCAGTTGCGACCTTCGAATCCATAGCGATCACTGCGTTGTCCACTCCTAGAGCCATTCGCATTACCTGCTCGCTGCAGTCTTCGTCGTCCACGCAGGCCGACTACCTCCTGGGCCTGGGAAGTAAGGGCGAATTCATCGGCAGAACTATCCTGGGCTAACTTGGATAAGGTACGCAGTTGGTTTGTGGAGGAACGACCCATCTGTTGTAAGTCTGGAGCAGCAAGAGTAGTAGGATGGACTACGAGATGAGAGGAGTGCGTCGGGCTCCCGGAGAAACTTGGGCGTCTAACATCGGATCGTGTGAGCACCATGGAGGTGGGCCGGGCGTTTGGCGACTTGCTTTGGGGAGTAGGGGAAGTTTTCTCCTCGCGTAGAGAAAGCTTGCCGATGTCAATACTCTGCCCGCGTTCTTGGCGGTCGCGACGTGGGGGCGTCTTGGGTTTTTCGAGTTGCTGTCCTGAAGCAGGTGGCTGCGGGAGCGGGCGTAAAGACTGTCTGGCCAGGTTATACATGATTTCCGGGTTCGCCTTAGGTTCGTCGTATATACTTGATCGCGGTTTGGAATGCCGAAGTGCAGTTTCGCTCATACCACGTTTGTGTGTAGCGATAGGTCTGCCATAGCCGTTCGAAGTTATCGATGATGCTGCGCTAGGTGGTCCAAAGTCAGAAGGATCAGTATTATTAGAGTTGGCGGAGTAACCAGACGACGCAGACGATGAAGCGGCCGACAGTTGGCGATTGATAGAATTGGCCGTTGTGTAGTCAACAGTATATGATTGACGAAGAGGATGAGGCCTGTTCGACATATCGACTACTAAACCTGTATGCGATGATGTTGCTCTACGTCAAGTTGAATTATACTACTGTCCGATATTGGAGTCCGCATCACAGCTGTCGGAGCTGAAGTATGTTAGGGCGTAGTCGAATGATGATTATCGTATGCGATACCAGGTTGTAATCTGGAGTTACCGGCAGCCAGTCTTTTCTGCCTTATTTGAATTCCAAAGTGAGTTGTAAGTTGTAAGTTGTAAACAAAGATACGAAAGCGAGGACACCGAGGTGAGAGGTGTGTATTAGTAGGTAAATGTGGGAAACATATCCAGTAACACAGAACTATTTCCTTGGTCTCGGAGAACGCGCGCTCTCAGCGCACTCATTAAAAGTAGGATATTTCCTACGATGTTGTTGAGAAGAAGAGTGTGATGTAGAATGCAGAAAATTAGCTTTCAATTAAACAATTAAACACTGGTCGACGGTCAACGGAGAGCGGCCTGAATTCAGCCTTACTTGTTGTTTGATGGGTGTCGGAGCTTGAGGGAACCAAAAAACCGATGACCTGTGACCTGTAATCCTGTTTTTGGAAGTTTGTTTATTTATGCGGGTGGGGAGCAACGGACAGTTATGGACGTCTGCCCCTCACTTGACCAACCACAATCAACGCCACGGACGGGGGGTAGTGTATCAGCCACAAGATGCTGCATTCACAGATAAGATAGATCATGTGGATTCGCCAATTATGAATGATCATTGGTTAAAAATCTACAGTACTAATGTGAAACTTGGTTTTTATATAGACTTAACGTGTAAAATTAAGTTACGACAAGGTTGCGCATTAACATGATAGCCCCGCACTGTACCTAAAGTTTGTGCAGGGACCCCGCAGCAAGAACACAAAATTTTTTGGGAAGTGCCTCGAGGCTTTGAATTTTTTTCTTCTTCCTTTTAATCGGGAAGAAGAACATCGTTCAATTCGTCGACCGGTCAATTTCATTTCTCGACGTTGTCTTCGACCTCACACCTCTCAGTCTCTTTTAGTCAAGATGCCGTCTATTAACGGATCGACTTCTGTCAATGGCAGTTCTAAGTTCCTTGATTATTCCAGCGCTGTTGAGACGCTGAAAGAATACCAGTCTCGCGATGGTCTGGCTATTGAGGATCTTGTTGACACCAAGCAGCGCGGTGGCTTGACGTACAATGATTTCTTAATCTTACCAGGCTATATTGGTTTCCCTGCCTCAGAAGTCGCACTTGACTCGCCTATTACCAAGAGAATCACACTGAAAACCCCCTTCGTCTCATCGCCTATGGATACTGTTACTGAGCATGAGATGGCCATTCATATGGCTTTACAGGGTGGTCTTGGTGTCATCCACCACAACTGCTCACCAGACGCCCAAGCCGACATGGTGAAGAAAGTCAAGCGATATGAAAACGGCTTCATTGTCGACCCTGTCGTCATTAGCAAGGAGACCACTGTTGAGGAAGCCAAGGCCCTCAAGGAGAAATGGGGATTCGGTGGTTTCCCTGTTACTGGTATGTCTAATCTTTTTTTTTATGGCTCTTGTCCCACTCGATCTCGTCCTCCTACGGCCCAGCGCATGTATCACATCTTATGATTACAAACCTAATATTTTAACTTTCGTTCCACCGTATAGACAGAAATGTCATGGGGAATCAATTATGCTCTTTATGATGATGTGAACTCGGAAAACTTTTGATCTTCCAACCTTGGTATGGGATCTAGGCTAACAAAAGCCCATAGAATCTGGGAAGCTTGGTTCCAAGCTCCTAGGCATTGTCACGAACCGCGATCTTCAATTCGAGGATGACCTCCGCCAAACGGTCGACAAAGTTATGGTGACCGACCTAGTCACCGCCCAGCTAGGTGTAACCCTTCCTGAGGCGAACAAGATTCTTGCCAAGTCCAGGAAAGGCAAGTTGCCTATCGTTGACAAGGATTTCAACCTCGTGTCCATGATCTCCCGTTCCGACTTGACCAAGAATTTGCACTTTCCGCTTGCGTCTAAGCTTCCCGACTCGAAGCAGCTCATCTGCGCTGCCGCGATCGGTACCCGTCCAGAGGATAAGATTCGCTTGAAGAAGCTCGTCGATGCGGGACTTGATATTGTTGTCCTAGACAGTAGTCAGGGTAACAGCATGTACCAGATCGACATGGTCAAATGGATCAAACAGGAGTACCCCGGCCTCGATGTCATTGGCGGAAACGTAGTGACTCGGGAGCAGGCCGCAAACCTGATTGCCGCAGGAGTTGATGGACTAAGAATCGGAATGGGCAGTGGAAGTGCTTGCATTACGCAAGAGGTCATGGCCGTGGGCCGTCCCCAAGCAGCTGCGGTGTACTCCGTTTCCGCCTTCGCGGCGAAATTTGGAGTACCTTGCATCGCAGACGGCGGTGTCCAAAATGTCGGTCACATCGTCAAGGGTCTTGCTCTCGGTGCTTCCACCGTCATGATGGGTGGTCTGCTGGCAGGCACAACCGAGTCACCGGGCACTTCATTTGTCTCACGTGAAGGTAAACTCGTTAAGGCATACCGTGGTATGGGTAGTATCGACGCCATGCAGGATAAGAAGGCCGGTGCTGGCAGTAAGAACAGCCAGGCTAGTAACGCGGGTACCGCCCGGTACTTTAGCGAGGGAGACAGCGTCCTTGTTGCTCAAGGTGTCTCTGGCGCCGTGGCGCATCGTGGGTCGATCAACAAGTTCGTACCGTATCTGGCTGCGGGCCTGAAACACTCGCTGCAGGACTGCGGTATGCGGAGTCTGAAAGAGATGCATGAAAGCGCAGCCAACGGCACTCTCCGGTTTGAGATTCGCACTGCTAGCGCACAACTAGAGGGCGGCGTGAATATGGAAAGTTACGAGAAGAAACTCTATGCTTGATAAGCTCAGTATGGAAAAGGATGGGTTAGTGGATGAGTAAAAATTACCTACCTTAGGTAGTTATGGGTTGATGACAAGCCGGGTGGGTTGGTATGGGACTTACGAAGATTGATAATTACGGAACGGTCGGGACGTAATGATTTTCTCAGATAGTCTTCGGTGCGGAAAACAAAAACAAAGTGATACCTCTTCATAGCTTTATATTGCATGATGATGCGCGGTAGCTCATCTCCCTCATAGGCGTTTTATGGCTAAAGGAGTCAGGTCAGGTCAGGTCAGGTTAGGCTACGGCGACTTGATAGGGGGAATTCATGTCAATTTTTATACCTAGGCATCTGGGATACAGCAGCATGGATCAAATCGGTTAAATAAAAGCAGTTCATGACTTATTTTATACAAGACAGCGAACATCAAATTTCGAAGATGATAATGCTAGTTACTAAATGCTAACAATACTATTCTACTCGGCCCTGGTTAACCCCAAATCCATTTTCGAGTCCGTAACGCCTTCCGATGATAGAGACAGTGACTGATGATTTTGCTGCTGCTTCGTCTACATCCTTGTCTATTCGATCACGTAGAGTATCTCACTTTAAATACCGTTTAACCAACCCGCCCCTATTTTGGGGTCTATTCGCAACCAACATCAAACCCGTTATATACTAAATTAAGCCGTGGTAACGTTCCCTCGAAAAACCTGAGAGGGGCTATCCCCAGTCTCTAGCGTCCCGTAGCCATTACTAGCCTGCGAGGTCTCGACGCTACTTATTAACGGAGCATCCTCCGTTATATGCGGCTGTTCTGGCACGACAATAGTGCTGGCCTGACTAGTTCTAAACTCGTCATCATCGACAGCGAGCTCGCTATCAACCTCCGTATCATCCTCGTCCTCGCTGTCAGATAAAGAACCCACATCACTCGGCCCGTCACCTTCGATGATCGTCCATGCGGGCACGGCACCTAGGATCGCTATGACGGCTATGAGCCACCATGGCAGACCAATCATACCCCGTTTTACACCATATGTGAAAACAGCACCCGTCATAGCAGGGCCAGTAGCTCGGCCAAGGGCACTAAACGTAGTCGCAAAACCGTTTAACGTTCCTAGGACACTTAAGCTCTTGGCACTGTTGGTAAGTAGAAGGGTAGTGCAGGGGAACCCGACAATGACAGCGAATGTTTTCAGAGTTAAGAGGATGCATAGTGCGGTATAGCGCATTATAGTGCCCTCAACGAGCACGGTAAACGGTGTGAGGATGTAGACAATCGGGAAGACGAGGACGGAAGCCTTGTAGCAATTCAATATGCCAAAATGGGTGCATAGCGGTGGGAAGACTAGAAATTGGACCAAACCAGATATGATGCCTTCACCTGCGAAGATAGTACCAATATGCGTGTGAGTCAACCCAAAACCGCCACTGAAGACGAATGGAAGCGACGTATTCTCAGGTGTATGTTCTTGCGGCGGATAGTTTAGGAATACGGGCAAAGCCTGGTCGAACGAAACCGAGTGCAGAGCTAAGATTGTGTACGCAACAAGATTGATAACACTCTGACGAGTAAACACCGAAAGAAGGGGTAAAGGTTTATGCTTTTCGATCCTTGATTCGACAACGGTAACATCAGCCGTTTTTGAGGGCGCATCCGAATCCAATAGGGGTGCTGATACTTCATCATCCTGAGCGGAATGTCGCTGGCGACGCTGAGCCCGTCGGCGCGGATGACTCCTGAATATATTCATGATACGTTCGCCAAGAACTAGACCCCAATCTTGAGAGTTACGTTTGCTATGAAGGGTTTCTTTGAGGAAAAGAAACCCAGTCGTGAGAGATACCAGAAAGAAGACGGAGCCTATCAAGTTCGGGAAAGCGAATGGATAATTTTTGAAGAAAGCAATGTTACCAAAAATGTTAGGCCATTGATCAGCAGGCTTCGCAAATAGGCCGCCGAAAGCTGGACCGAATACGGACCCGACGCTCCAGACCAACGGCATGATGGAGAATGCTCTTGGCCGGAGTTCCTTCTCTGTTACCATCTCCGCAACCATCGTTCGAATAATACCAACTACGACAATTAGTATGGAGAGGTCTGATATTACCCTGCAACAAAAACGTACCATTTCCATTACCAGCTCCCATCATAACACGAACAGTGATCGCCATTGGTAAACTCGTCGACATGCCCCACACTATGAAGCCGATCATCGTGAAAAAGAGCCCAGCCAGAATGACAGGTTTCCGCCCCAGCCGGTCTGAGGCTCTACCCCAAGCCACGGCCGTCAAACTCTGTGCAAGGGAAAATACCGCGCTAGTAATACCGGCCCATTTCGCGATCTCTTTTCTTTCGACGCCGAAGCTCAATATCATCTCGGGGAGGTACGGGAAGACGGATGTATAAGCGATCGGTTCAGCGAACCGTGCAATAGCTAGAAAGAGAATTAGCTCGGAGTTTGGAAAGAGGGTGGTAATTATCTAGCCATGCGTAACATCACGGTTCAGCTATGAGCGTTTCGTCGCCTATTTTCATTGCCACTAAAATCTAACCAGTCCAGAGCTTTATAGGATACGAATTGGTACCATACTTCAGCATATCACGGGGAAGCTAAGCAACGTGAGTAGGTCGAACGGTCCTCAGCACAGAGACAAACCGGTGATATATTTTAAGCAAGATAGCGGATCTGTATAACATAAAATCCCAGACAAGACTCATCTGACAACTTGGTTACTCTGATAGATAGTTATCGCATAACACCTAGAAGATACAACGCGATGTGGACTTTCCAAGGAAAAAAGAAAAAAAAAACTACAACGAAAAGCAGGCAAAAGAAAAATCTAAGCTCACCCAATATGGCTAGTTGCTGGGCTGGCAATTTCGGGCCATGATTCCTAGTCATTTTCGTTTCGTCCTTTACGTATTGAAAAACAGGGTAGGAAAGGGAGTTTGAAGACGAAGACTCGAAGTCGAAAGAAACTCGGATAGCCGGTTCTCTTATGTCGGGATAAGAGGGGCGAGGATCCCGTCCAGAAAAAGAAAAAAAAAAAAAAAACTAAAGCGTTAAGACTCCCACACAGTAGCCGCCACGTCTATGTATTATTTTGTTTTTAAGACTGGAGAGTAAAGAACGGGGAACAGTTAAACACAACCGGCCAACCAAGATGGAAAAGATAAATCATGTATCGTGAAGCAGCGGGGAACAATACCTTTATTATAACATAGAAGAGACGTTGAGGAAATGCTACCCGACGACACCCACATCTCGTACCGAACATGTCTAAGCCATGGATACATCGGCGCTTGTTACCCTGCGCATGTATGTATGTGCAGTGTATATTCCCTGTATGCAAAGTTCTGTTCTACAGAACGGCTAAGCCGAAGGTAGGAGCACGCCGTTAATACCGCCTCTGATTCGATGCTTACCACGTATTGCCTTCCCGAGTCCTGAATTAAAACCCGGTAGTAGTGGACCTGAGGGGGGGCAAAGAGGCGTAAGGCGTGCTGCATGTACGTAAAAAGGTTTTAAAAGCTTTTTTTTTTCTCCCCTTCCCTTCGATCGTGACGAAATAAAAGACCTTCGAAGAAAAGACCCGCCTTCAACTATCCGGGGACACCAAACCTACGAATCGGAAACAAACTCGCTCGCCATCCGCTGCATGTTCCACTAGTTAGTGTAGATTTTGTATGTAGAGAACACCCAAGATCGCTATATCAAGGGAACGCAAAGTGCTGCCTCAAAATGTCCGGTGTCGGATGTCGTAGAATGTGATCCGGTACGTAACAATTGTCAATTTTTACGGGCTTAGTGAATTGAAGGAAGCCAAAATTGAAAAAGGTCACACGCCAACGTCCAGCCTCCTGATCATGCGAGACGATGCCAGGGAAGGGATCTTCGCTGCAACAAGGGTGTTACATAGTATTGCTTCTGAGGCTTTGAACGCGATTGGCCAAAATGTAAACCCCTCCTGTAGTCTCCCGCCCCGCAGGGAATCCACTAGGTTAAGTTAGGTAATCCACTATGTAGGCTAAGCCTGAGCTCCTTCAAGATGCGTAATGCGGCTGCTCCAGACTTGCAGATCTTTAATATTCCAGCTCGCACAAGACATATGATAACTTCACTTGAGCCAATTACATATGTAGTTTGAAAGGTTAGTTGAGGACGATGTATGAAATCATAGGTACCAACCAAACAACTATAAAAATACTTACTAAAACGCACCCGTTTGTAGTGTACACCTTAAACCATGCAACTTACCGCAGCCACAGTCGAGCTTACTCGTAATCAATATATACATGGTTTTCGAATTTATGGGCCTTTTCTATATTACCCTTCCCGAATGAATGTGAATGTTATTGTAAATAAAAGTGCCTGTTCACTTGAAAGATTATACATACACTAACAAACTTCAATTAATAAGCTACCTAGGGAGATATAAGTGCAAGACAGAATAACCAATCATGATTAGACGACTGATAGCTATTATGGGGATCGGGTTTAATAAGGTACAACTCCGAGGTCGTAGTGTCTCTTCGGCCCCATATAGATAAGGCTGGAACATAGCCGAATCCGATTGCAACATTCCCGGGGTTCATTACGTTCATTACGTCGGAGTGGCGACACAACCTAACATTCCTAATGTAAGAGCGGTTATTCACAACTTCGTTGTCACCACTCTCGACTTAACGCCATCTCAAATTCATCATGCGCTTGGCCCAGTCTGATCTCGGCCGTCACGATGACAAGATGGCTAATGAGTATACACCATTAATCACCACTGTTACTGTCGGCCCGCCCCGACAAAGATACCCTCATCACATCATTCGCCGGTTCTGCACCATCGCTCTAGGTTCATCTCTCATTGCCCTTTTCATTACCTTTATCATCACAGTTGTTTTCGCACCTCAGCATAACACTCATCACGGATGGCCTGGTCACCATAGGAATCGCGTCACCTACGAGGAGCTCCAAACCATACTCTTAGAAACTCCAAGTTCATCTAAGGCTACCGAGTGGAGCAAGTATTACACATCCGGCCCACATCTAGCTGGCAAGAACTTATCTCAGGTAAGACTCCCTTGGTTCAGAAATACGAATGAAATTCTCAGCAGTAAATATATCGTAGGCGGAATGGACACGCGACCGATGGAACGAATGGGGAATTAAGTCTGATGTCGTAGCGTATGAGACGTACATAAATTACCCGGTTGACCATCGACTTGCTCTCCTAGAGAAGGCCAAGTCAGATGCCGTCGATCCTGAAGCTTGGAAAGTGGCCTTCGAAGCCACTTTAGAAGAAGACGTGCTCGAAGAAGACCCAACATCGCAGCTGGAGGAGAGCATCCCAACATTCCACGGCTATTCCGCGAGTGGGAATGTTACTGGATCATATGTTTACGTGAACTACGGTACATACTGGGACTTCGAAGACCTCGTTAAAGCCAATGTCAGTCTCGAGGGTAAAATTGCCGTCGCTCGTTATGGAGGCATCTTCCGAGGATTAAAAGTCAAGCGGGCTCAGGAGCTCGGTATGATAGGTGTTGTTATGTTCACTGATCCGGGTGACGACGGCGAGACCACCGAGGCAAACGGCTACGACACATACCCGAACGGTCCTGCGCGGAATCCTAGCAGTGTTCAACGTGGTAGCGTCCAATTCCTCAGTGTCGCGCCGGGAGATCCAACAACTCCCGGCTACCCTTCCAAACCAGGCGTGCCCCGAGCGCCGGTTGATGGAGCTATACCAAGCATTCCGTCCCTGCCGATATCTTACTTGGAAGCCTTACCGATTCTAAAAGCTCTGAACGGAATTGGCCCTCGAGCTAAAGATTTCGGTCAGTATTGGACTAGGAACACCGGTCTTGATTACAAAGGAGTCCAGTATAATATTGGACCCTCGCCGGATGATCTTGTACTCAATCTATACAACGAACAGGAATATACTATAACGCCCATGTGGGATGTAATCGGCATTATTAACGGTACTATTCCCGACGAGGTCATTGTTGTGGGCAACCATCGTGATGCTTGGGTGGCTGGTGGCGCTGGTGATCCCAACAGTGGGTCTGCCGTTTTGAATGAAGCTATTCGCAGTTTTGGTAAGGCTCTGGAAAAGGGTTGGAAGCCTCTGCGAACCATAGTCTTTGCTAGTTGGGATGGAGAAGAATATGGTTTAGTCGGTAGCACTGAGTGGGTAGAAGAGTATCTTCCGTGGCTAACAGCCGCCAACGTCGCCTACATCAACATTGATGTTGGTGTTCGTGGGCCAATTTTCTCTGCCTCGGCCGCTCCTCTGCTGCACAAGCTAATTTATGATGTGACCGCTTCGGTACAGTCGCCCAATCAGACCATCAAGGGCCAGACCGTACGCGATCTTTGGGATGGACGTATAAGTACAATGGGAAGCGGTAGCGACTTTACAGCCTTCCAGGACTTTGCCGGAATCCCCAGCCTTGACATCGGTTTCGGTGAGGAGAGAAGCGATTCCCCGATCTACCACTACCACAGCAATTACGATAGCTTCCATTGGATGTCCGAGTTTGGCGACCCTGGCTTTGTGTATCACAGAACGATGGCGCAGGTCCTAGGCCTCATCACCGCAAAGATAGCCGATTTGCCGCTCCTCTCCCTCAACGCGACGGATTATGCCATTGCGCTGGAAGAGTATATCAAGAAGGTTGAGACGAAGCTGACGACTTCCCAAGCGAACCCGTCTACTGAAGAGGAGATATTCGAGCTCAGAGCCCGTGCCGCCGGCACTGAAGTCAAAGGCGATCCAGACGCCCTGAAAAACACACTAGGTCGCTTGTACCAATCCGTAGATGCGTTTAAGCAATCTGCCATTGAACTTGATGCCAAGTCGGAAAGATTGGCCAAAGAGGCGAACGGACAAGTTCCCTGGTGGAAATGGCTTAGCAAGCTCAAGCTGCTCCATGAGATTCGCTCCACAAACACTAAGTACAAGAAGATCGAGCGCGCCTTCCTATACCAACTCGGCTTGGACAGTCGGCCCTGGTTCAAGCATGTTGTTTTCGCACCTGGCCTTTGGACCGGTTATGCTGGGGCTGTATTCCCTGGGCTCGACGAGAGTATCGATAAGGAAGATTACGTGAACGCCACGAAGTGGGTTTACATTATCGACGACTGCATTAAGACTGCTACCAAAACGATTGAATAATTACATAGTATACGGAAGTTTGGATTGTGTCCGAGTTCAGATTAGGACAGTTTTTTATATATAAGCGGAATGAGACTAACTATCATATTAGATGAGTTAATAGGTTGATAGCGTTAACGAACCAAGATTGTATACCCAGGTAGCTGGCTAAGGCAAACTATACGTAACGGGTAGTCATTATGGAAATAGCATTCTCGGCCCACCTGCCTTGAGGCGAGAATGATGAAACAACCTCAATTATACTAGAAGGACCTCACCTTCCGTATACCCATGCCATGACTCAATGGGTGTTGCAACTTCCCCAGCTTCACGAATCACCCGCTTTAAATTCCCTTCTTATTCTCTCACCTTTTCGCTTCCCTTTCTCATCCCACAACTTACTAGACGGCCTCACAAAGCAGCCTTATATGCATTGCTCCCCTTCATCCGCATCAACTAACCTTATTGATATCGTATTCTAATGCCACCGCGGTCTACAATGCCTCCCGAAACACCCAGCAGAATGAAATGTCTTGTCAACATGAATATCTCTGTTTCCGAAGATAGAGTCCAGGACGCCTCCGTCTCATTCAGTCTCTCAACTCCACCGCAGAATGTCTCCGCTACATCGTCTACAGATCTTGTCAGCGACATATGTGACCGGCCAGCACAACTCGAAGCGCCAGTCAGTGGGACAAGCGATAAGGTGGCATTGTCCGGAGATATCATACGGCGAAAACGACCACGACTAGCAAGCCCTAAGCTAGGGAGTAATGACGGAATCGGCAACCAGTGGGACGAATGTATCCACGATCTCATGTTCTTACTACAGCTCGTTATGCCGGATTTTAACAAATATGATGCTATTTTCGACGCCTTCCTCGCGATTATCTATAGGGTCGGTATGGATGGTGTCAAGCGTATAAGGAGCTTCATCCTAGAGGACTGTGAATGGTATCGGCCCGGTACTTGGATATGTTTGAGGAACACGTTCTTGAGATCCTCACGTGTATGTCTATTGGACAATGAAGAGTGCGACTGCCAACCTGCATATAGATACAATCGTACCTGTTTCTATCTCAAGAAGGTAGATGGCGGTTTAGTAGCGATTCGTATAGGGTCCCATAAATAAGGGAATGGTTCAGCGTACCAAAAGAAAAGTACTGGTTGCGGAATTTAGATAATGGTGGTGTCCCTGAGCGTTTGTGGAATACGTGGGTTACCTAAAGATGCCCTGACTTGCTACTGGCTAACGAGGAAGGAGTGGAAGATGATGTCGAGGATAGGTGGAGTAATGAATACAGAATGGGCAAAAATAGTCTTCTATCAATTAACCTTTTGTTAATAATATTTAAATATATCTTCCTAGTTTTCAGACCAGCTTTCGGATTCCTAAGGCCCGTAATGGAGATGGCTAGATTGTTGACGGGGGACGTACTTAACAGATACGACAAACGTATGCGAGGCTATTAAGGCATATATCATAGATGTCTTGTTACGTACCGAGTGCAGTAGAGGCTGGGTAATAATGGGTAGTTTAAAAATGCGGCACGCAGAAGTTTCTTGGTAGTCCCGAACTTGCTGTCAAATACCTTGACATGCCTAGAGGCAACTACGCCAGAAAGGGATCCAAAACTATAGCTGGGGGTTTACAATTCCCTCCGAGATGTATTGAGATGTTTAGACTATCTCGGTATCACCTCTGAAATTATATTGGGTGGGCTCACGGGTATAGGTAGGGTGGGGAAGCTCGCCGTAAAAGTCTGCCTTAGCCAAACTCCGGGATCTTGTGATAGACACGGTTATGGTCCATAATAGCTTGGAATAGTAGTACTGTTAAGCTTAATCGTTATTAAGAGCGTGGATTAAGCTGGTTAACTTCGAGAAGTATGCGGTCCCAAGGCTAAGATCAGCCGTTAGAGTAAACCATTGCCGCTTTAGGGAGGCGGGGAGCAGTCTTGTCCAATCAGGTTCACTACATGACGACGAACCTAGGTGAATCAAGACTTGGGAAGGCAGAACGATGATCAATTTAGGAAGAGATCGCATAAGGCTTTCTATATCCGTAACATATCAAACGAAAAAGTTCAATCTTAAAAAACTATGCTTCAGTCACCGTGGAAACTGACGACACCACGGAAGGGCACAATTGCCCGTACCGTCTCTCCTTAAGTAGGTACCTTTACTAGCTAGAACGCAAACACAAAAGTATAGCGCGTGGTAGTCAATCTCGTATTCTTCCGAGAGCCAATACTGCCTACGACCTCCAGGTCTTCCAATATTGAACGAGTAGTTAGGCCATAAATTTCGAAACCGTATAGCGGGCTCAGAAGATTGGACGTAGGAACGTAAATTTACGTTTCGGATCTCGTTCCACCTTCCAATGGTGCATTTCGCGGCCTTCTACTTGATCAGATATATATTCAAGAGAACGACAGGCCTTGGCGCAAAGATGGGATATGGTTTCATTGACCTCCCAGCTCTCTTCATCATCAGGATCGTAGTACCAGTCTGTAGCGATTTCGAGCTTGCGCAAGTGAATAAAGTGCCTCAGTTGGGAGGCGACTTCCTATGAATGATTTGTTAACCCAGAATATGATATATAAGAGCCGGAACGGACATACACTTCGCTTCCAGGTGAAAGTGGACATTCCTCTAATAACAAGATTCTCTAGTAATGGGAATGCACGATTAATGTCTAGAGAAGTATTAGCTAGGAGCCTAGGTACAGACTTAGGAATTCAAAACAATTATGTTAGGATGACTTACTGCGCAAGGCCACCACACCGCTGATGTCGGGTAGCTGTATGTATATCTCTAGGCTTTTCAGTGACGGGAGATATGCCGTTATACTGGGGTCGAGAGCCGACCTAAAGCAGTTGCTTCTGACTTCTAGATGACGCAGTCTAGGAAACATGCGAGTGAAATAGATCGCTCTAGTAGAGGTGAACCCTTTTAGTCGAATTGTGAGCGGATTGTAAGAAACCGTATGATTAAGCCGTTCCTTAACCTCTTTGTGTATGGCATCCTCGTACCAAGCGGCTAGCTCGTCGCCTGGCCCGGTACTTTTGATAGTAATTTTGAGGTCATTTAATCTCCGCATTTTGCTGATAAGAGATAGAATGCACCTGATTAAACCCGGAATACTAATAGTATAGTTACTACGGGGGCCGGAATAGGGGTCTCGGCTGAAGAACGTGGCAATGGCGATATGTATAGAGCTATTGAATCCGCGATTAAAGGCTGCATGCTAAGGTACGTTGGTAGGGATGGAGATAACACTCACGTAGTATGGGTACGAACAATCTGGGTTTGCATATGATCTTTGAGGATCACCAAGTCCCCGTGCAAAGAAGGTGGCATGCCAGTTACCTTCACATTCTGGAGTCGGAAGTCCCAACCAGCATTGCGGAGCTCTTGGCAAGTTTGGGCGAGAGCTTGCTTGGAAGTAGAGTCGCAGGCCTCAAATATCATACGACGCACGCAAAAGGGCAGGCGCTCAAGAGCTGATTTATGGAAGCTTTCCGGCTTTGGCGCTCCGCGTACCTCCACCAACCGAAGCTTGGAGTGGCTAGGGATGGGGAAAGAAGCCATGGTGATCGAGTATCGTGAAAAGTGAAAGGCAATGTGGCAGTATTTATGATTAGATATGCTGGCGTGGTTGGGATAGAAGTATGATATGACTATGGTTACGTTAAAGAATTGGCGATGATAGATTTATAGTGTAGGTCGGTTTGTAATTAATTACTTTCGGGCCAATAGCCGTTTTAGGTCTTAGGTAGGAAGATTAGAAGTCTACTCAGAAGGTACGAATACGGTAACAGGCAATTTACCTCTAAGATCTTGTGTATAATGCTGAGCCTCTGGGGTTATAGGCGGAGACAGAATTCCCTAGGAGAGCTTGTCAAGGGTGTGTACTAGTGCGCTGTTGAGATAGTGTGGGGTTTAGGAGGAGGTGAGAGTACTAGAAAGGTGAATACCCGGAGTGGTGGTTTTGAAATTTCGTAAACAAAGGTTAGTTTTGTAGGTGCTATTCGAACGGCAATCTTGCTAGAACAGAATACGAAGGAAGGTGCTGATTCAAGATTGAATTTATGGGGAAGGATGTAAAACTGTAACTTCCCTGGTACCTATCCCAATAATTTAGACTTTAGTTAGGTGATGGCGTTAAGATGGAAACGGCAATCGTGACAGGGTCTTGCCTTGCTTGTCATAGCAACTAAGATTAGGTAGATAAGCATAACATATATTAATGATCTACGTTATTATCTTCATCTCTCTAGAGTAGCTAGGGGCTCCGGATATAGGTAGACGGCAGCGTAAGATATGGAGAAAGCGGGATATCTGCTACCAAAGTGTATGGATAGGGCGAGAAGAATCTATATCTATGGCTAAGATAGGGCTTTCTAGCCATCTACTAATCTTTAACATCACTTGCAGAGAGAGACGAAAGAGGAAAACCGTCCATTACTTGAGCGAAACTGGGGAAAGTTTACTGGCCGGAGAGTCCAGACATCAAACTTCAAGTTACTAAAGTAATGCTCTTCCTATGCTCTAGCTTCCATAAGTTAAGACGTGCCTATGTGGTGTATCAATACCTATATCGCAATCAAGGACTGGATCTGCTGTCGTCGCGAAAATCACGTGATCATCATTTATTCACGTGCCTGTTATCAATCCCGGTGTCACATGATCTTCTTGCCCACACGTGCGCCGATCGGCATAGTACCCGCTTTCGTTAACATAACTATCGGCCCCATCTATGGGTTTCGGGTTCGGGGGGTCGGGTAAGATAGCATAGGAGATCTATAAGTTCTTAGGCGACGAGTCGTATGACGTAAGCGATAGCAAATCGTAGGCTATATCGAATACAATTTTCTCGAGCAATATCAAGTGGTCCTATTCTTACGAAGTAGTAACGGATAAAAACTTAACGCTGGCAATAGGCCGTGAATATATACCTACCGAGAGGTGGTAACTTCCTGAAATACGAATTTATTAAGGAAAGTACAAAGCTGGGTATAATTTATCTTTGCTCCGTTGACCTCGGAGGTGTTTACCAAGTTCACAAAACACACCCCGGGGTTTATAATGAGTTGTGCTATTTGCAGATTGGTCTGCCAGTCTTCTGAAAAATAATCTGTAAAATAATCTGTCTGGAAGGGCTGGCAGACCAATCTGCAAATAGCACAACTCTATCTTAAAGAAGAGGCAAGATGTATTCGGTGATAATCCAATCACAGCTGATCAAGTCGATGAGCTGATCCAAGAATGCCGCCTCACAGAAGACCTGCGCAAGGTAAGCTGTTACCCTCGTTCCCATTACACCCAGTCTTAATATTTCTTTTTTAGATTTTTAGCCCGGCAAAACGTGGTCCCACTAACGCGGGTGGTCACGACGTAAGTGAGCGACCATCGAAGCAGAGAAAAATCAGTTGGATGAAATTCGGATGATGGGACTGTACAGCGCGTGCAGACTATGGGCTGTTCAATTCCGAAATTGTCTATATGCGGTCGCCTTAAGCTGTACAGCAGCTGCCTGAGCCTATAACTTATGGGAACCAAATTACCATTGAATTTATATTTGCGTATGTTTTTCAAAAATTTGGGAACTGCCTTAGGCCTTGTTAGGGTATGAATGGGTTAGGGGTAGTTGCAGGGTAGGCCCACTATAAAGGGGTGTGCAGCGCCCTCGTAAGAGGGTAGAAGACAGGCGTTAATAGTTCAATCTATCTATCCTGACATTCACTCCACGTATGACATCAATCAGGGGTACAATATTCGACAGCTTGTCCTGCGAGTCCGTGAGTAACCGCGGTTATTCAATTAGTTATGGGTTTGTAAGTGGCTCTTGGTCAGGAGCCGTATTATATGTTGTGTTCTCTGGTCTCGGTATGCCGTGCATCGCTCATGGTGTTCATCGAAAACGCGCCGCGGTTATTTACCTCCTAGGTAGAGGTGCTACGTCTAAGATAATTTCCTCTAGATCCCCTCGGAACGAAGACTTGATGCATAATTACGAGCTTTGCAATGCCGTATTCGTATTATTCTACGACATACATCACAACGTACACTGGCTACCCACGCACTTTGGATAGCGGATCTCCATGTTATGTTTCAAAAATATATGTTAACTAGATGAGAAAGTATCAGGCGAGTGGTTAGATAACATACACTATCGTCTGACCAGCGACTACAACCAATGTCAAGATATTTCACATTGGGGAAGCATTGTGCTGCACTTATGCTCCTATTAACTTTAGATCCAAGGACCCGAGAATATATCATGGAAAAACTCTTACGGCGATAATATTTCAATTCTCTCGCTTGATCGGAACTTGACTAGATCTGAAGACGCTTAATTATTTTAAAATGTATTTCTCCGGTAATAAGAGGTGCAGCCTCTTGGAAACACAAGGAGTTCAACAATACATATTGTAGATGCGAAAATATACGCAAGATATAGAATTAGGTACCTTTGGAGTATTGAACCAGATTAGCATTAACACGCGTAAGCTACTGGAAAGCATGCTGTTACCCAGGGCCTTGAAGCTGGAGCACATGGCATCCTGGAAGTCATCCGGCGAGGACTCGTATATATCGAGGCGTTCCATATAGATCTTTAGGCATTGGAGTTTCTCCATTTTACTGATGAGAGCGGTGGCGTATTTAGTTGACGAACAGCCTCCTCCGGGTTGATGGTATTGAGGGTGGATACTCTGGCTTTGGTATGCACACCTCATATCCCATTGTTGAGAGCGATTTGAGGAGTCCGCTTCCCGAAATTTTCAACGTATGAACAAGCGAGGAATGTTGCAATGGTGATCAAAGAAGAATAAGGGTGATAATAACATACAATCCTTAGAGTTTAGAGATGGAAGAGAGAGAGAGACAGAACCAAGCCATGTATACAATTAGGAGAAGATGGAACAAGGTCATCCAACCTTACATGCATTATTACAAGCCCCATTCACAAGCATGCACATACATAGGTACCTATACATTTAAGTATGTATCTAATCAAGTATGTGCCTGCCGTGTCTAATGACTTCTACATGTAATCGACGACTTCTGTAGGGAGTTACGGTATTTTAAGTACCTTTAGGTAGCACTTACCTTTTAGGTATGTTGGGTACGTACATCATAACGTACAAGGCAACGGCAATGGCAACAGCTACCGGCACGGATATGTGCCTTTGACGTAATGATATGTATAGCTCTTTCTCATGTAACATGCAACCAATCGGTGTATTAGGTACTTTTACGCCTTTGGTGGTATTATCCAGGCCTGTTATGTCCCTTAAGACCTTTAGATGGACTATATAATCGGTGACTGGTTAATTTTAGAGATACCTACTCAAAGGTACTCAAAGGGTCAAACGAGGCCGCTCTTTCCTGAACCTTGTCTGTAAGTCTTTCTAGATGTTGAGTAAGGAAGTCGCCGGATTGATACTTCCTTCTCAACCTGGGTGCGTTGCTATGGGTATGAAACATCTAACAGAGCAAGAGCGAACTCACCGCTGTTGCCACGTACAAAGACGGCAGCTACGCCGGACCTTCCTCTGCAACGAAGCTTCCCAGGTTAGATCCTAGAGTCCAGTATTAATTCAGACCGGTTTCCTTCAGACCTGAGGATTCTTCCACAATTCACCTCACATCTTTTTCTTTCCTATCAACATTCACCATCCCAATTCCAAACATTTTGGGCTGCGAATCCATTATACATATTGCACATACCTAAACCAAACATCCCTTCCTTGCAGAAGCTTCACCTAGAACCTCAAGTCATCTTTTTGGTTGACATACCCTGCGGGCAATAGCTTCACTGAGTATCACTAGGTATTAAGTTATCTGTATTCTTGACTACATCTCCGACGCTATCATTACTTTCAGGTATGTATATTCATTAAGTATTCTTCTCTCTAGATATATCCCTTTCATCTCTCTTAGGAGACTTATATAGCTAGCTAGACTTAGATACTGACTACATCCATTAGGATAGAAGACATCATGTTGGATTATTCCACCATGGACGGCAATACTCGAGGTCAAGGTCTTGATGAGTCTATCATTGTATGGCATGAGTCCGACACTGATATCGATATGTGTTACGCCGACGAGCTTGACATTGATATCAATGAGGACAAATCCGACTATGAGGGCGAAGATGAACCGGGAGAGCTATTTCCAATCAACACCATCATGCTGGGAACCGAGTCCGCCACCTATCATTGGCATTATCCCATTGACCATATGTCATGGGTTAAGCGTGTCTGGAGCGCCCTTGACCCCGAGCTCCCAGGCATAGCAAAGGACGCTGCCGCAATGATACTCCTAGCCGACAGGAAGGAACGCTACACCCTTAGCCCCGTCTTCAAGTTCTTGAATCAGCAAGCCAAGCTTAGAATGCAGGGTAAGGCAGCCGCTCGTATCCCGCGTCTGTACCTAGCAATCCTCCAGGCCATGGCATTGTGCGATGACAAAGCCGCATCTGGCATCTACGAGCTTGTTCCGTCCCTGAAGCCAATGGAACACTCTTCGGGTTCAAATCAGGACTCATCTGACCATCGAGGTACCTGGCATTGGGGCTCTGACACATCTATTGTGGAGATATTCACCACACACCCTCCCAAAGGTCACACGAATCCCTATGCTATCCTAGGTCTGACCGATGATTTCAAATGGCCGGTAGGCTGGGATATGGACTGGAGTTCGGAATCTTCCAAGGGAGAGCGCATCTGTTTCGACAAGATTTCTCCACATTGGGAAGCTCACCTCATGGAAAACAGTCGAGAATCGAATCCTGAATGGTACAAGGCATGCGTTGTATCTGGAGAGGTGGGCGATTTGCGTGGTCTAGCGATGATGCCGCGCGGAATGTCGGATGCTATTGACGTCGAAGGATGTATGCATACGACGCAGTCCGCGGTCAAGTATCAAACCTTGACAGAGCAACTGAAGCTGATGATAAACAATGGCAATATCAGTGGAGATGCCGTTGACAATCTGTTGAAGCAGATTGAGGGTCACAGTATCTAGAGTTGTATCTTCGTGTTTGAGACCTAGTTTCTTTTCTGTGGTAGGATTTTCGCCTTTCAGAATGACCCGAGGGGGGGAGGAAGGGAAGGAAGGGGGAGATATGACGCAGCTAGGGAAATGGCCTGAACTCCGTTATTAACCGATATGATAATTGTATTATATTGGGTATGTAGTCTAGGTCTCTCAATTACTTGTCCCAAACCCAGCGGTTCCACTTTCAGTCCCTACTTCTCTCAGTGTTCTTAGCAGTCCCGAGGTATCCTCGCCAACATATCAAGATCCTATCGCCAACCACGTCACACCGCACGAGTATAAAACCGTATCTGCCCAGCTATCTGCGTGAACGGTGAACCCATGAGAACTGATCTCTGTCGCGTAAACCTTGACTCTAAAGTTAGACCCCCCTTTAACACTGGCGGTATTCATGCTAACCAACACCGTCGGAATTGAGGTAAACTCCTTTGTGAATTTAATCAAGCCTTCGGTCTTCTCTCTAGGATGATCCCACGATCTAACATCACCTGTGTTCCAAGTCCCGCTATCGAGTTTAATCTTTTCAATTGGCGGCGGAGAAGTCACAACAACCTCAAGCCCAACCGACCGAAACTCAAGCTCCCCAGTCACATTCTCAAACTCTACCTTGAGCCATAAGGCCACGCCCTTCCCTTCTTCTTCCGCCTTTACATTGTGGCCGTGCAACGGAACTGTGAAGTCTCCAGTCTTGCGCAGCCTCTTCTTCTGGAAGACCTCATCGCTACCGGACATAATTACTACCTCATCAACACGTGCGGTTTGAGACGAGAAGTCAACCGCCACCTTGTTATAATATGAAATATTATTTGGTAGGCCGTGGAGAGGGAATAGAACAGTTCCTTTTAGTTCCCCGGGTTTTGTCGGTCTTATTACTGACCCTCCTTCGTTGGCTGTGATGCTGAAAGAGTTGTCTAAAGTGTTGATGGCTCCAGCGCCGTGAGACGATACCCACACTCGCATCTTGATAATTTCTAGTAATGTAGAGTATATTAGCTTTTTAAATAGTTATTTGAAAGTTAATTGGGTAACTAGTGGGTGCTCACTAACTTGTCCTTCAGGGCTGGTATGATACTATTAATTTATTCGCCTATATGAAGACAGAGACAGTATTTGATATCAAGTTATATAAGGCTAAAGAAAAGACCTTGAGTTCAAATTAGCTTGGAGCCTGATGCTTAAATAGTAAGAATCGAGCATGATGTACCTATGGAAAACTGATAGCGGTCATCCTATGCTACACACTTATCCTAATGTCTAAGGGTAGGAAAGGCGAGGCTGGTTATGGGGGCTAAATACGACGCTAGGACTTGGAATTATACACTTTTACGTACCTAACTCAAGTATGACAAATGGGTGGGACTAGCTATATTCCTTTATGGCAGGAACCTTCTACTTTGATATTATTTTTAAGACGCAGTATCAACCCGTAGAACAGTTTAGGGGCGAAGTTTAACTGGGAAGCCAACACGTTCATGTTGGTGTTTCGTTCAGGATGGTTGGCATCGTTGGAAGCTATGTGACCGATTCCGACCGATTCCTAATGTAAGAGAACATAGTTACTAAGTTGTTTAATTGTTCTTCTATTATGTACACAACGTAATGGTCAGGTTCTAGTTGGGTGGTGCGATAATATGCCGGTCCCTTTTCAATCGTTACTAATTTCTAGCCTACGTAACAGCTCACAACATACGTAACGATATATCCCGAGCTTCCTAAAATGTTAGAACTCAGCAACCCTAGAAGACGCCACTTGACGCAAGTCGGGCAACATGTTGATGGTGATGAGCCTGCTGATACAATCGCTCAGGCGATGGGAGACACATACTAGACGTAGCCACCATCTACTTGCCATGCCGGGATATACTATTACGGCCATGGTAAATATCATTGTGATCATGATACTTGGAACTTTCATAACAGATTTGGTTATAACGAAATATATGATTTGAATATTCTTTAATAATCAGGCACGTCTAATGAGTTTAAAGCTAGGTACTCGTGATCACAACTATGCAATAGGAAACCAACCTCCGTATTGCGCAAAAAGTTACAATCACAGGCATCTTACAGAGATGACTTGTATATATGCAGAAGACGACCCTTCGTCAAACATATTAGGTTAATCCCGGGGTAGGTCACTTCGCAAAGCTTCATCATTCCCCAAGTCCTACGCCTGCAACTATAAGATCATACGACTTACGTGATCCGTCATCTGTATCCAACGGCGCTTGACACTCATCATGCAGGTCTATATCAGCTTATAAGTAGCTCGGGAGACTCGGGAGAAACCGACGTACCCATGTCGAGAGGCTAGTACCCCGCCCCTTATTCTGCAAACCAACCAAGCTGAAAATACGTTTTGGGACGTTGACGAATATTAGGCACAACGAGGGAGATACTAAGAGCCAATTACGATAGTTCATTCTAACATCGAGCTATACTTGATCCAAACATAACAATCAATTAGGTAAGTTCTCAGCATTGTTGTGTCGTATAGCATCAGTCTACCTATAACCTCGACGATACTTCACCGCATCTTAGTTCAATCGCCATCGCAAATTGTCCAATCAACGGAAACAATAACACATCGGTAGGAAACAAAAGAGGTGTCAACCGCTACATCTCGAGCGACAGCTAAGGAGGCTATGCTGGAGTATATCGATTACCTTAGGTACGTGATCCTTTTTGGAAGATTGCGCATTGCAGACCAAGGCAACCTGAACCCTCCTCTAAACCACGCCTCAAGCGGTTGATACCCAGCCTATCAAAGGAAGACGTCGCGATATCTCTGTCTCGACGCGCCGCTGTTTTTACATGGCGAGGAGTCATGCCGGGAGCGGGGCATCGTTGACAGCGAAATTCCAACCCCAGCCGTACCAAGTCTGAGACAGGCGTCTAGCATCATAGCCAATGGTGTAATAGCTCGAAGGAAATGAGCATGGTCGTATTGCGCGGCTTCATCCATTCGGGATCCGCGATGTTGAGACGATCGTGGAAGGAAATGTTGTGATTTTCCACGCCAATATGCATCGCTGCCAAGCTCGTAGAGAGAAGCTGAAAGAGCGGCCGGTAGGAGATGCGTCTGCAGAATACCCTCACGATGCACCCCGAAGATACGACGTAAGGTCGGCGACTACTTCATGGAGTTGATCTAGATGTAGGTACAAAGTATAGTGACCGGTTGCTTCTGATAGTCCTGAAAAAAAAGTATATATATCGAGGTCTACGACCGCTAAAAGACCACATCCAAACCAGACAGCTCAACTCAACTATCAGTCTACAGTCACAACCTCGATCAATCAGGATAATCCTGCTTAACTTTCAAAAAGTAAGAACAAATGCCTAGCAATCACACCTTAGCAATCATGAGCGGAATGTAATTAACTAACAAGTTACCTATGGGAAGAACTCTCGACTCACACGTCAACTCACTCCATCAAAATGACTACCTGGATCTCCACCCACGGCATCGGTGCCATCAAGGACAGCACTTCCTCATTCTCCATAACCGCCGACAAGGGCTCCGCTCTCGTCAAGCCGACGAGCCCGAACGAGCTGAGCGGATGGATCCACTTCACCATCCCCAGCCCTCCGGTCAACAACCCGAACCTCAAGGTCGTCTCCGTGGACTTCTCTTCCCAGTCGGCCACCGTCGACACCGTGGCCATCTACCTTGCCAACTTGGTCAAGTTCAAGGAAGAAGGGCTCCAGAAGGGACAGTCCTTCTCCCTCACCATCGACTCCGCCACGGCCGTCTACCAGGGCAAGGGTATTTCCGTCTCGGTCCTTGTCCAGTTCGACAGCGTGGCTTCCAACCTCCGGTTCCAGTCTGTTGGAATCCAGGTCTAGATAAGTACGATATCCCCTCCCGTTTACCTACCTACCTAATCTATCACGGGCTCCGTCTAATAGATCTCTCCCAGACAAACCACGATATGATCTACCATATCTCGTTACGACGCGCCAGACGAAACCGACAGGAGTGGAATATTCCATTCAAGCTATGAGGTTGGATCTATATGGAAGTTTTGTTTTTAGGTGCCCTTGATGGGACCGCCTCTCACTTTATGTTGGAAACTTTTTTTTATAAACATGTGCACATGTCATTCGATCGTTTAGTAGCTTTATAGGCTAATCCAACACTATTTCTCTACAAATCCTTAAGAGATGTCGTTGCCACCGGTTTCCCCTAAGAAGTCCTAATAATAACTTCAACAAGGTAAAAAGCATTGCTTACAGTGCTTGTATGGGTATTATCAAATAAGTAGTCTATACCCCTATTAGTACACCGATTGTATCACGATCCTCTCCGTCGTATAGTATATGTCACAGCGAACATCCTCAGAAAAGGTCGCCCAACTAGCTGATTGCTTCCTGATGTATCTAAATCTAACAGATATGGCAAGCCTCCTGAGTTGATCACGTGACTCACGGTCCGTAGCCATTCTTCCATCGGTCGTTGAGGACCGATTTATCCCGCCGAACTTTCTCGCTGACAACTATTTGATCAACTTTTCCTGGCTGTTGATGTACCTATCGTATTGTACTGTAAAATCCAACTTGAACGAACGTGAATTGCTAACAACAGACTTTAGATGCTTCTTATTGAGCTTTCCTTTGCCTTTCCTGCGCTCAGCACGAGCCAACCCTAAAGCTGTAGTGACGATATTTCGGATCTGCCGACCGTCAAATCCGATGCCATATACGTCTTCTTTGAGCCACTCCAAGATCTCCTCATAGTCCTCAATCAGGTTCTTGTCCTCTAGCGGCTGAAGGAACCCTCTGAAGATTTGCTCCATCTGCGCTGGTTTGAGGCTCTCGTACTGGATGGAAACATGGATCCGAGATGGAATAGCAACGTCGAATTGGGCGATTTGGTTCGTTGTCAAAAACATAATACCTTGGTAATACTCAAGGACCCGGAGAAACACTGAGAATATTAACAAGCGAATATTAACAAGCGGTTAGGCTAGCTCGGGGCCATCACCTCTTACCTGAAACGAGAGCATTTCTATCCGTCGAGGTGGCGTTACCACGTCCACGACTTTCGAGAAAAACATCGGCCTCGTCACTAAAGCCGCCGTCAATAGCAGAAGCGAGATTGAAAAGGAATTCGTATGGAAACTCACATCAGTAATATGGCTTGCCAAGAAGCGGCAAGAGTAAATATCTTAGACAGGTTCGATTCAACATGCCGGGCCTTGGTGCCAACATCGGCGACGCTAATAGAGAACAGAGGTTTGCGTGTAGCAATAGCAATGGTTTCTGCTGTCGACGTTTTTCCAACGCCCGGCGGTCCTTTACCCTAATTTAGTATATATCCTGCTAGTTATAACGCCTCATGAGACAGGAACTAAGGTCATACCATAGAGCAGAATAACCAGACCTTTCCCTTTCCCAGGTATGATATCGTCAACTTCCAGATCCATTTCCCCTGGCTTGGTCTCTTTCTTCATTGCCGACGCGTGATTCTGCACAAGGTTAAAAAGCATATCTTTGGTTTTGTTGTCATCGGCGAGCTGTAGTCGAGTAATCCAAGCATTTTTCGGGTCGTCGGGCGGGATTTCCTGTACCATGGTGACTTGCAATTGCGCCCACTGTTTCTCTCCGAGAATGTATCCGAGTAGACGTGGAGGACAGAGCATGTATTGTTCGTCCTCCCAAATCTTATTCTTTTGGATTTTGACTTCGTCGAAGCGAGTCCTATATTTAGCTGTTAAGCCTCCGTTCTGCTGACAGTCAGAGCACATGCAATCCAAGTCATCTGCACTTAGTTTCAATGCACCGTTACGAGCAACCAAAGGCCCATATTGGAAGTAGGACAGGTAGTCGATCACAACTCTGCTATTTATCTGAACGAGCATTAAGCCTTTGTTCGTATTCCAAGAATGTAGGAGGCGATATAACTTACATATGATGACTTCACAGATTCGATTCGAGTAGGTTCCTGTGCCGACAGATGGCGCCTAAGCATTCTCCGCTCAAACTCCAAGAAGGGATTCGTTGACCGAGTATCGCTATTATCATCCTAGTAACAAATTAGCGTTATGTAACGAAGTCTATAAATAATAGGGGCCAACCTCATCGGCTTGCACTAGTCCAGTAAAGCCCTTTTTCTCAAAGATCGTCTCACCCTCGTACTCGAATAGCCGTGATCCTTCTTTGGTAAGACAGTACTTCCGGAATAGTTTACCGCGCTCAATCAGTTTAGACTTGACGGAATCATAATCGGCGTGTAGACGGAAGGGATAGTATGGTAATGCTGTTATGGGCCTGTGTCCGTCAAACTGCTCAAAGAGAAGTGTGAAGCCAGTCCTCTGGAACTTTTCACCGGTCCAATCATACGTCCAGCACACAAGCTGCCATGGCAGTAACTGCTGCGGACGGTCGCCACGCTCTGGCCAGGTCCTCCTGTTGTCTTGAACAATAAACACCTGATCCTGGTTTTGGAAAGGCTTTCCATAAACCAGAGTTCCAGGGGGAAATATAGTCCAGAGGTCATCGAATTGAATCGTACTTTCTCGCAAGCATACTTCCCGGGTTTTGAAGTATTTATCTAGTTTGGCATCGCCTGACGATCCACCCGAAAGTATACTTAGGAGAGTCTGTAGGTCTTCTCTGGCCTGTTTGTCTTGCTCATTCTTTGGGTCTTGGGCTGCTGCCTTTTCTAGCTCACCCCACTTGAAGATGAATGGCTCGTAAGGAGAATAAATAGTAACCGGTGATGCGCGGAATAAATGATACGGGTAGTCACCAAGATGCTCTTTCAAGAGCTCCCACAGCCCCAGATTGATTATGTCAATTTCAGAGCAGTCTTCTTCACCTGAGAACTTGTCATGTACCGTCTTTCTCAATATGAAGGCAAGGTCGCTAGTGTCTGGCTTTGAGTTTAGGGTTTCATCTTGGCGCTCAACACGCTCTCCTGTCTGAGGATCCTTAATTGTTTTGACAATTTTTACTCGAGAATGCAGATTGGTATTTTCCTTTGGTACAGAACGTTAGACCCAAGAGAGACCTCTTAGACAATGAGTAGATATCTGACTCACGTTGTCATCTTTCACTTTCACTTCGCTATCGGTAGTATCTGAAGACTTCTAGGTCTTTCCGTTAGGGTTCAAGAAGGTACGGGGATAGGTGATAGATGTCCTCACCTTTGAGCCCTCTGATGGGCCCGTTGCCCCATTCTCGCCTTGCTTTGTAGATTCTAACAGGGAGTTGTATCTCTGGTCTAATTCTGAAAGCCGCTTCTCGAGATCGAGAAGTCTAACCTCTAGCGCCTTAGGCCAAGTTAGTTTGGCATCTCGATGAAGTATGGATGGGACGATTCTTTACAGGCAACGCAGCAGATTCTGATGGTGCCATCACGCCGGTATATTTTAGATGCACTTCCTTCTAAATTTTGGTTAAAAGACTTGCTGGGTATGGCATCGGTGAGCGTGAGTAGATTAGCTATCCCCTATTGTAACGCGTGACAGCGCTGGAATTTCAAGTTTCCATGTGTACTGTCGAGTCTGAGGAGCGATGGGCTTGAGGCGACCCTTTAATAGCACGCTTCACTTCGGCAGTTCAGAAATGCTTCTGAGAGACAACGGTAATGGATGTTCAGCTGAAGATGACATGCATGTATAACGCAACCCCCTTGGCAATGCTTATTGCTTATAGATAACGAATTGCACTTCTGAGTCACACTATAATACCCCTCCTAGGACTTAATCGCCGACCCCAGTGCATGATATACTGAAATTTTAATTTATAATGTCACTGGATCATGGGTAATCACTTGCACCTAGGTACTAGGATGTAACCGGTGAAGATAGCAATATAAGCACCATCCCTATAGGTTAGGTATCTAATGCATTCTTGTCAGACCCCGACAACTATGCTGGTTTCTCATTCGATTCTCTTAGGTCCCCAGCCTTGTCGCTCTAATTATTTTTCAAGGTGCCTTCTGCCAAAATGTCTCAAGAAAAGGGCTCCTCGAAGGGCATAAAGCTCTTCAGCAAAAACGATATGTAAGTACCTACCTACGTTAGGTCACTATAGCTACCTACCTACGTATATTTGTAGCTGATTTCGAATTTAGGGCCGTGCTCGAGAAATCAGACCACGAACAGAAGAGATTGCGCGAATTTGCCAACACTCATGATAGATTTTCTGAAGAGGAAAAACACGCCTTGCAGCTTGACAGTGTTGATGCATTTAGCAGGATCTGGGTCAACACCCTCGACGCCAAGGGCGACTTCCAAGTAAGCCATGAACATGGCGTTGGGGCGACAGCCCAAATATTACAAAGCTCTGCGGACACGGCCGTAGTTATCCTACAGCATATCGAGCCTATCTTGCAACTTGTGAAAGATTTTGGTGCGCCATACGGCGGGATGGCCGTTGGGACTATTTCGTTTCTCTTCACCGTATGACTGACCGAAGCCGTATCTAAGTCAAGCTGAACAAAGATTTCCAGATTGCCCGTAACAGAGCCAAAATGGAGAGTGACATCTCTGACACGCTTTCTCAAATTCACGATAGAGTTGCTGGGCTAAGGCTCTACCGACATATCTATAACGATGACCACGAACTCGACCATCAATTGCAGTCCAATATCGTCAAAGCTTATGACAAGTTCATCGATTTTTGTATTGTGGCTATTAAATACTACTCCGAGGGAAGCATAAGTGAGCGCCCAGCTATTTAGGTTTGGATTTTCAACTGATTTCTAGTATCAGGACGATGGGCCAAAGCTTTGTGGGGATCATCAGTGACATTGGAGAATAGCGCACATGAAGTGCAACAAGCAATCGTCAACGTCAGGTATATGAGCGAGGAACTGCTGAATAAGAATGTTGGTGCTCTCAAAGAGCAGCTCGTTTGTTCGTTTAACTTCCCCCTTTGAATATGCGTATATTGACGTGTCGCTCAAGGCCTAAAGAAGGACATCAAAAGTATATCCGTCGGACTTGGGCGATATAGTTCTTAGGCAATAACTAAATTTCGGTAGGATTGCGAGAGGGACAGAATAGCGATCGTTTAGTCAGTATTAAGGAGCTGCTACATCTCGAAGGGTTCTCGATGGAATCCGAATCCGAACAGTTGCGGAGGTATCAATATGAGTTCAATGTGGATTTGGAACGTGGCTGGGATTACCTGGAGCATATGCGAGGATCCCGACTCGAGGAGTTCAAGAGTCACTTGGATTTCCAAGCATGGCGAGATTCTTCGCACTCCTGTATGTTACTCTTGACAGGATATAACGACCAATCGGTTCACTCAGCCAGACGCTGCTGGCTGTCTTCCATCGCCCTGGATACGATCGAGAACTTTAGGAAATCCGAACGAGGTGATCCGTACGCCTTCTATATCCTCGAATATCAAGAACACAGCCTGCTCCCGGTGCTCTCCCACGTTATCATCCAGCTGCTGACGTTAAATCCTCAGGCGCTGGAGAATGATAAGCAGTATGAAGAGTTGCGAGCGGAAGTTAAAAAATATTGTACGGCGCTTGAAGCCGAATCACAAAGCCACAATGAACATGAACATAGCGACGCGGTCAACATACTGCTTCAAAGGGTGGCGCTTAGGGTTCTAAACATGTTCGATCAGACCAAACCGGTATGGATCATTATGGATCGTGTTGACAATTGTAAATTAGGCAAGGTCAACCACCGGAAAAAGCTGATGAAGGCATTGGTTTATCTGCTGGAGAACGCTGCTGTCAAAGTTAAGGTTCTTGTCGTAGCCAATGGTTATGACTGGAAAGCAGACAAAGAAAGTGATGAGTTCGGGCAGAGCCGTCCTGAGAGTATAATCGTTCACACGGCCCAACAGAAGGTTATCAATTAGTTTATGTCCAATACACACCCCTTCCCCTAAACATGGAGTAAAACGAGGGCGAGGAGGCAAAAATGTAAAACGTACAACACCGGGGATTCGCTGGTCGTCACCGACCCAACTACTAATCCGGCGGTATCCGGCTTGTCTAGGGGAGAGCGGACGGGATCCCGAATTTTCCAGATCCTATGGTCGTACGTGATATTTCCAACTGTTTCGACGATATATATTTAGAATTCTGGTAGACTCGCGGAACAATAAGGTTGTTTTCATGCTGTTTGGTTCCACCTCGTGATACTTGCATTGATTTCTATTACTAGTTAGGACTAATCCTTAATTACACTACTAAGCTAGCTAGCCCCTAGCCCCTTTCCTTAATTAATGCGTAGTGCCCCTGAAGGGCGCGAGATTCGATAGAGGCGTTATGTGGGATATCCAGATACCATGTACCCTCACACGTGACCGTAGGTCACGTGTCATCCAAACATTCAGAGACATATTGAGTGTTTGGAAAAAATAATAATAATGTTCTTAGTTTAGTTTCAGTTAATTGAACATCATCATCCAACATGTCATAGGATATAAACTATGATACCTGAAGTATAGGTACCTTTATCACAAATTTAGCCTTACATGTACATGTATGTTGTTGGGATATCATTACGTAAGACTAATCACGTGGTGAGATTAGTCTACGCACAAAACACCACATCATTCTAGCTAGCCCACACTTACGTAACTTACCAATTACAACAACAGTCAATCGTGATAGCCTCATTTCGTGTCTCCTTTCGTATTCCCTTCTACTACCCTAATCCGTACATACGTACAATATGGACTAGACCTTGTCTACCGACATATGTAGTAAACAGCCTCTCCGTATTACCCAGGTAATCAGCTGAGCGTCCATAATATGGCGTGGGATCATGTCGAACAAACCGCTATACCACTAAAAGGTTATTTGGTAATAGATTCTATTCTATTATGCTTTATATTTGTATCGGACAGATAGTAATATCTGACAGATTATTTGTCGCTTAGTGCCACCACGTATAATTCAACAGGATTGATTGACATATCTGCATTGAGCCGCGATCACAAAATTTTTCATAAGACATTGGCAAGAGTAGGAATAGTCTTACGCAGGAATCCGGGAATGCATATGCATGTAAGCGGTGAAGCTTCGTGTGTGACTGAATACAAACGGAGCGGGGAAGTGGTTTAGGAGAGCATATGGTTGAAATGGGAAGACATTATGATGAGTCTTTGCTCCTTGGTGATTCATTTTTCTCCCCTCTTTTTCCTTTGCATCACCTGTTAGCATATTGATATTTCATATCGCTTGTCACGGCTGAAAATGTCAGAGTCCGAAGGGATTCAAGCAGCCGGCTTAGGCGACCCAGCTCTCCTCCAGAAAATCGACGAGTTGCGACGTTTGAATATCTCACCCACGGTGCCGCTAACCCAGGTAAGTTCGTCATGGTTTGTTATTATCCAAGTCTTGTATACAGCTAAACCTATCTCGCGAAGCTTGTTGTAGTCGGCGACAGGTCTACCGGCAAGTCTAGTTTTCTTGAGAGTTTAACCGGCTTCCCCTTTACACGAGCCAGCAAAGGCAGTACTAGCTATGTGATCGAGATCGTCTATCGAAGAAGCAATACGGAAAGAATTTTAGTATCTATGCGGCCTGCCCCTGTATGTGGATCATATATGGGTGGAAATCTAGGGAATAGGAATGCTGAGTTACGAGCTTTCAAAGCGGAACTCTTACCCGAAGACCGGAATAGCAAGAAATTGCAAGACCTGTTCGACCAGGTATTTTTCCTGTCCCGCGAATAAGCCTGACATATAGATTACCTCGTTGCTCATTATTTAATAGGCTTTTACCCTTCATTCGGAACGTGGTCGGCCTTCTTATAAATCAGAATTTGCCAGAGATGTCTTACAGATTGAGATAACCGGCCCCAGAGAAGAACATCTGACAATCATAGATATGCCTGGTTCGTTTTTTAGCTGCTATATCTCTTGGTTTTCTTCTAACTTCGTGAGCTAGGGTTACCTGATATTCCAAAGCAATGTGTGTCTCCCAGTTCGGGGCTAACCTAATACACTGACGGAAAATAGACTCCCTAGGTGAAGCTATTGATATGGAAGTTGAGTCAATGGTTGAGGACTATGTTCGAATGCCTCAAACAATGTAAGTGGGGAGTGATGCCATTTCATACCTATTCAACTACCTAAATATTAATGCAGTTTTAGCATCCTTGCAGTTGTATCATCCATGGATGATGTCAAAAACTGGCGCATTTCGAAAATAGTGGAAGATGTTGATCCTGAATGGAGGCGTAGTATTGTGATATTTACAAAGCCGGATCTCGTCGCACATCATACATCCAAAAATGCAATTGTCGATATGGTCAATCAGAAAAGAACTTTCTCAGATCGCATCCCCTTCCCAAGACATGCTTATCAGGAAAAGCCTTTGTTAGAACGCTTCATCGTCCAAAACCAAATAGGACACGCTTCGACCTCTGGCCCTGCCCAACATGATCACGCCAAGTGCGTATTCTTCAATAAGTCACCATGGGACCAATTGGACAAGGCCCGAATTGGTGTCGGCTCGGTTCGATCTCGGCTTCGAGAACTATTATTAGTAGATCGCACAGGTCGTTACTTATTCGAAGTCAAGAAAGAAGTAGCGGCTACCCTCGCAACGAAGAAAGAAAGACTGGAACTCGTGGGTGAGCCTCGTGTCGATACTGACAAGCAACGCACACACCTTATCCGCGCCGCCGTACGATTTTCAGAGATTGCAAAGCATGCCTCAGATACGAGAAACACTAGAAACCCGTTATCATCCCCAAGCCCCTATCTGTGTCTTGCATCCCTCTTGCAGGAAACCGAGAAAGGATTTGCCGAGATGCTATTTGAGAAAGGACATCATTATGAGTTTGAAGGCGAAGACGGTACAACTGATTTCCTATCAATACCGACGTACCGAAATGACCTTTACGAGATATCTTTTGTCATCCCTAACGAAAAGGAATATCCTGAGCTACACAGAATACTTTCTGAACCGTTTTCCTGCCCACGCGTTTCTAAGGGAGAACTCATCGACCACATTCGAGAGATATACTCGCCTTCTCCCAGATACGAACTCGATGTTGTAAGTTATGACTCACGCCACCGTGATTTGGTAATGCCTTGTGACATTTTATTTGAGACTCATGCTAATTGACTTGGTAGTTTGGAAATTCTCTACTACCCACAATCTTCAGGGAACAGTCAGAGAAATGGACTCCGCTTACTCTAGCTCACCTCTCAAATGTCATCTTGATCATCCACAAGTTTATTGACACGGCCATGAAGGCAGTCTTCCCGGATGACGGATTACGAGTGGAGTTGCAAAAATTTCTCTCCGATGAGTTCCTCGACTGCTATCGTCGTGCCATCAAGCATGCCGAATTCCTTCTGCACGTCGAGTGTAAGGGTAGAGTGGCCACCACTCACCCCAATTTCAAAGACCTTCTAGCCAACAACCGAGAAGAGCGGCAGAAGCGCATGGTGCGAGAAGGGGGCAAGGAAGTTTCTGAACCCTCTACAGGAAGAAATCGCGTTAAGGCGAAGAAGGATGCCATTGAAGCAGTACTGCCCTCGGTAGAGCATATTTACGGGGATGTACACGATGTAGTAAAAACGTACTACGAGATAGCTCGCGCACGTTTCCTAGATGGGATTCATCAGCAAGCCATCACACACTTCTTGCTGGATGGCGAACAGAGCGTTTTCCAGGTCTTCACCCCCGAACGAGTACTATCCATGACCAGCGAAGAGGTGGAAAAGATCGCAAAAGAAAGTCCTATCAGCACGCAAGCCAGGGAGGAATTGGAGCAGGAGGTTGAGAACCTGGAGAAGGCTCTCGAAGTGCTTGACGCCTAGATGAATACCTACGTAGATAGGTAGTCGTTAGAAAGAAGAGGCCTTAGGCCACGATAGTCTAATAAATGAATCAATTGATTCCATACGCCCGCTGTCGACATAAACGAAAAAAAAAAAAAAAAAATGTAGCATCCCGCTTCCAAGGGACACTGCATGAGTCGTGCCTAACGTCGGGCAGATGCATAAGATTTGATGTCTAATTCCGAGGGCGGACAAGATCATGCACATATGCAACTGCACCTACATGCTATGCCATGCCCAATATATGCATGCAGACCGTTAAGCCGTCGGAGATAGCCGCGTACCCAAGTATTCTTTTCTTCTGACATGCATAGGTATCCTTAATTTCGCGAATGAAGGTATCGTGAGTTGGCAAGGCGAAAATATACCTCATATAATACCTGCAGTCGTAGAGTAAATTAAGTTGCAATACAAACAATTAGCACTAACATTATATGACCCCCGTTCGCAACGTAGCCTCAGATTCGAAACGGCCCCGTCAGCCGCCAAAAAAAAGAACACACGCGCTAGACCCAAGAGATCGGGCACCAAGACGGGAGCCCAGAGCATCGGTAGTTGCTCAAGTGGGGACGAAGCAGAACATCACAGCACACAGCAAACAGCACACAGCACACGAACAGGGGCTAGAGGATTCTCGACACTCGCACTTTTTCCTATTCGTCGTATCGTATATCTATAACGGGGATCGATTGGGATACATGTTAGCTACCTACATATATGTACTAGATTCGAGGATCAACAACAATATCAACAAGAACATTCTTCTTTCTTCTTTCCAACATGCAAATAACAGGCCGTGACGCGTAAAAGGGGGGCATAAACATCAAAACAACAGTAGAGTAGTAAGTAGTACTTCAAAAAAAAATAAAAAAATTGAAAACTTCCAAACACCATTTGCCATTTGCCATTTCCCATAACTAAGAATAATAATAATAAGAAAAAAAAAAAAAAGTCTCATGCGCTATGCTGCTCTAGAACGAATTATTCATCTCGACGTGCCAACGAAAACCCCCAAGTTTCCCAGTAGTAATAATAGTAGTTCCGTCCCGAATCTAGGTAGGGGTATATAACGATACGCCGTCGCCATGCCTGTATACGACAAAGGAAAGTAATGAAATGAAGGGTGAGTATATATGTAGGTTAGGTAACCCAAGATATGTATGTGTGTATGTGTGTGCATATATGTATGTGCGTATATGTATGTAAGGTCGAGGAGGGTAGGGTAGGGTAAGGTAAGGTCGAGGAGGGTAGGGCAAGGTAAGGTAGGGTAAGGTAGGGTAGGGTATGATGCGAAGAGTTTGTGGAAAAGATCTAGCCCTATGCGGGGTAACATTAAGCTGCCTCTCGGCTCGCGAGACGCAGCCGCAGGACCGGGGGGACGTCAACGGCTCGTCAATGGAAAGTCCCGGTCCAGTAAACGTAAAGCAGGCAACAACCTGCATTGGTGATGGCTCGGGAAGAAGTAGTCTTCGGTAGTAAGGTTGTGCGACCACGGCGTGCTCCAGCTGTTGAAATCCGAGTCCCTAGGTAGAGCTGCGGCTTTGGTCTCGAAATCGCTAAGCTTGGCTTCTATATTGTGGAGATATAGGAGGTCAGGGCCGGCCCACTCGTTGATGAGGTTGGCTATGCGTTGGAATCCGTTGGTGTGGCCGCCGCACTCTTTAGATTGAAAGCCGCAAAAGACGAATAGGTAGCTGTGGATGAGCTCGTGGATGAAGGTCGAGATGAGCAGACGCCTGTTGTACCTCTTGTCCTTAAGAATGCGTCGCGACAGGAAGATGAGCGTCTCGTAGCCATCGGTGAGTGGCGACCTCCTCAGTGCGGTGGTGCCGATGAGGCAGCTGGGTAAGTCCCTCCACGCCCATGCGACACGACCCTTCAGTTTTCCGTGGAAGAAGATTTCGTTAGCCGCGTAGAAGATGCCCTGCAGAGCGACGTCGTCTATGTCAAACTCGGCCTCGGGCGACTTGGGACAGATGAGGCTCCTCAGAATCCGCTCGTGCTGGGAGACCCTGCTCCTCCGGCGAGGATCCGCGAGGTCGGCCGCGACGAGCTTGGCCGCTTCGTCATGGGCTTGGTCAGCGTGAGTGGGACGGCTCATGGCGGGCGAGTCCGAATGCACCCTGTAGTGCTGGAAAGAGCCAGGCCGCATCGTAGATTCGGCGCGGTGGTGGGCCGCGACGGAGTTTTCGACCATTACTTGACCGAGCCCGGATGAGCCGGGGCCGGAGTTTCCCTCCTTAATGATGAAGAAAGCCGGACGGGCCAGGGTCTGTTCAAAATCCATGGCTTCGAAGGTATCGGGGTGGTCGACAAACCGGTGGCGCTTAAACGGTTGAAACATTTTGTTGAAGTCATCCGGAAGGCTAGAGAGTTCAGAGTAGCTGGGACGGCGCTTCTTGTGCTCGACGTGCTGACGACGTCGACGATATGGGCCGTCGGGGAGAGATGAGTCGCTTGAGGAGCGCGACATCTCCGTCCCTCCGACGTACCAGCTGGCCATTTGACATTTCTTGAGAAAGGTCCTCGATCAGTGTTGAGAAAGACGAAGTCGGACGTGGTACCACCCAGAGGTCGCGGGTGAGATGGTAGACGATGTGTAACTCGGACTTTGCTGTCAAACTGTCAAAGGGAAGACTTGCGAATCATCACCGAGTTTTTTTAATTCGGAATTCTCGCAATAGAACCCATATACCTAGTAGAGGGGGGAGGGGAGCTGAGCAAAGTCGACTGCAGGGACGCCACGACAATCAATGGTCGTGCAGGATCCCTCTTGGGAAGATGCGGCGTCGGGATTGGTGTCTATTGACACACGCAACAGCGGCAGCCGGCTAAGCTGGGCTGTTAGCCTCACTCTCAGACTCTCCAGGCAGGCTGGGTTTGTGCCTGTTAACTGGCGGGACGACAGCGATATGTGGAGGTCTTAAAGGTTACAGCCCTCGGACAAGGCAACGCCAGAGAATCCACTCCTTAAAGAAACGTCCTACTACCAAACACCTGCTTGGACGGTTGGAATCTTGGCTGACGAATTTCGAGTGTCCGAAAAAAAAAAAAAAAAAAAAAAAAAAAAAAAAAAAAAAAAAAAAAAAAAAAAAAGCTGCCCTCTTTTGCGACCTTCTATGCCCTGTGCCTACGCTACAGACCATCCGTCTTCTCCTCCTGTAAATTTCACCCACCCCCACAGCCCAAGTGTTTAAGAGCCGGACGTAATAGTGGAGAAAAAGCAAGGGGATATTTTTGTTTCGATAGGAAAAAAAGCTCTACCTAGTCGGGTAGATCGTCGATGGCTGGTACATGAATGGATCCCGTGAGGAGCCTTGGGGACGGAGGAAGCGGTGAAAGGAAGATTACGAGACGGAGAGCCGAGAGAAGCTAGAGGGACAAAGAGAGAGAGAGAGAACCCATATGCAGTAAGTGCAGCGAGTGCAGTGGCGTCAAAACCGGTCGTCTATCCTACTTGCTTAACCTTACCTCTGCTTTACCCATCGTGGTCTCGGGTGCCGGGTTAGAAAAGTCTGGTGCGCCAATGCCGGGACGAGAAGTGTATTGTACAGCGAATACAAAAAAAAAAATACGGCAGTGTGGAAAAACTATCCCGAACTTGACAACGCAGCAAGTAAGCAGAACGAACCGTGGTTCTCGGCATTACGTGCCCATCTCCTTGGGAAACCACTTGGAAAAACCACCTGGAAAGAAATACATACAGGTCCTACGTACGAGACAGAGACTTGCCAGTCTAGAACCTGAAGATGCGCTGCAATCTACGCGGCGTAATGCAGTGTGCGGGTGGCAATTCGATGTGTACTAATGCTGAGCGACGCCGGGAGTGGGAAAGACGCAAGTCTTCTAAGACATGAAGAGGCGAAAATAGAAATGATTGGCTGTTCTTCATGCGACGGATTGCTGGCATTAAATTTTTTTAAAAGTCCTTGGTAGTGGCAGTAGTGGCAGTAGGAGCCTGTAGGAAGCCTGTAGGGGCAGGTAGGGGTAAGTAGAAAAGGTGGGGCCCAAAACCAGAATCGGACACCCCCCTGTCCTTGTGCTAATTTGGATCAATTTCCATTGGTTACAGCAAAGCCCGCCAAGTTGAACCCGTCCTCTGATTTGTTGCCTCACGTTTTTCAGTTGGCTTGAAGCGTCAATCAATAGCTCTGATGCTTAATTGTTTTTTGTTGAGGCTAACAACACACGTTTCCCATTTTGGATCATTCGAGAGACATTTATGCAGTAAGATATCCATGTGAGAAGGGAGAAAGGGAGGAGTGACGAAACAAAGAACGGTGAAGAGAAGGGCAGAAAATAGAAGGGAAACGAAAAGCCAAGTCACGGGATGCCATCGACAACGGCAGAACGGCTGACCCATTCATCCTCATCCCTATCACATCCACTTACTAACGTCCCCCGTCTTGATCCACTTGACACCTTTCGCCTCCGGGACCTAGCCAATGATCTATAAAACATCGTGATAAGATAACGCAATCCGCCTCGATTTCCAGTGTTTCATCGCTCCTCCGAGACTGCCGATCCCTTCTCGTCCAACGTGGGTAGTGAGATCATGACTCAAAACCTCTGGCTAAGTAACCAGAAAGAATAACGTCAAAAAGGATGGTGCACCTACCAGCATAATTGTTAGTAGACTGCGCCAGTTATTTTGACACTATTCTGCCAGTCTGCCAGAGATCATGGTAATCTAAATCTGCTAGCTGCTAGTCCGCATCTTCATCTGTGTGACGTGGTTAAATCCCCTTGCTCGATATATAGAGTGTACCATCGAAGCGGAGCAAATCAGATGCTAATGTTTTAGATTCCGCTGTGGAGGCTGCCAGCCCCGAGGTTCTGTACGAGCCGGACGTCTCGAGCCTGTCGTTCTAGCGCTAGCCTCATTCTCTCGCCGTACATCTGCTCATCCTCCTCTGCTGCGATATCTTCCGGCGTCCTGGTATTCTCCTCGAAATCCTCCGGGGAGAATCCAGGCTGGGACGAGAAGCTGAGCAATCCCAACCTCTCTCCGGTCCAGAAGAGAATATCTTCGTCGTTGGCCTGGATTTCGCCGTCCTGTCCGGGTATCCGCGTGGACAGGATCTTTCTCGCGATGTCGTCCGACCCGGGCATAGACCCGAAGAGCGAGCGCTGGGCGACCCTTTCGGACTTGCCGATCTTGTGACGGCGCACTTCGGTAAAGCCGTCCCTCTCGACCCACTTTAGATATCCTTGCCCGTCGGAGAAGACGATTCTGGTGCCGTGATTTATGACGGAGAGGAGCTTCGACTGCGAAGCCGTCTGCCGGTTCTTCAAGGAAGACTTCTGGATGACCGGCTCCCGTGGTGAGTCGTCCGCGCCAGAGGACAGGCCGTATAATTCGAGTGATCCCTTGGTACTATACTCGCCGCATGCTATTAAGGTTCTTCCGTTGGCCGTGCTCTTCCTCTTCTCGATCGGTTCCTCGGAAGGTAGGAAGCGCTGGCGGAGATCGCTGTATAGAGTGGCGAAAGGGAACGGAAGCGATGTGAGACTACAGAGCCGCGCCCCTGAATGAACTGATCCCTTGATTGCTGGAAACATGCGCCTGTCGTAATGTAAAATATTTGAGAACCGTCCTGCTACGAAGATATCGTCCGATAGTTGGCTGTTGTCCGAGCGTCCGAGGTGGAGAATGCTCTGAGGTCCTGACTGAGCAAGGGAAGCGTACGGGGCCAGCGGCCTAGGATCTAATATGTGGGAGAAATTTCGGCCGCTCTTTCTACTAATACTATCTAATTGCATATGGTGTTCGCTTCGATATTCCGATCTCGCTCTAGAATCGTGAAAGTGTAGGCCATGGATCGTACCGACTGTTAGTGGGACGTTGGGATCGGCAGCCGAGAGCGTAGTAATCGACCATTCGAATGGGCAATCCTCCACAACTTGTAGTGTCTTGAGGTCGACCTCAATAAGATCTACAGGGGAATCAGCGACCGTCTTAGGTATCATCAGAGGGGAGGGACTTACTGCTCTGGACAGCAAAAAAGGCTACATGATTTACGCTGTCAATGCTGACGCATTCAGTCACCCCTGTATTGATCATCTTCGAACGTCTTGATAGATCAGCGCCCGGACCGTCGGCGCACAGGAGACCGGGGTTAGATTTAGACAGGATTGACCCCTTCCTGCTTCGGGTACCCTTTACATCCCACAAGCAAACAGAGCCATCATCAAGTGGTGATACTGCAAAGAGCTCGTTTCCGCCTGGTGGGTTATATAAAGCGATTCCACTAGCATCCAAATGGGTTCTTAGAGAGCCTGTCCGAACATGGGGCTGCTCGAACCAGCTAACCGCGATAGGTCCATATCGATGAATGTATTCGTTATACCAGTTCGTCTTTTCGTTAGGAAATGTCGGATCCCAGTTAGCGGCAATACGAGCTTGTTCCCGCTTCCTCCTCCTGGACGATAACTGAGATAGACTTTCGAGCCGGTTCCAATGCACCTCGTTTTGATCATCTTGTATCTGGTTCGCTTGTCCCGCAGTTGTAGGCGCGCCGCTCAACGTCGCGCCATCTTCGTCGATCCAATCAGAGCCCAGTCGAGAGAGCCTAATGCGTTCGCTCACGGCCGAGGCGGATAAGCTTCTGTCTCTCCAGAAGTTCCCATCTCGACATAATCCTAAGAAATGTTTCGAAGCGCTTTGGAGAATAACGACGTCGCGCGATTCTAGAACTAATGACAGATTCTCTGTCAGCGAGGAATTGAACCTATTGGAAGCGAAGTAGAATTGCGATGGCAAAACTCACAGGAAAGAATGTGTAGGAAGATCTCGTCGGGAAGTTTTTCGAGCAGGCTGGCAACAGTCATCGTCCGCGGACCGCAGGAAATTCTAACTGTATTCTAACTCGTACAAGGCGCGAAACGAAAATATAATTGCAACAAGCAACGAGCAACTCACAAGACAAGATGAGTATACTTACAATAGCTAGAAGAAGCAAAGAGATTTAATTAGCTGAATAATCATGAGTAATCTAATAAAGATAGGATCGGAGGAGACTTGAATACTATGTAGAAAATCCCCTCCTTAACCTATCGGGGCTAAATGACGAAAGCGACAATGATCGATGGATCTAGAGCCGTCCCCGCCGTTTTAGCTAAAACACCACTAACCCACAGAGGCAAGTCAGGTAAAGCCTACAGGTCCAAATAGGGGGGTCGCGGGTTTTTATTTGACGCTCCAACCAACTCCGACGATGTTACCACACCAGGTTAGCTAAGGCCAAGGCCCGAATCTTCGGGAAGAGGACCGTGCATTATTTAAGTGGTTCGCTTTACTCGATAAGGTGTGGTTCGGCATTAACTGCATTATCATCAGTCTATCAATCAACCAGGGATGACAAAAGTGGGGCACAGGTGGCAAGGTTTACAAGCTAAGCCACGCGTGGCGCATTATTTCCAAACGACATCAACGAGCTTCCAGAGTTTCTTTTACGCAGGGTCAATATATAGAGTCGTCAAGAGAAAAAAAGGAGATGCCCTGTATCGACAATAATATTAAGCATCATATTCTATGCTTATCGTTCACATCACTAGTATACTAATAAGTATAGTTAACAATATCATATCAATGTAGCAAAGTGGGAAGATTCTAGAGGAGTGAGGATAAAAAAGGGTTTGCCAGTCGTGTGTCTTAAAGGATATGCGTATTTGAAAAGTAGTAAACGAGGATATTGACATTTGATTATCCATACCATATTACGCTTTCTGACACACCGATGCCCTTCAATAGATATATCTTGCTTAGGAGACTCGTTATGTTGAGGTCCTTGGCTAGTATCATGCCTGTTATCATGAGCCAACTTGAAGCCTAGCTTTTACTCAATAGAGCACGAGAAACGTTTTATATACTCGAATCTAATGTGAGAGTTTAAACAAAATTCTTCCTTTCTAGCTCCTTTAAGATCATTGAACCCTTTCTGAGTCTTTCATATAAACGTACCTAATTTACATATGTTTAATCACACAGTATCTCCTTTTATTCCTACAACGAGAAAACACTCATGTCACAATTTGCATACTATCTTACAATGGATAATCTACCTAAAAGTGCTATGCTATCAAGTTATACAAAATGAAAGGTTTCATACATTACCCCTTAAGTCCATACTTGCCGTTGCCTACCTGGTCAATTATCAATCTAGATAAATAAACTACATGTCACCAGGTAAATAGACACGAGGTGCGAGTAGCCAAGTTACTAGTTTTGTTTGGCTGGTTTGTACTTAGTAGTGTGCCAATAGAAATGCTCCCAATTATACCAAAGCTGCGGGTGAGGTTTATGCGAAAATTCAGATGACTGGGTATGGGGGCATTATTCCACCTTTCTTGTATGGTCTGCTGCTAGTACTCACGTAGTTTGGTTTGTTTGTGTTTGTTTGTACAGCTAGTAAATATCACATGCGTAGACCTTGTGTCCTCTGTCAGCCTCTCGCCAACCTTGCCGGCCTTCTCAGCTGTCAACATTTCTCATATTTATCACCTCACATCCACACACGCAGTGAGGAAAAATTATTTTCTTTGCATCTTTGCAAACACCAAGAGTCCTGGCAATCCTAGTGGCAATATCTTATGCTCCTTCCTTCGAGGAAATCACGCGACCAGTTCCTACCTGCAATCGCACCTGCAATTGTACCTTCCTTCCTCAAGAACTTCACGCCTCCCCGTCGCAGATCGGAAACTTAATCTTCAAACTACACGTACGTACATCTAGGTACATTCGCGATTTGTACCTTCGCTGTACCCAGCTTCACCTTCGCCTGTCCCATGACCTGGTGGACCTGTAACGTCTAGCCCGAATAACCACAACACTTCACCCTTTACCCTGATTTATTTACTCCTATCCACGACAACGAAAAATCAAGCATCACACGTCTTCCGCCTCTTATATCATTACTTCGATGACCAACTTACTCATATTATTTGATCATTAATCGAAGACTCTGATGATACTATTCACTCTGTTGTCTCTAACGCTCTCTTTCCGAAGAAGACTCCCTGCGCGTCGCATCTTCCTCTATCGACGCATCCTTAAACTATTAGCTATTATTCTTCCTACATCCGAAAGGTACGTACATGGCGACTGTCCTTGTTTTTTATTTCCCTCGATTTTGCATCATTACGCTACCCTCTATATACGTTATTACCCGTCTTCTGTTGAGTAGTCCGCCTGTTATCTATAATACCACCTTGCTTTCCGCATAATTTTCTCTACAGTCCTCCGTAGTAACCCTGGCAGCCTATTTACTAACGAAGGAACAGTTACTTTGACAATAGTGCCGTTGAAAATGGCGTCGATTGAAAGCAAGGACGATGGAGGACGCAAATCTCCGGAAAGCGCCTCACAAGCCCAGACATCTGGGACTGGAAGGAACTTAACTCACCGCCGCCCTCGCTTCACTAACCTAGGTGAAGCACACCGGAACATCACTTCCAAGAGTGCACCTGATAGTAGTGTACATGTGTCTCAGAAGGATGGCGAGGGAAGCGACGAGAGTCGCAATAGCTCGCAGCAGCTGGCCAGTTCGGTTGGAGGATTCGCTACTTGTTCAACTTTGTTTCAACACGACTTCCTACCGAACCCTATTACTTCCTCCATTGCAAGACCTTTTGCACCATTCAATGCTGACTCTACAGCCTCCACATTTCCCACCGCGGATATGCCCGAGTCGACACGAGAGGCCGGTGTGACAGCAGAATCTCCAGAGCACAACGTCTCGAGTCCTAAAATGGACGAATCTCTAAATGAGTCCGGCAATACGGTAGAGAAGATCGTCGATCACTATGCCGAACACCATACTCTTAACGGGTTGAACACACCTCGTGCCGCGACGAGGTGCGGATTTCGAGGAGAGGAGACGCGTCCTGCGTACCGTCGCTACTTCCAGGCTAGTTCGCTGGCATCAGGTCCGCCGCAGGGTGGACTGCCAGACATACCCCTTGGTCACTCGCGATCTAGGTCGGTCCTTCACGAGATTAATGAGAGCAGCTCGCCTATCACTGAGACGACTGTATCCAATTCGCAGCATCTTCTCGACGTCGAGGCGCAGGCAAGCGAGCTTCAAGATGCCCATAAGCCATTAATGCCTTCGCCCCTCCGGCCCTATTTAGAGCAGAACCCAAAGTCTAGACTACTTCGCAATGAGCAAATCAATACCACCGAGTCTTCCCTCAACGATGTCACAAGTAGTTCAAATAACGATCCTTTTAGGTATGATCAACGAGAATACTGGGGAGCTCCTTCCCACTGGAAGGAAAGGGAGGTTAGTCAAGCTCTTAGACGAGCGAGCAAAGTTGGAGACGCCAGCGGAACCACTATTGCTACCCCTGAAGCCAGCCCGCGCCCTGCGATATGGCCAATGCCAAAATCAGCTCCTCGCCACGCTGGTGTGACCTTGAATAGTAAGCGCCCGGAAGGCGAGTTCTTTCACAAACCCGCACTTCAGTCTACTTTCGAAGACGACGAGGGTCAGACCCAAGAAGTAAAAATAATCATCGGCAGCCCACCAGAGCCCCAAAGAAAGAGAGAGCTAAAGCGCGACAGAGTTAGTGGATTGGTTACAGATCATATCCAGCTAGACAGTCTACCCGCTGGCTTACCCATGAGAGATTCTACTGCTAATCAAACCTGGGTGACGGACAATTATAGTGACATCATCAAGGTGGCTGGAAGCAGCATCGCTGACTATTCCGATGATGACGACGAAGGAAACCGACCTAGCTTATGCGGCTCGAGCTGCGCTATTATTCAACACCCTCTTAGAGACAAAGATGCGGGACCGTACGAGTTACGAACATTAAAAGACACCAAGAGATCTGTACTCCTTCCGAAGACGAGGCTTTTCCGTAGCGGCGCCTTTCAAGACAACTCTTCGCGCTACTTCTCGGGAAACACTTCGAAGAACACCGGCTTCAGTCAGCTGCCACCTTTTCCTCGAGGACTCTCGAACCCCTTTGGTAAGAAGGAACCCTATCGAAATGCAGACTCAGAGGGAAATTTTACTCTCAATTTCAAACGAAACGGACCATCTAAGTATGATTTTCGCGACTCTACTTCGGAATACATGCCTAGCATCCGTGGAAGCCGTGTCCTCTCAGGTATCTCGTTCTGTGGTAGACATGTGATCACAAATGAAGATGAGCTAGAGATGGAAGACCTCTCGAAGCATATTCACGAAGATGCGACGCCCAGAGCGCCCGGTCTAGAGACCACTAGCAGCAAGCAGCAAGAGTTGGGATCGCCACAGAGCGATCAAGATAAGCCGAAGCCATTTGAACCCCGCCTTGTAGACCAAGATTATCCTATCCGCTATGGCAACTGGTTCCAGGAGGAGAAAAACCAAGAAATGGCCTCTCATTCCTCATTCAATGCCTCGTTCAATGGGGAACCTATCTCTCCCCAGTCCAAATTTGAATTCGAGCTTCTCCCCCTTGACGAAGCTCAGAGAAAGAACAAGCAGCAACGAGAGAGTGGCGAAAAGGATGAGACAGAGTCCCCATTAAGCCGATCTCACTTCACGGTTAGCTCCTGGTCTAATTGCGGTCTTCCGACCTCAACTGCGGTTCAGTTTCCGATGCCGGTCCACGTTTCAAGCGGCCGAACAGCTCCCCATTTGTCGATTGACTTCAGTCCTTCGACCCACAATTCTTACGGCGATGTATTCAAGGGTAAGTTTGTGTACTTCACTATTAGAGGACATTGGACTAATATGATATAGACACTCCTACCCCATTCTCTGCTTCGAGCCATCGCGGTTCAACTCCTACGCCTGCTCGCCCGGCTCGAGCGCTATTATACCAAGATATGTTACCCGAGAGCCCTACTACCACTGACACATTGGAAAAGGCAAAACGATCGCTATTGGGTCGTTTTGTGCCTCGGATGTTCTCTTCGGAGACACGTAGCCACAGGACCGTCTCTAACATGACGGTTATTCAATACCCTATGCCTAACGACAGCGGACTGAGCCTCGTGGCTATAGAAGCTCTCAGAGAATCGAATATTTCACGGCACGCCAGCAAAAAGCGAGCTCAGTGGTTCCGACTAATGGCGATTCTATCTATCATTATCCCCTTCTTTGCAATTTTCGTCCTTACAGGAGTATTCGATAAGACGTTGGTCTGGTACTCTCGTGGCGAAGTGGGCCAGATAACCATCAAGCAGCGAGGCTTTATCAGAAATGCGTTACTCGTCCAAGGTTGCTTCTACGTCTTTGTCGTTTCGTGCCTTATCGCGGTCTTTGTTAGGATGCATTAGCCTTCTATATGCGAAGCGTCAGAATGATGTCTCTAGGTGACATCAGGGGCACACGCCACCTGTTCCATCCACGGCTTAAAGTCGCTCTTTTGAAACATGGCTTATACTGGGCCACGGTCTTTCGTTTTACATTCGCGCTGCCGTATTATCGGTTTGACAACACCATAACTAACTACATTCACTCTTTTCTCCGGGTACGAATCTGAGTAAGTGGGTTATTACCGGAGATTCTTGGGAACCGCCTCAAATACTTGCCTCAAAAACATGATTTCACCTCTCAAAAGCCTTGTCTCAAAATCCCGGGCCGGGTTGGAAGGAAAAGAACACCTTATAAACGGACTTAAAAACTTCTATCCATATTCGTTGGCTTGTTGAGATCGGTCAATCGACTCGCTACTTAGCACGACGAGGATCTAGCTTGAATTTTCGGCCTCGGATTGGATGGCAGTCACTCACTCACTCTCTCTTTAGTTGGATCAATGAATGAACAGATGAAATGAATAATAGGATGGCGATCGCCCTTCTTATTACCCACGCAGAAATCGGAAAACAAAAAATAGGTACGAACGGACGGAGAGAAAAGATCTCACAGCATACCTTGGTTCTCTTTTTCTTTTTTCTATAAGGAAGAAAACTTTGGTACTTGCCTAACTAATAGGCCGCGCTATGCTGTAGATAGAAACTCAGATTCTCTACATATACTTCGCAGGGGCGGATGCGGATGTTGCTTTGCTCTATAGTCAATGCCATTGTGTTTGCGCTTAGCTTGTTGTTACAATTTGTCTTGATAGGGTAATGAAGTGTATGTGTATGTGTAAGGTACCTAGGTAGATAGGTAGGAGGTAGATAGGCATGTAATAAGTATTGTGATGCCCCGAAATCGGGATAAATGAATGATGGTGTAGACCTCCCTAAGTTGTGTGTGAAAGGTTGCACATATAGCCTTAACTATATCCAACTTAGTACCGTAGTATGATTCGGAGCGAGCAAAATAACAGCGGAAACGGTCTTTTGTAAATTAAGATTAGTATTTGCTATTTACCTTGCAAACCTATCTTCCCGTAGATGTCTATATGGCGGTATCAAATCCATCCGCGTACCTAACGCACTCATTCTGATCTTTAGTCCACAGTATAAGCCCACTTCTTTACCCGTCGTAATTTCATGCCTAGCCTACCTATCTTTACACCTCATCCGAATTTTCCGTCCGTCATAACCCGACCTAGTCTCGATAGTTCAAGCCTCTCCGTACACGATCTGTCGGAGATGCTCCTTCTCGCCGCTCTGCTCGCACATAGCACGGAACATGCCTATGCCGCCTTCCTCGTTACCTTGGAGCTCCCACAGTTCCTGAGGTGTGCCATACTCAGCCACCTTGCCGTCGCTGAGTACAAGAATGCGGTCGAAGTCGGCGATGGTGCTTAGGCGGTGCGCAATAACCACCAGCGTGCTGTCACCAAATTCTTCGCGGATGCTGCGTTGGATTAGTGCGTCTGTGGTCATGTCTACGGCACTCGTTGCCTCGTCTAGCACCATGACCTTGGGTCGCGAAACTATCGCTCTCGCGAGGCATAGTAGCTGACGCTGACCTTGAGACAGGTTGAGGCCGCCCTCAGATATAGGAGATAATAGGTTACAGAAGATGTTAGTGTTCTTCTTTTTTCGGCCGCCATTATTAGACGCTGGAGTAGACGTCCCGCTGGTGGCGGGCGTGCCTGCTGCTGTTCCATTACCATTGACGTTGCTGTTCTCACCTTCGTGCTCAGAGATAAGATGCACGCGCGCTAGAGAGTCGAAAAGCTCGGCGTCGGTGTGGTTATCAAAGGGGTCGAGGTTTGAGCGCACAGTACCGCTAAACAGGACTGGATCCTGAGGAATAATAGCCAGCCTGCTGCGCAGATCATGTAGCTTAATCTTAGAGATATCGAGTCCATCAATGCAGATACTTCCGGATCGCGCCTCGAGGAAACGGAAGAACGCGAGCGTCAGAGATGATTTGCCTGCGCCGGTACGGCCGACTACGCCGACGCGCTGGTTGCGCTCAATGGTAAAACTGAGGCCTTTAAGTATGGGTGGTAGATCTTCCGCGTAGCTGACCACGAGATCATCCACTTCAACACGGCCTTCTGTCGGCCAGGCTGCCGGTGGGCTGATACCCTCAAGGCTTTCTGTTGGCAATTCTGTGTATTCAACAATTCGCTCTGCCGCGTTCATCTCTAACTCGACATTGGCGTAGTGCCGGATTGTCCACATGACGTGACCCGAGAATTCGAGCGCGAACGCCAATCCGAAACCCGCGAGGGCTGCGTCTATATCTGGGGCTATAAGGATTAGGGCGGCGACGAATGAAGCGAAGAAGCTTCCCACAACTGCCATTCGCCATCCCATCCAGCGGACGAATAACCAAAGATGCCAGGTCGCCACAGTCCAGTCGTCTAGTTTCGTATACATACGCTCAATGTAGGTCTGGCTCTTATCGAATGACCTGATCGTCTGGACGCCGGTCAAGGCCGAACCGAATTGCTCAAATACTGGAGATTTGGTGACGGATTCAAGCCGTTTTACTGGCCTAGCTCCATCAAGATAACGAAGTGCGTAGAAAGCACAAACGGCGAGAAGGAAAAATGCTGCGATTATAATCACGGGCGTAACAAATAAGCTGGCTACAATAACACCGACGAGATTCAGTAGTGCGCTTGCTGCAAACGCCATTGAGTATGCCATGTGAGTGTCCACAGAGTGGAAATCCGCTGTGAATCTGTTCAGAATCCTGCCCAGGGGAACCGTATCTAACCATCGCAACGGTGCTCGGAGTACTACAAAGTTGAGCTTGGCGAAGAGCTGCCTGGAGGCACGTATCGAGCCACGGAAAATGTAGTAGAAGCGGTACGTCGACACAAGAGATGTGAAAGTTGAGAGGAAGACATAGGTACCGAGGTAGTATCCCAGACTCTTGCTTGACTCGATCGTGACCATCGGTCGGATCATGCTGCCCATTGTGAACTGTTGTACATTGAACTGGTATGCGTAAGCATGCCTCTCTGCTTGCGCTTCGATGGTCTGTTGATGTTCTTCGTTCGACCCAGTCCATATTCGTAGCCACCACGAGCGTCCTACAGTTAGAGCCTGCACGAATAAGAATAGGGCGACGACGATAGACCAGAACCACCAGGAACCGCTGTAAGATAAGTATGCCGCGTACACTTTTCCTTTGACGGCCCCCTTCTCGCGCGCTTCCTCTTCAACAAACTTACGTGCTTGCGCCTTCGAGGGGATCTTAGCCAGAGGTTCTCCGTTAGGTTCTATATCTGTTTGAGACGTCTCTTCGGAATTTATTGCGGTGGAGCCTTCGTCATCTCGGATCTCCTGATCTGTCTGCTCGTGACTCTTAATCTGCTCCAGAGTTCCGGTTTGCTCCAGCTCCGAGACAAGTCCAGCGTTCAGTACTCGTCCATCCCCCAGCTCGACAAGGTACTTCGTCTTTGGTTCGCATAGGGCTACGTGATGCGTGACCAAGATCCTTGTTCGTCCGACACTAAGCTCGCCATTGAGGCACTTTTCAAAAATGTGACGGCCAACATGAGCATCAACAGCACTAAAGATGTCGTCCAAAACGAGTACGCCGGCACGGGAATAGATGGCACGCGCGAGACTGCGTAGGATGGGTTAGTGGTTGGTCATAAAAGGTTAAAGCGTCGCCAGCGCATCAACGTAGGCGTTTTCTTGGATACTCGGCTGGAGGTTGGGGGCTGACTTACGTGATTCGCCATTTCTGTCCACCACTGAGGTTAATACCGTTGGCGCCGATCTCGGTATTCTCTCCGTCGCTGAACATTTCCAGGTCCTTCGTTAGAGCGCATACCTCGATGGTCTTATTATATCGGTACGCATCGTACGGCAACCCAAATAAGATATTTTCTTTAACAGTCGCATTTTCGATCCAAGGTATTTGCGCAACGAAGGCGACAGCGCCAGGGATGATCCAATTGTCCCTATTTGCTTTCTGGTCGTAGCGCTGGGACGGTGCTCGAGGCACACTGATAGATCCAGCTAGAATATCGACTTCGCCCAGGATAGCTGCAAGCATCAAGCTCTTCCCACTTCCGGTCTTCCCTGATATGACGGATAATTCGCCCTTAGGGAATGTAATGTTAACATCGCGTAGAACGAATCGATCGGGGTCCTCCTCGTCGTCCTCCTGGTTGTCCGAAGGCCAAGCGATGGACGCGTTGTCGAACGTAACCTCGTCTGCTTCCTTGGTGATCTTCGAAACCTCTGCGCCGTTTAGATAGGCGTCCATGCGCTTCACAGAGACCCAAGCGTCGACGAGATCAGTCGTCAGTTCGGGGATAACGGACAGGGTAACTTCAAGCGCTTTGAAAACGCCAAGACTGACAAAAGCGACCGAGGGGGACAATGCACCGTGCAGGGATGCATAGACGGCAAGAGACACGGCTGCGAGCATGATCGGGCTCGTAATCCAGCATCCGATGAGCATGACATCGTTTGTAAAGGCGCTCCAGACGCATGACAATTCTCGTTCTCGGACGTCACTAATCTTTTTCTCCCATTGCGGCTCGAGTGCGGAGAATTTGATCTGGCGGATTCCTTGGAGAGCTTCCGAGACAACATCCAACTTCTCGTCTCGTACTTTCATTAAGCGGTCCTGGGCGTCCGAGTATCGCTTCGAGAAGTAAATGTTAAGAGGAGTGACGGCCAGCATAGTCGAGAAACCCGCAAGAAGGGCCTTCCATCCGAGTAGTTCTACAAGGAAGAGTAGAGACACGATCAACTTAAAGAGACTCCCTAGAAAAATGTTATTGAAAGAAGCAAAATCCGATACTCGCTTAGCATCGACGCCTATCAAATTGACGGTACTCTGCTTGCTCTTCTTAATCTGTTCGGCCTCATCCTCTTCTTCGAAGTCTTCGAGATCTGGTCTATTAGAAGTAGACGACTCTCCTATTGGCCCGGCGATGTTCGGCATAGTCGATCCCGAGGCGGCGGCAGCCTTCTTTTGCTTCTTGCTAGCCTCCTTGACATCTTTACGTCTCATCGATTTTTGGAAGATGAGCGCAGACAATTGGGCACGAATTGGCACAGATATCTGCGCCCACGATATCCAATAGACGTACGCCTCGACCCATGATTGAGCAAGAACGGCTACAGCAATCAAGATGACCCAAACCCAGGCTTCGTAACCGAGGCGTTCGTGGCCCTGGCGCCGCTCCAGGAGGTTGAGCAATTGCAAGACAACCCACTGGGGCGCTAGATTAAGGAATGCAGTAAGTATAGTTAATAACCATTGAAGCGCGAAAATCCATTTGTGGGCAGCAATGATAGAAATCCAAAGCGGGCCAGTGAACTTCCGGCTTTCCCAGTCGGCGGCAGTTTCCTTAGACCTCGTGTAGTGGTCGGGTCTAGGAAGATCAGCTAAATCGAGGCCGTTCTGCTTGGAAGCCTGGCGAAGTAGGTAATCAGGCCAGCTCCAGTTAAGCATGCTCCATGCCGACTCGGTATATAGCCTGTCGACCAGCTGGCCGTTGTAGTATACATCAGGTCGTCGGGGGATGGATAAGCTGGCAACAGCCAAGCACAAGGCCACAACTAATTCTACTACGCGTATAGAAAATACCCCGGTAGCACGTTGCTTTAGTAGAAGCGCGGCTATGTCGTTATCCTGAGCCGCGAGAACAGCGGTGAGAACGACGCATGAGAGGAAAGACCAGATGCCTAGACCGTAAGCGACTACAGAGTCTCGGCTAGCCGCGACACAGATGACCTGCGAGGTTAAAAGAGCCTGCATCCACGTGCAACGTGGTGTGTCAGTAATCTGACAGTTCCGGCGTTTCTTGTGTGTAACGGTGAGCTTACCCAGATTATAACGGCCAACCAATTTGCTAGGAACAAGCCACTTTCTACGCCTTGCGTACCCAACGTCGAGATCACAGCTAGCGCTATCGACAAGCCGAACCCGATTAGCGAGAGAACCAGCATCACGGCCTTAGGCACCTTAGTGCTGAAGGCCTTGACGGCCTCTGGCGTGCTCTTGCCATCCTTATCCTCGTAGATTTCGGTCGTGCACTTCGAACCACGACTACGCAGTCTACCCAGATTCAGGGCGGCAGGGACGGAAAGTATCGCAACGACCCCTAAGCCAACAGCCGAAGTCACGAGCACTACTGTCTTGTCATTAGACATGTTCGGCGGCAGAAATGTTGTCTTCGGAGTTAAGCTCAGGATGCCGGAGCTAGTGGCTGGTAGAAGCCTTCCCGAATAGACGCGACAAGAAGCGCGAAAGGGAGGCCGAGACGAAACAGGGCGAGACAACGAAGGCGGCTTCTAACTATACTCAATTCAAGCTGGGAGCCATCGGAAGCAGGAAAAGATAGACGCTAGCCGTACCGACAATTTGCTAGTTGTTAAGGTTGAAGAAATTTTGAAGCTGCGTCGTTCGGCGCGAGTAACAAAGGAATGGAGAGCAGTATGAATAGCAGTATGAATTACATGCTATTGGCTGCGAGGTACCTAATGAGCAACGCGGGATGCAGTACAGTATCCCTTCGGTGCTCCCTGCACGGATTCATTGGCAAAGCGCCTCTCGGCTGGCCGGTTGACTCATATGGGAGGCCCTCTTTTCTCATGACGGAGGAGACCCGGGAAGAGGGTACTGAGAATGGGGGAGCCACGTTAATAGTAGCGTCACTACCCCGGCAACGAGTCCTACTCCTTGCTACCTCATACATATGCTACATATGTAGCGGCGGGTTCTGTACGATAGGCCGATGCCGATTCGCCCGGGTTCGTCCATATGGGCGCGATACTTGACCCCACCGCAGCAGAAGGAGATACGTACGGTATCCATCGTACTGCATCATATTTTCATTGGGACAATTATCGGTGTGAGCAATACGGTACTGTATCCCTACGGTGTAGAGAAGAATATGAGTTTTGTTAATTAGCGGCTAGAGCTAGTCGTCGTGGTCGTCGCCTGACGAGGTTTGTATAACAGAAAACAGCCGGTGGTGATGACGGCGGGGGGGTTTAAGGGACCTTCGTGCAGAAGGATCAGGTTAGTTGCATCCTAACCTAGCTGGATCTAGAATCAGAAGGTGATCAAGGGTAGTACAGTTGAACTAGTAAGGTATAGCCATACTACCATATCGGGACTGGTAGCGATGATCAAGATTAAGGAACCAAACAGCTACATAGTAAAATGAACTGAGTGTGAGCAGGTGGCTTGTGGTGATAAACCGGGAAAGTCGTCATCGAAGAAAAAGAAATAGTGATTTTGCTAACTAAATGTTCTGTTACACGCAATATCCCATCCGGGCCTTTATAATTCGTTTATCGTCTGTATAACTTACCTAACCCGGTAAGTAACTAGCTTAATTACTAGCTCAAAAGCAGACTTGCTCCTTCTACTGATTATTCGGCTTACAAGAGAACTTAGTTAGTATAGCAGTGTAGGTAGCAGATGATCAGTCCCGGGCAGATTTGCGTCAGCTTACTTACATATAATGTAGATAGGTAGGTATCTACATTATACATGTGTCGAAGAGGGACTTCGTACATTAACACCAATCCATTCATGCGACGTTGGCATATGCGGCCCGTAGGTTACCAATCGTCGAACCGGGGAATTACCTACCCTCGACGCGGGGCATCACCGTATAAACTATATAACTGTATGTGCCAAAGCTACTGTGTCGTATCGTTAATACGATAGACATGGATAAAACATGGCTCATACCTGAGTCACCATCAAGTTTGAATATTCTCCTGACTCGGAGAGACGCAACAACTTTGAGGTTATCGAGAAGTCAAATATTAATAAAGGAGAGAGACAGACTCGTCTCTACCGTACAAAATAAGAGGAATAGTAGCACTATAGTAGTTCGATCGATATAGTGTAGCTATAAGATCGCTCGGACCAGGGGCCATCACGTCAGATAATACTAATACGAATCAAGAAGCTGTAGTTAATCGAGAATCTGCAGTCATTCTATGTAAACGACATCGGCATACATATATTCGCCCTGCTGGCTTGATACAGTGTGTTGCTGTTTCAACCACCCCAACAACGATTGGCTTCCGTATCTTATTGCGATGCATCGACTATGATCTACCCCGGACTGGCAAGATAGGCAGCGTAATGGTACTATGTAGGTATTACATATTGATACCGGTAGGGGAATAGGTGAACGGCCAATGGTTGACGTTGTTCGGAGCATTGCGATATTTGCGGTGCATGGGATCGGTAGCATGGGACTTTTTACACACCGCTTCTGCGGTCGGATCACGGATGACGGACCGCTCATATTGCTCCTAAGCAGCCAATCGAGGCCCCGACGCAAATCAGACAACTTGTACATGTTAGTGCTGACGAGGAATTTATCCGAACTTTTCTGCTTAGACCACAGGACCGCTAAACGCTAAATTTTCAAAGGCGGAGCCGCCGTCGGATGCTCTCCGGTTTTTAAAAGAGCGAGGTTGGCCGTTTTCAGGTTGCTACATGCCTCAAGAGGCTGGGAGGTTTCTGACAGTTCTAGGAAGAGCACGTACAGCGGCGATGATATGCAAACCGCCAATTCATAATCCCGTCAGCGCCAAAAAGGTATACAAGGCGTGTAAGTCATGCCGCTAGTGATGACGATGCTCATGCGCTTTTAGCATTCGTTGCATATGGCTCTTGGCAGAGAAAATGCGGCTCGTTAAGTTGCCATTGAGCTGACTACGACCGTCACATGGCACCTAAAGGGTATACCTAAAGGATATATCGTTGATGTCTACACTTTGAATAGCGCTTTTCTATGTGAAACGTGATACCAAGGGTCACCTATGAAGGTACCCACGTGATAGCTGACCACTGGATGTTGGATATGGGTAGACATTGCAAGTCTACCTATCAAAGTACCCAAGTAGACAACTGGAAAAAACATATAAAAGGAGACATCTTCATCTTCTTACGATACATCTAAGTATCTTGTTATCATAGCCAAAGCTACTATCCGCATTCAGTCTTAATATACTTGACTAATATTGGTGTAGAAAGAAAGGAGATTCATAAAGGGTTAATACGTTGTAAGACATCCAACAACTGGATCGATCATGATTCATTTATCCCTCTCCCTTTCTCTCCAAGGCAAACATGTTTGATACGTACGTTATCACCTTATGATCTATGATGAGTGTAGCGTTTACGTATGGATATGGAACAAGATAGCGGGGTGGGTGAGGTGATCCCAAATTCGACTATAGACTCGGTTCTGATTGGTCCCGCGGAACAAACGCGCCTAGACGCGTATAATAGGTGATTGTAGTTTGCAACGTGTAAATTGCTACCGTACCTTTGGTAAGGTACTGTGTTGTCCAGTGTGTACAATGCCAATACCAGTTGAATAGTAGGTATAGAAGAAATATCTTTAAAAGTCAGGAGTATATTCAAAACTTGACTTATCCCTCAAGTATCGCAGCAAACTCGAGGAGATTGTCTAATTGAAAGGTACCTAGGTACCTAAGGTAGCTACAGATATTGGAAGGTACACTAATACTACCTAAACCTAAAGAGGTACGAATGTCTCTTCATTACATGTATTTTCGCTGAGAACTGGACAATCAAAGAAGTAACCGAGGTAGGAGGCAGTTGCCATTGAAAGCATTACCTATACCACCTACCGTCTTATCGGACAGCTATAGCAGCTAGCTATCAGCTAATAGCCCTAAGAACTCTCCAAACGGGTCGCGACCAACAATCAAAGGTGCCTGGGGGATCCCTGTAAGGCCACTAATGCTACTAATGCCCTCGCTGCAACGGTATGCCTCCAGCCAAGTTCAACCTCATCTTTTACATACCTACCTGGTAGCCAATGCTCGAGCCTTCACATTTCAAAAACACCAATCATTCGCAACTTTCAACATCCACTTCACCTACTTACGCGTTAGAAGTCGCTATTATTCTCTCTCTAGATCCAATATAGAATCTAGACATTATTCCCAACGCCAACGCCAACGCTTTATGTCTTTCAGGATAGGTTAGCTATTTAACCAATAGTCCAGTAGCATTTCCCTTTCCCTGTCGCCTTACAATCTCGAAAGCCAATTCGAAGCAGCCTCGCCCTCTTTCCATACAGCTATAATTACGCCTCGATCATTCTGTGAACATTTCGCATTTCGCATCGCGCTCGATTACATCGTAGTCTCATGTCCCGGATGGAACCGTCACCATGAGGTCAACTCCTTTGATCATCAATTGGCACGATAAAAATGCCCCCATCTATTCTGCCCACTTCGAGTCTCAACATGGCAAGGGAAGGCTAGCTACGGGAGGAGGAGATAACAACGTGCGTATCTGGAAAGTCGAAGGCGATGGCGAAGACCGCAAGGTCGAGTACCTCTCAACTCTTGCCAAACACACCCAAGCCGTCAATGTCGTTCGGTGGGCTCCCAAAGGAGAAACCCTCGCTTCTGCTGGAGACGATGGCAATGTGATCCTATGGGTTCCTAGCGAAAACCACAACCCGACTACATTTGGGAACGAGGGCCTCGAAGACAAGGAAACCTGGCGTACCAGGCATATGTTCCGACCTACTGGTTCGGAAATATACGATCTAGCCTGGTCTCCGGATGCTACCTACTTCATTATTGGGAGCATGGACAATATCGCTCGAATTTATAATGCCGGTACAGGTTCGTAGTTAGATCTATCCCAAGTATCCCAAGTATATCTTGTATGCCAGTTGACTTACTCGCCTATAGGTGTTCTCATACGGCAAATTGCCGAACATAGTCACTACGTGCAGGGCGTCGCATGGGATCCCTTAAATGAATATATCGCAACCCAGTCGTCAGACCGATCCGTTCACATCTATTCTCTCAAGACCAAGGATGGACAGTACGCGCTTACCAGCCACGATGAGAAACCCCCTAAGGTTGCTAGTCACGCCAAAGCAGATCTGCCCCCCAGCAGACGTATCTCGTCTAACAGCCCCGCCCCGTCGGATATCGGCTACCGAACTCAGCTTGCAGCTGCGGTTGACACGCCCAGCGCCTCCATGGGATCACCAGTACTATCCGCGCCAGGAACACCGCAATCTGTTCCCTTACCGATGAATCCTCCGAGTGTGGTTAGCCATAGTAGACGGTCTTCGTTTTCATCTCGACGATCTGTATCCCCGGCCCCGTCATTGCCTCTGCCTGCGGTGATGCCCATCGAACCATCCCCAAAACTTAATCATGGCCTTAGTGTAGGGATGAAGAATGCGAGCCTCTATGCGAGCGAGACTCTTACATCTTTCTTTAGACGCCTGACTTTTACCCCGGATGGCAGCCTGCTTCTGACCCCTGCCGGCCAGTTCCAAATGCAGCACCAAGCAGACGGCCTTAGACCTACATATGAGGTTATCAACACTGTCTATATATATACCCGAGGCGGGATCAACAAGCCTCCAATTGCTCATCTCCCCGGCCTAAAGAAGCCTTCAGTTGCTGTCAAGTGTTCACCCATAACCTATACGCTCAGACAATCTCCTCCAGTTACGAAACACATCACTATTGATACATCTTCGGCAGAAGATCCCATTCCTGCTCTTCCCGAGCCTATTTCCAAGCCGTTACCTGCTGTAATGGACCCTCCTCCTCCACCTCCAACATCCTCAGCGCCAGACCCGGAGAAGTTGTCTACCCCGTCTAAGCATCTGAACTTGGAGACTGGACCGACTACTCCTGGACCTAAACCCACATTTGCGCTGCCGTACCGTATGGTGTATGCTGTAGCAACTCAAGACTCCGTTCTCCTCTATGATACCCAGCAGACTACTCCCATCTGCGTTGTCAGCAATCTACATCTTGCCACGTTTACTGATCTTACCTGGTATGCTACCCCCTTCGCTGCAGACCTGCCATAATATCTAACCAGCTTCCAGGTCGAACGACGGGTTGACACTACTCATTTCCTCGTCTGACGGCTTTTGTTCGACGCTGTCGTTTACGCCTGGTGAACTAGGCCAGGAGTACAAGGGTGACCTTATGGGCCCCAAGATTTCTGTTGCTGCTACTGCTGCTACTGCTACTAGCGCTGGCCCTCCTGCAAACCAGCCCACTCCATTGCCTACACCAACATCCGCCTTTGCGCCCCCCTCACCTTTCCCTAACCACCAACATCGTAACTCAGCCACCTCCTTTGCAGCTCCATCCCCTCCAGCTACAACATCATTTGTAAGCGCGCGCCCTTCATCACCCGCTCGATCCAATTCCACGTCGTCAATCGCGACACAAATTTCGGTTATGAATAACCCACCTCTTATCGGTGGAAGCATACCCAGCATCGCTGCCACAAACTCGGGTAAGGTGACAGGGATACCCATCGCAACCCCTCCCGAAACACCCGGAAACGGTAGTAATATTGTTGCTGGTGTCAAGCGAGAAGCTAGCGAGAACGAAAAGGAAGAAGCATCGGGCGGGCAACCTAAGAAGCGAAGAATTGCACCAACCCCGGTAACGGAGTCCAAAACGTAGAGGACACTCGCGATTTTGAGCTCGTGGGGTTAGGGTAGCACACCTGTATCAATATGCTGTCGTGCTGAGTGGCGGGCTCGTTGGAGTTCGAGGCACTGTTGGCTGGAATGTATGAGCCATGTTTCTTTTCTTTTTGAGGGTTTATTTGCTGGCTAGGAAAAAAAAGACGATATTTGTCCATCGTCGATATGCCCCCTTTCGTGGCGGCGAATTATTTTTTTGTCCCTTGTGGGCTCCCCTGTACTGACAGTGCCACTGTGAATGAGCGTGTGAGTGAAAGGATTTGGCATGGCCTCTGGAGTTAGGATTAAATACCTCGGCAATGGTATTACAGCTGCGAAGGCTGTTTTATACCTGTTGGTTTAGTTTTCCCCCTTATCAATTGTTGGTCGTGATACGTTGTCTGGGTAGTCAAACCACGATGGCTCCCGTCAAAAGTTACGTTCACCCCCGTAGGTAGAATAGTCATGTTTGCAGATAGGCATATTTGCCACTTTTAGTCAAGTATACCTGATCTAAGACTTGTCTCAAAACTAATAGCACATAATGTTCCTTATATACGTACCCTACGGATCATGATTCCACTATGATAGACTACAGGTTTCACATATGGGGGAGGGGGATTTATCGCAACCATGTGGAAATGGAAATTTGTGTCGACGACTTAAAGACCAGGACTTAAGTGAGACAAGAATCTATATAGGTAGGTAAGACTGGGAGGTAGTTAGTTAGGTAGTTATATCAAAAGACCTAAAGTCGCAGTTGTAACAACAGCCTCGACAACTTCAACCAAGCAACTGGATCGCTATTAGTTTCGACAGCTAAGGCTCGGGACTAAACAAGGTATTAGGAAAATTGCTTGTTATTTGTTATTCTAAATATGAAGCGTCAGATTACAAACTAACTACTTCGAAACGAACAACAGGATAGTAGATGTTGAAGTGACGAAGGATAAAAAGATGGATAGGTAGGTAACTACTAGGAGATGCAACTTGTCTGTTTCAACATCGATCATAAAATAAGAAACAAGGCCACGCTGTCAGACAATATGAGAGGTGGCATCGCCTCCCCCATTCGCGCTACTATCTATAAACACGGAGAGCTCTGGAATCAATCAGATCTAGCTTGAAGATCCGATTAAGTATTATTTATCGCCGTCGAAATAATTCGTAGTTAGTCAGTCGTCTTTAATCGTGCTCGAGAACAGAGAATTAATTAATTAATTGCATCTATGGATTCCGGTTACAGTTCGCATGTCCCTTCTCTTAGAGAAAAGAAGAATTTTCTGATGCGACGTATTTTGTTTACAAAGCGAGACGGGCCATTGCGACATCTCACGCGATATAAGCGGACACAAGTCGATACCAACGAGTTCAACAAAATTTTCAAAAGGGCTATCAAATCTGCCGTGGATAGCCCCGAAGTCGTAGCGGTCCTGGATAACGAAGAGCCTGAGTTTGCGCTGGCGCTTGGGCTTGCGCTGAAGCGTATAGTGCCGGCGATCATGGGGCCTGATACGAAAGTCATTCAGGAGGCTGGAGAGCTTGCGCGCGAGGCCTGGGCGCTGTCGAAAAGTATCTTCGATTGTCGGGAGGAACTACGAAACCTGTTGGATGTCCGATGGATTGCCATTTCCCGTCGATGGAATAAGTATAAGCTCTCCAGTCGCAAGAGGGTGTTGCGAGGCGCGTGGCCGGATATGATTCCCGCTCGTCTGTCGAAAGACCCGCTGTCTGGCAGCGTCCCGGTCACGGATGTAAAGGGTCTGAGGGAGGCATATATGTGGCCGTATATTAACCTGGAGGATCTCCTCCCCGGCGACCGACTGCTCCTTTTCATGGAATCAAGGGGTCGCGAGCATCCAAGCGTCTTTGTCCACAGCGATTTACTTAGCTCCAAGTCCGCAGTAGAGAGCGGGATAGTCAAGATAAACTTCCTCGATAATCATTTCATGCGACTCGACGCCGGGGACCATGACGACGACAAGGATACGTACGACGAATACGGCAGATTGGAGCCCTTTTCTCGACGCTCGAGAGCGGAGATAGAAGCGCTGCTTCTAACCGGCGCGGGTTTCCTCCCGGGGGAAGGGATCCTCGTCCTCGAAATCCAAGAGCGAATCATGAGGTTCCTCCTAGATTGCTGCCGCGGCATTCTTCACGACGCCGCCGCCGATGAGGTAAAGGGTGGACGCAAGACCCCCCTCGCGACCCTGGCGGCAGAAGCACCTTATAGAAAACCCTCGGAAATCGACTTGCGCCAGTCGCAGCAGCTAGTCGCAGCCCACCACTTCGACGCAGAGGACAACTTTTGGGCGTTGCGTGAGGACCCGGGTTTCTTCGCCGAGGCTATCTCGGATATTACTAGATATTTGCATGGTGATGATGATGAGAAGCCACAGGAACGAGACTTGGTTATTATGTCTCGACACCACGTGTTCGCTGTTCGCAAGACTTTGAGGGATACCTATGGTGATGTTGTCATCTGGCGGGAGCTCGAGGTCCGTATTGCAGAACTGGACAAAGAAGTAAAGATGCCTTCGGAAAAGCTGCCGCGCAAGACGGCGCTCTTTCGGCTAAAGGATTGCTTGATGTATACCATCCAATATTTTGCTTCTCAGCTAGAGTCGTTCGCGATCGAAATCGAGACCCAGGAAGGATTCACGGCATCATATGCTCTCCACGACTGCATCGCCGACTCTCGCGGCGATGTCGACTCGAGCATATCCCTGGTTAGCGATATCGAAACGATATTGAAAAACGACGCTTATCTTCGGTCTTACATCCTACCGGCGACCGCTAAGACTCTCGAGAAGCTTTTCGTAGCTTGTGAATCGCTCCGGCAGTTAAGACTCTATCAGCCGTATACCCCAGGGCTCTGGAGCGACGACGGCGAATGTAGTAGCATCGAGCTGCCAGTACTCGATACCATCTTCAAAGCGTCCGAGATAGACAAGGGTATAATATTCGATTTGATCTCTCCTTTACAACCCGCATTCGCATTCCCTGTCTATGAGAGTCATATCTGTGCTACGACAGAGGCCAAGCTCGCGGCTCATGAGAACCTAAAACGGTTCTGGGACCAAGCCGATGCATTATTCGAAGATGGTGGAGGACAGAGACCCCACGAGCTCCTGAAGGACTATATTGCACATAAACAAGTTCGAAATGAATGCCTCTCCGATGCCACAGTGCCCGACGAATCACGGGCGCTAACGTGGGCGTCATCTTCTCCCACGTCAAATTTAAATATTTTTACGGCATCCCTTCCCTCGTCGTCGATTTCACTATCAAGCAGTATACCAACAAGCCCCTCCGTACAGCAGCAGCAGCAGCCTCTAAACGCCCCTAGGCAGCTCATAAGGCTCCAACGCCGAAACGTAGAGGTGATCAGGGCGTTATTCCTCGGAGACGCGCGAACGGAAATCCGATGGGATAGCTTCCTACGAGCCATGGAAAAGATAGGGTTTACGATACAACCCGTGAAGGGCTCATCGTATCAATTTACGTATCCGATCAGTTCCGGCAAACAAAAATCTATTCTAATCCATAAGCCCCACCCACGTCAAGTAATTAGCAAGGCCTCGGCGCGGAATATAGGAAATAAGCTAACGCGTGCCTATGGATTGACGGCGGACCAGTTCGAAGAAGTTGTAGAAGCTTAGGTTGAGTGAGCTTGTACATAGTACATAGGTCTTTGCTTGATTTAGAACATCCGGTTCGGTAATATATCAATACCATGTAAGTTGGAACATTTGGAAATATTTGTTTGTCTTCATATGAGATAAAACTTGATGCCGAGGACTAGCTTTGGATATATTGTACTTTTGTATTAAGTGTTATTAATATCAGGGTATATTTAACTACTTAGATAGTGAGTCTTACTGTACGGTGTAAGCGCCATTAGTGTATCTTAATACATAGGGCTATTTGAAGACGTCACTTACAAACCGCTAATCTGACGCCTTACATAGAGGCTTAGCTAGGGTCCTATGTAAGGGTTTAGTCTGATAAAGACCAGCCCAGACCACCTCAGACTAATCAAGAATAGGCTGACAGGTTCCGAGAATAGAAATATATCTACCCAGTGAGTAGAGAAGCTATCCCTAGTGATTCCATAATGTTGAGCGGGGATTTGTTAAGGCTTCAGGCTTATGCTTGACCCGCCATTGGATTTTTCGTACCCTATGTATTTGGCGTATTTCAGGGTCTTACCGAGAAGGGTTAAGCTCTGGATAGTCAGGTAACTCCCACCCACCCTTGTCCTCTTTCGAGAACCTCGCGATGAGCTCAGGGATACGAAAAAAGCAGAGCAGCCCCGCAATAAAATGAATTATCATAATGCCCCACCACGAATCGGGCATGCCTAACCGGAGGAGGGCCGGCTTGATGTTTTGGATCTCGTCGACGAAGGGTCGGAGCTTCTGGTCGTAGTTCGCAAAAGCTTGGGCGAGATTGTCGGGGTTGCGATCGATTTCCCCAGCTAGGACGTAGGCGCCGACGAGAGCACCCGTAGTCCCCATACCGCTGAAAGGTGACGCACAGTGTGCCGCATCGCCTAGAAGGACAACTCGGCCTTTGGACCATGTGTTCGTACAAACCTGAACGGCTTCCTGGCAGTAGAAGTTCTCGGCCGTCTTCATGCCTTCGAGAAACCGGTCCGTTTGCCATCCCGCATCACGAAACCTTTGCGTCCAGAATTCCTTTTGCTGCTCCACCGAGGCTCTTGGAAGACTCGACAGTTCTGGCGAGTCGTCCTTTAGAAAGAAATAGACCTGGGTCTCTGTGGAATTGTGAGTCCGGCGGAATATCATACGGCCACCGGGAGCTAGGTACGTCCTTCGGATACTAGTATCTCCTTCTGCGCGAGGTATAAACCAATACGCGATGTGTATGCCAAGTCGTCGGTAAGGTTCCGGGGTATCAGGTGGCAGAATGGCTCTTCGAATACGCGACCCCTGGCCGTCTGCCCCGACTAGAAGGTCGAAGGTGTCAGATGATCCGTCGGAGAAATGAGCAATGACCTGTTTTTCGTCTTGCTCGAAGCTTTCTACAGTCTTGCCGAAGACGTACTTTACGTTGTCCTTTGTCGCATCGTAGAGTAAGCGTACGACATCTCCGCGCATGAGCTCATATTCAGACGTCAGAGACTGTGCGCCTTTGCCGGACGTATTGGCCACTGCAACACTGTTAGTTAAGGACTACATCTTCGAGTGAGAAATTCAAGTGTTTTCGGTTTATCTCGGGGGATATGAATCTCCGTTCAGCTCGACAGGTACAGTATGTATATGCCGGCTCCCGAGATTACCTACCGCTTCCCGAAAAGGAGGGGGGAAGAAACTCTCGAAGCAACTCAAGTGTACATACTGACTGTCCCTTTTACCCTCCCCTGTGAGTCTACAAAAGATACGCCGGCTTCATCGACGCGGATACGGCGTATCGCTTCTAGAAGTCCCATGCGCTTCGCCACCTCGATACCCTGAGCGCGGAGGTCAATCTGAGCCCCTGTGGCCCTAAGAGCCGGGAAGCGTTCGACGACTTCCACGTGGTGACCTCTACGGCTAAGCCAGAATGCAAGGGCTGGCCCCGCAATGCCACCGCCGCAGATGAGGATTTTTAGAGGGGCCATTTTACTATATGGGATGTTGCTGACTCGCGCGTATACTGTTGTAGTTGTGAATAGGAGAAAATGATGAGTATTGAGAATTTTTCACGATTTCCTATGGAGACTTTATGAGATTTACAAAGTGACTCAACGGTGCTATCAAACGTAGCATTTCCAATTAAGCCATTAGGCAGTCACCAATGTTGAGTCACAGCTTGACCCAAAATCCTCAAAATCGGGATTCGAATCCGAGAAGCTCGACCGACCGAGTCCGAATTCCTGCTGCCGAGTCAGAAGTGGCCTGTGCGCAAAACCTGTCTCCTGAAACGTACATGTACGCCGTATTATATAATATTCGACTATTGGAGTAAAACTCTACCTACCTTCCTTTATCTCGCAAATTAATGCTTATCCGCAGAATTCGGAAGGTGGACATACCTAGATGGAAATATACATGGTCTGATTCTGAAACGACACATGGCACCAGCAAAGTTTCCGTGGATTAATATTTGAATAATTGGTGGTTATGTACGGCAGGTACAGCATGTATTGTACATTAGGTAGGTACCTAGGTACTATGCTCTTCCCCGGATAGTTCGGACGCTCACAGGCTTGAGTCGTCATTGCTTAATACATCATAGCCCAGCCACCCGGCTCGGTGATCGACCGTCCTAGACAGCACTACCTAAAGCAGGGTACTTATGCAAGGCACCACTATACTTCCGCATTAGTGCCTCGGGCATTGTAGATCTTACATCAGGTGAAATTGGAATAAGTACCCAAGCCTTTAGCGCAAGTAGTCGGCTCAGCGGCGGCATGTGGCATACCAGGGCTGTTCCACTACATCAATTATTCGATGGAATTTCCCAAGTTTCCCAATCCCAACAGCCATCCGATTTGTTCACATTGCTTACCTACCTTACCGACTTAAGGCACATTACCTAAAGATAAATCCATTTATTCATCTTTAGCATAGCCTCATTCTTGAGGCCACCCGGTTCCCGGTTTGCATGCAGTGTAAGGTATGTAAAATGCTAAAGATTGGCCCCAATAGCTCTATATAGTGTAAGCAAACGGTTAACACGGCTCGCGGCTGATGGATGAAGGCTTGGAAACTTTTCCCAATGTGGTAAACAGGACTCGGCACCTTGATGCTTTTTTTTTGTCTCTCTTCCCTTTTCCCTTTATGTATTCATGCTTCCAGGGGGTGACGCAAGTCCTTGGAATCTCTCTCCCATCCGCTTTTCTGGATCTCACATTACCTAGTCGTGCTACTCTTACCTACTCTGTTAGGAGTAGGTAAGTGATAGGTATAACTAGACCGCAACGTGCCACCGCAACACCAACTAACTACTAATTCGTCTTTCCGTATCTTTTTTTTTTCTTCTTCTTCTTTCCGTTCCTCTTCGATCGATCTACATTTCCGGGGCTCGTTACGGGAGACTATGCGTACCCTTCCTTTACCCCTGCTCTCGCTTATCTCGGCGGCCCTCGGATCGCCAACCGGGAGTCACGATGGCTCTCGATCTTCAGCCGTCCAAGTTCGTGATGTTTTGAGGGGTCGGGCAAGTCCCGACAACCCGTCCGGTAGTTACGCACCGGCTATCGTCGATTGCCCGCGCGAACGGCCGACGATCCGCAGCGCCGGAACCCTATCTCAGTCGGAGCAGAGTTGGTTACGAACCCGCCGAAACAAGACCATCGATCCCATGCTGGAATTCTTTAAGCTGGCAAACCTAACCGATTTTGACGCCGTCAACTACGTTAGTTCTAACTCGCAGAATTTTTCTATCGTACCTAATATCGGCATCGCCGTCTCAGGTGGTGGTTATCGCGCGCTTATGAATGGCGCCGGCTTTATTGCCGCAGCTGACAGCCGCACACCGGGATCGACTGACGCCGGTGGTATTGGTGGTCTTCTGCAGAGCAGCACCTACCTAGCAGGACTTTCGGGTGGTGGATGGCTGGTCGGCTCTATCTTCGCCAATAACTTTTCTAGTGTCGTCCAGCTTCGTGACGGCTACCAGGGCTCTTCTCTATGGCAATTCTCTAACTCCATCTTCGCGGGTCCTAAGTCCAGGGGGATCTCCATAGTTAACACCGTCGAGTACTGGGATGATGTTAAAGACCAGGTTGATGACAAGAGGGATGCGGGATTTGATACTTCTATCACGGATTATTGGGGACGGGCTCTCTCCTACCAGCTGATTAACGCACCGGACGGCGGGCCGGCGTACACGTTTTCGTCCATCGCCGATGCTCCTAATTTCTCCTCTGCCGACACGCCCATGCCAATTCTAGTGAGTGATGAGCGTAGGCCGGGCACGACAGTAGTCTCTTTGAACTCGACAGTTCTTGAGTTCAACCCGTGGGAGATTGGGTCGCATGATCCGACCATATATGGCTTTGCTCCTACTCGTTATGTAGGATCTAACTTCAGCGGCGGCATCGTACCCAACAACGGCCACTGCGTCCGCGGATTCGATGCGTACAGTTATCTCATGGGAACAAGCAGCTCGCTTTTCAACGCGTTTTTACTGCAGAATCTTTCATCCTCGGGTCTGCCCGACATCGTGGTCAGCGCGATCGAGTCCGTTTTGACTCGTATCGGCGAAGACAATGACGATATCGCCGCTTGGACGCCGAACCCCTTTTATGGCTACAATAATGATACTAACGGCAACGCCGGCAATGAGCAGCTGACTCTTGTCGATGGTGGCTTAGACTTGCAGAATATTCCGCTGCACCCGCTAATCCAGCCGGTACGCAATGTCGATATCATCTTTGCGGTTGACTCGTCCGCCGATACCACGACTAGCTTCCCGAACGGCACCGCGCTGCGTGCTACCTACGAGCGCAGTAAGACGGATATCGCCAACGGCACCGCTTTCCCCGCCGTTCCGGATGCCGAGACCTTCATCAACCTGGGTTTGAATCAGAAGCCGACCTTCTTCGGCTGCAACACAACCGAGTTCGCCGACGCCGACCACATACCGCCTCTGGTCGTCTATGTAGCCAACGCGCCTTACACGGCTTATAGCAACGTATCTACGTTCAATCCATCGTACACGGATGAGGAGCGTAACTCCTTCATTAAGAACGGCTACAACGTGGCCACGATGGGCAACGGCACCGTCGACTCCGAGTGGCCTGCGTGCGTGGCGTGTGCCGTTCTGCGCCGCAGTCTCGAGCGCACCGGCACCGATATCAGCGCTACCTGCCAGCGCTGCTTCGACCGCTACTGCTGGAACGGGACGACGGACAGCACCCCCGTCAACAGCTACGAGCCTTCACCGATACTAGCATTAGACGCCCAGAATTTTGGAGTCAGCGCGAAGGGCGGGGCGGCAACAGGGATGGTGTACGGTGTCTTTGGGCTTGTGGCCATGCTTCTTGCATTCTAAGGGCTATAAGCGAGTTGTTGGATACGGGGCCTTCTTCTTCTAAGCTTCTATCACGTTGTAGACGAGCGGGAATTCCACGAAATGGTTATAATAAGGCGTGTATTAGCGCACCTAGAAAGGGGGTTGGATTATGTGTATAGGTAGATGTGGATACCATCGTTCAGTATGATGATGCTCAAGTTATTTTTTCAACTTTCTTTTTTGAATATTTTCGAATATCAAAATTTTTATTTATCTCGTCCCTAGCGCTAAAACCCATTGACCAAATGGAATTAGTCCCGTTTTACCTACTCGCTCCCGTCTCTCTTTTATTTACCACTTGAACGTAATAGTTATTGACTGCAGCTAACCAAAGGTCCTAGGACGTATCAAATCTACGCTGCCAACCAGACGGAGCCCCTATTGCCAATCAATGGAGCCACTATCGATTCTACAGCCCTATAGGTGACCTCGCTCCGCCAGTGCTAACCCGGTCCAACATCTAAACTCTCTAGCTGGAACCCAATGTAGCACACTAGCGGACTTACGCAGAGCCAACAAGCAACTCGGACTATATGGTCCCATGGCTCCCGCCTCGCCATCATCGATAGGCGTAGGCCACGGCGTCAGTCCCAAGATGGCGGAAGCATTGGTTCGGCGATATTACGACGGCGGGAACAGCGTAGCGAGAAGCCACCCCTCCCTTTCCCGGAGTGGAAAGGAAGTAACACAAAAAGCAGACCAGACATCCTGTCCCCCGTAGGGTGGACGGCGGAGACGAGGCCAATGAGCTCTTGACACCAGACCTAGATGGAGAGGACAGAAGGTCTGCCGTATGTACGTATGTATATGTATGTATGTATGTCTGTATGTATGCGTGTGCGTGTATATGTATGCCTAGGCCGTTAGGTAAATGTCTATCCACGTAACGCGGGTGGGGGGAAGGGAGGCGGAGTTACAGCTTGCTAGTAACACATACATAGATATAGGCTAGTCGCTTAGATTCCCGAGATATTTTGAGCTTAGCACAATGGGGCATCACGATACATCACGTCGTATGGGAGGCGAGCAGGGCGGGCAGGTAGGCGAGTGGGCAAGGTAGGTAAGGCAGCAACAGCCTTGGCTGACCCGCGCGGGCGTAAGCAACGCAGTGAGAGCCCAAGGGGGGATAATACGCCACGGGAATCGGCACATGGCGGCTGGCTAGCTAAGCTGTTCTCCTCTCCCACTCTCAGCGCCTCGGTAGAAGAGATGAAGAGAGAGAGGTATGTACGGCTCTGGCAGGTTCACGGTCAGCGTCCCATAATAGCGGACAGTGATCAGCGTCGCATCGGGGTGCCGTTCGTCGTAATTGGTCGGTCAACGGGTATACGGTCCATATAATCATTATGCTTAGACGATTCCGTTACACACGTTGTTCTAGCGAGGGTTACCTTGGGTTAGCCAACGGAAGGAGTCTATCCCGTACGAACGGCGGCTCAGCGTGGATTTCAACGAACCAACACCGTCTCCATAGACCCCATAGTCTCCCTTGATCGGCGTGAGGACGTCTCGGTGGGCACCTAAACGTTAGGGTCGCCGGTGTTTCATAGAGAGCAGAGCTATGTTGCACCAGGGGGACTAAGCATGACTTAGAATGCTCGCTTTCCGGCGTCCCATCCATGGAGAACCCTTGTAATAACGTGACGCCTACCTGTTAAGCCTCAGACAAATACCAGCAGCATTGGGTAGGACTGGAGCTGACAGCGCTGGGCTCCTGGTACGACGCTCACCAAGCCATCGACGCCGTGTACCTAAGCTCCTTAAGAATGACGATAGATAGGCGTCTAGCTCTAGTCGACGTGGTTGACACGGATATAGGGGCCACGCAGGAGGCTTACCTGTGCAGCTTTAATATATTGACTGTAGCTTCTGCTGGCTTACACGGTGCTGACAAAGACTATAATTACAAGACACGAGGAGGATATAGCATGATACTGATAATCCACCAGAGAAGATGACTAGTCCCGCATACCATATTCAAGAAAATCGCGCTTATAGAATTTCGGAAATATAAAATATATAGAGCAAATGTGGTAGAAAGGCCATCTTTCCCGGAGTAGGTAACGGTGCGGAAAGGTCCGGAAAGGGCAAGCTGAATATCAGATCGTTTGGGGTTTGTTGTTATTTCTCGAATTCGCTGTCCTCGTCACGTCTTCATTGGCGCAGCAGGTGACTACCTATCAAACATGCGAGGCCGTTTCTGGCCAATGGCGTGGTGACAGATGATTCGAGTGCCCAATGTACACGAATAGCTGAGCTGCTAATTTTCCTACTATGGGGAGCTGCACTCCAGACGATCCAGACAACCCAAACAACGACCCTAGGTTTAAATACTGCGGTATACTAGGAGCGAAGGCCGATATGTTGAGCTCGGCTAGTAGGCTAGTAGCGATCGGATTTGATTCCGATAGACTGGTCTCACAGCTAATCCAAAGGTCTAATTTGTAGAGCGATTTGAGACGGGAGCCGCTTCGTCAGGAAACTCTCAGCGAGGTCCATCCTGGACCGGATACTTGAGGCAATTCTATCGGACGGCTTCCATTGCGGGGGAACCTTGAATACTTATGACGAACCCAGGAACATCCGTTAATCCTCTTAAATTGGCCCCCCAAGCACCTGGTATTGTCATTTCACTGGACGTACCGGCGGGGGGTGCTATATACTAATCCAGCCACAAGCAGCATCGGCTCCTAGAGCGGCCCTTAGTTCCCCATGCAGGAGTCTTGATTGGCATTGTCACCGGGACGAATAGGTAATAATTTTTTTAATCCCCTCGCGGTCCCCGGTACTGGTGCGGAGGTAAGTCTTGCCAAGAGTTCCAACGTACCTAGCTTGCGGTCCCCACGAAGGGCGTGATTGCGAAGGCTTTTTATCCTATCAGATTGCTTCTAATTTAGCTCGGGGGTTCGGTGAGGGATGCCGAAAGGGCCCCCTCCGTCCAGTCACCTTCTACCGACCTTCCAGAAGCGGCGGGACATAGTATATAAAGTGGTAACGTACCAAGGAGACGACGTATACATGCAGAAACTGTGACCGAAGGAGGTACCAGGGCTGAGGATGCGCGATAGGCTTCTGCTGCACTTCAAGTTGTGCAGATCGAAGGCGCCGAGCTCTACCTTCGGCAATAGGTATCTACCAGACGGTAAAGGAGGGGAACACGACGGAAAGGGGGGGGGATTGGACCGTGTCTGACCGAAAAGGAACCAGCAGCCCAGCCACCGAGGAGGGTGCGGGAAAGGTGAAGAGGAACACCTACCCCTAGACGCGGATCGGTATGAGGGTGACACAAAATCTTCCTTCAGCCGTAACCCGGGAGAGATTGAACAGACATGGATAAGTAGTTTAAAAAGGAGATAGAGATTGGTCACGGGGATTCGAGTCCATCGTAGATCGGAAATCGACCATCAGATGACAAACAATTGCATGAAGCTCATATCGGCTGAACAAATCAGTCAACCCGGGGGGGACAGAATGCATGGGCTGACCCATGGCATCGCGTCGTAGACCGAGTGAAGGATGCATATTCGCCTGTGACGGATTTGCATTTGCATTTCGCAGCATCGGATGAGGGCGGCAGACGGCCACAAACAAGAGCAGAAAATAAACGGGACAAGGGCCAACCCGCGCTTGAAGGACGTGGACGTAGCAGCAAGCAGGTGGAGGAAATGTCCGGGACGAAAGAAAAGAAAAGAAAAAAAAAAAAAAAAAAAAAAAAAAAAAAAAAAAAAAAAAAAAAAAAAAAAAAAAAAAAAAAAAAAAAAAAAAAACCCTGGTAAATAAGGTAGGCAAGGTATCTAATTGTTTATTTTCTCCCTTTCCCATCCTTCGCATGCATTGGCAATGTCGGTAGGTAGCAGGTAATGTGTGGCCTCACAGGGCAGACGTGTCTGATCTTGTGTCGCCTCGCATCGCCTCGCCTCTTGACCGAAAGAGCCTACGGTCGACGGGCTAGGGGGGTGCGTGTGGGAACTCGGAGTGTCACGTCTCTCTGGGCTGTATGTCTGCGACGTCTGCGCTGGCGCTGGCCTTGATTGGCGGGTGGAGAGATTCATTGGCGGGCAACTTGAAAAATGGATAGGGAATGGACTACCACGTGTTTACCTGAGATCCGCCGTAGCCACGGCCAAAATCAGATTGAAACGATACATGAGAGCAACCTCACGTCTCGCTGTGTTGCAGTTGGGCGCTCCCCCATGTGTTTTTTTCTTTTTATTATCAGCCGATATAGATTATCGGTTGGTAATTAGGTCTCTAGACCGTACATACTGGTAATAAAACAAGTTGACCTTGGTAAGCTGTAATTTCGGGGAATGATACGTAACGGCCCTTTTTTTTATTTTTTATGTTTCTTATTTTTTGAGAAGGGTGAAGATTTAAAGAGAAAGGGGAAAAAAAAGAGAGAGAGAAAAGACGATCTAAGACGAGATGGACTTAGAGAGGCTAGAGGGACTTGGAAAAAAAGACTAGAGCTACCTACATAGTAGCAAACAAGAAAGAGGTAGTCGCATGTCCGCGTAACATGAAGTAGATGCTGACCGGCCCCGCCGCCATCTTGGGAGTACCATGCAGAATCGACAAGGTGAGGTACTCTTTCTAGGATCTAAAGTGGTATAGATACTTGGATGTGATGTATCAGGTAGGTGAGAAAGATGGAAAGAACTCGGCCCCGCACTATTCAAATCTTTACATAGTACAAGTACCTAACAGGAACCGCAACTCGAGCTCTCATTGGAGCCTTGTATTACAGTGCCTCGGAAGCCGCACAACGATCCTCGTCGTTTCTATGTTTCTGTGTTTCTATAGACGTCTCTCTTTCCAAAGGTTATATTTTGTCTTTCTTGGAAGTTGCAGTTGGTCGGGCTATTAGGTACGGGCTACTAAGGGTTACTATTACCTCTACTCCCTTCTATACATTGTAGTATCGTTTTTTTGTATCGTACCTACCTTATACTCTAGGTTATACCCTATACCTTAGGTAGGTACATTCTGGCCAGTCGCATAATTGCCCTTGCCGCATGTAATCGCCATACCTATCAACCATATCGTTTCCATCTCATACGTCCACTGCCCATACACCATATGCACCATACGCCATACACCATATACACACCATTTACCTACAACATACCTATCACATACCTACCTACCTACCACATACCTTACCTACGTCTCTGGTGGACCAGACCGACCTACGCTTTACGTCTAGGAGCTAGATCTACGGTACCAGCTGTACTCGTTCCCGGTCTGCCAACTACAGGTCTATTAACAACGGTCTATTAACGGTCTATTAACTCCATACATATTCGTACATATCCTTACATATTTCTTTCCTCACTTCGCGGCAATTTTGCTATCACCCTCGTTTAACATTCTCCACTCCCGGTGTTAGCATCCCTCGAATCCCTCAAACTTCCCATCCAGCGCTCCTCCGAGCCGTCTTCGTCACTCTTCATTATGAGGTAGCCGTGATATCGCTGTGTGAGCGCCCAGAACGACATGCATCCTGCACCCAGTCTGTCGGAGTCATTTCCTAAAGACAGCAAGAGTGAGGATAGAGGTCAGCACGTCCCTCATCAGCATGAGCAACAGCAGCAGCAGCAATCACAGTCCGGCGGGCATCATCATCAACCTGCTCAGCCACAACTTCAACCACACCAGGGAGCACACCCCGAGCACGTGCGAAATGGAAGCCTTCCAGCATCGCCAGGCCAGTCGGCAACGCCCATGAGGAAGGACACGGGCTCATCCACGTCGACAACTACTACCGATACGACGACAATCTCCAATGTCTCGACTGACACTAACTCGACGGCCTATAGCGTAGAGTCGTCACAGTCCATCTTCTCGGTCAAGGATGGGTCAGAGATCTCGCACAATCGTCGTGCTAGTCGTAGGAGGACGGGACCTTTATCTGCCCAGCAGAGGGAGAAAGCCGCCCTGATTCGGAAGCTGGGCGCGTGCGCCGACTGCAGAAGGCGGAGGGTTGCTGTAAGTCACACATTACGATCTGCCTACCTTAAATTTCGTTAGCAATATGACGCTCACATGATTACCCTCTCAAGTGTCACCCCAACCACCATAATATGACTTGGGAAGATGCTATGCGGAAATATCGCTCGTCCAGCCCTTTGCAGGAGCTCGCGCCCCTAACTGGTCGCCGGATCAGCCCCGCGCCAAACCATGCAGCCCGTGTTAGACATCACTTCCCCCAAGATCCTCAAGAGATGGAAATTGACTCCACCCCCGCTACTCCTAATAGCGCCCATAATACGCCAGGGAGGCCACCGCTCAGCGACGCTAGGATCCGGACGCCTCTTCCGTCAGGTCCGCGGCTGGAGAAGCCTATCTCCACGTCTCCCCTGGCTGCTGCACCGAACCATTTCGCACCCCTGCCAAGTATCGACTCGATCAAGGTAGACCTGGAGAATGCAGCGTCGAGGATTCTATCCTCGCCTCACCGCAGTCGCTATAGCAGCGTCTGCGCGCTTCTGATCTTCTGGCAGGATGACGAGCACCCCGGCGTGGCGGCCGCGGTAGAAGAACTGGCCGGGGTCTTCGATAAGTATTACCATTTTATGTACGAGGTGCTCAAGATTCCGTCGTCCGCGTCCGACGGCTGCACTAACTCGTGGAGGTGGCTATCGCGGATTATTAACGATTTCACGGACAAAAGCGACACTAGGGACGTGTTGAAAATTGTGTATTACAACGGGTATAGTTACTTGGACGAGCATAGAGAGATGGTTCTAGCAAGGTGAGCCGTTGAAACGTCAAATTTGTTTTTCCGACGATCTAACCCTAGATAGTTCTCGGGACCGTGCGAAGGCTTCGACTATTCGATGGAGCGGTATACAACAGATATTAGAGGAAGCGCGCTCGGACACTCTCATTGTAATGGATGCTGCATACTTTCCATCTTCAAAGATGGTCCGGCAGAAGGGGGTGTTGGAACTTATTGCGGCCTCGTCCTCGGAAGACTATTTTGACGTGTTGGACCGAAACGGGTTTACAAGAACGCTAGCTGACCAACTCCGAACACGGGCCACCCAACGATTTCCGAATCCCTTATCAGCCGCCGAGCTGCATTCGAAACTCCTATCCGCCTACCCTAAGATCATCCAAGACAAACACCCGGAGAAGGGAGTGATACTAAGCTTCCCTTCGCCGCTGCACATACAAATCTCGGGTAACTCGAGGTTACCTTCGATCACGTTATCTCCGCCGCAACCACCTCGGGTGCTGTACCCCGAGAACCCCCACGGTCCTCAGTTGACATTCTCGATGCGTTTGACCGAGGAGGCGGTCAACCTCGAGAACTGGGCCGAATGGCTTCGTATGATGCCGGATGGGATCAGAGACGTCAAAGTCGAAGGTCCATACACAACTACGTTTAGGTGACGTTTCGTCTCCGATCTGATACGTTTTCTTGCTCTCCTTTGTTTAACGCGCCAATCTGCCACGAGACTATGATAACCAACACCTTTGGAAGAAAGCGAACGAGGAAAATGTATTGCTCGTCACGTTTTTGGGCGACTCTTAGTCACCTACCATCATGTTGCTGCTACGGAGCGTCTCTCTTGATTTTTTATGTTTAACGAAAGATGATTTGCGACTAGATGCATGGAGGGCGAGTTTTTTTTTTCTTGCATACAGTTCATCATACCCACTCCTCTTTATGTCTTGTTTTTACCTACGGCGCACGGGGGAAGAGGCCGTAGCTACGGGTACGCCTTATAATCTGGATAGATTTTGGCTTTTTGGCATGCCATAGCATATGGAAATATGACGAACGACAGTTTGTTGATCTGAAATGCTTTTGGCAAAGGATGACCAAAGGTAACACCAATAAACAGCTTCTTCAATGAAGTTACCTATCCCAGATGGAGGTCAAAGTGCCCGCAGCTGTTCGGTGTCGTATCGTAGGTCCCAGTGAAGATACCCGATGAATAGACATAGATGTGGTAGCAAATGCTACCTATAATTTTGAACTATATACCGTCAGCAGTACTATGAATTATATTGCTTGTCCCCCGCTTGGGGGCTAAGCCCCTTAGATGCATTGTACAAGTCAAAGCTACCTATTCTTAGTGATTTGTAAACGAAGCGACATGTAACAAATTTGGATATTCTAGCATTTTACAAAGTTGTTAATAAAGTAGAATCGCGATGTAGCCTATTAATAAAATCAGCAACTCGGTAACTCTGGCAGATGGGTATAATACGGTCTCGAGGGAAGACATCAGTAGTAGTATTAACGCAGCAAATTTATCATAGAAGGAGAAGATTATACTCTTAATCATACACACCTCTCCTTGTCTTAGATCTTACCTTATTCACCGTCCCGACCGCTTTCCGTACCGATGCGTTTTTGAATCACCCACCGCACATTCGCATATACTAGTATGTAAGTAACCCTCTCCCCAACGCCACAAGCTACACGCTTCAAACACATAATACGTCCTCCCCTTCACAGGTCCATCACGAGGTAACATAGACCTCGATATATCGGATAGGTAGGTACCCCATGCAAGCAAGTTGTATACCAGCCAACCAACCAACTATACCACGCCCTTTTACTTACCTACTTCCTTCCATTCACGCCCCTACACTACATACCTAGATTACTCTCCCCCCCAATTCACTACTCCGCCGGAGCAACAACTTCCACCCCAGCGCCCTCGGCCACATACCGCGCACCGGCAAGTACCAACTCGCGAAACACGGCAAACTCGCCCTCGTCGCGCGGCGCGTACACCATGACGAACCCCCAGGGCACCACGCGCGACCCCCACCACCCAGCTAGTCCAAAGCGCTCCGCCCACCCGGCTTCGATCGCGGCCGCGGCGTCCGCCGGGCTGAGCGTCACATGAACGCTCCCCTCGCCGTGCACGTGCGCGAACTCCCCGTCCGAGCCCCGCCCTAGCCGGGTCCGCAGGGTGGTGTCGTCGTCGGCCGACGCGGAGGAGGGGGAGGGGAGTCGCAGCCACAAGGCCTGGTGGAGAGGGCCCTCGAGCTTGCTGGTCCGGACCTCGAAGAGCGAGGCGTTGGCCGCTGCTACGGCGGCTAGGAAGGCCTTCTGCGCGGCGACGGTAGCGGGGGGCGCGGCGTCGGAGGTCTGGCGCTGGGGCGCGACGAAGGTCGGGACGGTAGGGCGGTCGCCCTTGCGCTTTGGAATCTGGCCCGGGCCGTCCCCGGAGTAGTTGTAGTACGACTTCGCGCCCGCGGCGCCGTACAAGGCGGCTACGTCCTCTAGCCGCTTGTACGGCCTAGGCAGGGGCTCCCGGGTATCGGAGCGCGCGACGGCGTGCAGGCCGACTTGCAGGAGCCAGCCGGGGAAGTGGTAGGGCATGCCGCCGGGGCCGAGGGCAAGCCATTCCCGGTAGCACGACCATGCGTAGGCGAGGAACGGGGTGGCGACGGCGGTTATGCCGGTGGCGAGGAGGATGGGTTTTTGGTGGGCTCGGAGGACGTCCGGGTTGATGAGGGCTGCTGCGTATTTGTTTTGGAGGAGGCTCATTGTTGCGGTTGCGTGGGTGTTACCTAGTGTTCCGGATGTGGGAGTGGAGTTTGTATGGGGAGTACCGAGGGGGAGTATACGGAGTATGGGGAGTATGGGGATTATAACCGTGAGATGCGATTCGGATCGGACAGAACGGCTCGGCGAAGAGGAAGTATATCCGTTCCTATCTTTATTATTTATATACGCATTCGTGCGTATGCTTATCAACCGGGCTGAGGATCAACGAGTGGCGTGATGTCAGGCGAGAGGAAGAATCCCAAGCGTGTTGGCGATGACCCCACCAACAACTAAACAACGAAGCTGAATTTCTTCTGTTAACATCGATACTAGGTTAGAGATTCGTCTGAATTATGACGAAGACGAAGACGAGAACAGACCTCTCGCGAAGGATGCCGAATTGCTAATGATGACTCTGTTTCTGATAGGTAGGCGAGAACGAATCCGATCTAAAGCGGGAGAGAACAAGAAGAGACTGAAATGCCGAGCGCAAGCGATATTTGGGGTATATATAACTCCCCGGGTAACGTCACCTAGTTACGTGTAAGCCACTTATATCATATCAACTTCTAAGAATTGTTGGATTTAACTATCCCGGTTACGAACATGTTTATTTATTAAACCCGGGATTACTGACCTATATAACGGACTAAACCACGGTCATAACATAACCAATGTCTAATCTGTATATTCATAACGCAGATCACCCATTTCGAACTCTAGGTATACCGAGTAAACTATTGATACCAGGTCTATAGGTATATACTATACCAAACTCATGCATACATGTAGCTAGCTAGCTTATATAGCCCAATCCCTCATAGGGGCTTATTAGCAAATCCAAGTTCATTGTTACCGCCGTGGAAGACCACGAACTGCGCCTTCAGGAAGATATCCCCATAAATAGCAAGTGGGAAACCTGCCGGCGAAGCCTGTATACCGCCGAAGCACGTCGTCGCATCCTCAAACGTGTCGCCGTCTACGGGCGCGAAGTTGATGAAGTCGCCGGGGATCACGGCCTGGTGATTCCCGATCATCGCCGTGTAATCCGGCAGCGAGGCGGAGCACGGGAAGACGTACCCCCCTGCTCCGCTCACGTCGTTGACAGCTCCCTGCACCTGCGAGTAATACGCGTCTGCGATATCTTGCGGGAGAAGCAAGAGGGTGGTGCCTGTATCTGCGATGGCTTCGTGCGGCGCAGAAACAGCACCGGAGCCGGCGATCGAGTACCCCTCCGAGGTAAACTGCCAGAAGCCGGAGGACGAGTTAATAGGTACAAATGTGATTTGCCCCGTGAACTCGGTTGCATCGATGAAGCCAAAATTGTAGTTGCCAGCTGTGGTCTGTTAGTATACTATCTGCATAATAAATAATAAAGCATTGGTTCGTGATGGGCTTACGCTCTGCTTTCCTCAGATTGGCTGTGAATAGAGGAGACGCGAGATCTGATATCGCATTCTCGAAGAAAGTCTTCTGCTGAGTAGGTTTAACCGTGTTTATAGAACCGAACGCCAACCCTAAAAGCCCGTCTGTGTCAGGTCGTTGCGTAAACGACACCGAGACGTTGCGAGCAGATTCCACCGCTTGGTTCTGAACCGTAACTCCGCCGACTGAGACCTTATCTAGGTAGACATTACCACTGGAGCTGCTGCCATCGCCGTAGCTGATAGCCCATGATTCCCCCGTTAGCAGCTGAGCCGTTGAGCTCTGCTCGATATCCCACTAGAGTAAAGTAAAGGAAGTTAGTAAGGGTTCGGCCTAAGGGGTCAATAAATACATACGGCATCTTGACCCATGACTTGAATCCCTGGTGTCTCGGAACTGAATACCCACAGATCGGAGGAACCTGTATCAAAGTCCAAATTCAAAGTCTGCGGCGGAGTACCGATCTCTACCGGGCATAGATACTCGGAATCAAACATCTGCGGAACCGCTGCTACCTCACCTAGAAACAGATAAGTCAAGGCAGTAAAAGCAAGGGGAATATTAGTTATACCTTGAGGATCAGCAGTCGTGTTATTCCCAGCCCCGCCGTTCCCTAATAACCCGAGTTCCTTCAGTATCTCCTCAATAGTAGAAAGCAAATCATCAGGAACCGCAGCGCCGTATTTCGAATACGCCCTCGCGATAGCCATAGACCCTCTTCCCTTCCGCTGGCCGTAGAATTTCTTATTTGGGACCTGACTGATCTTAAACGTCATGCCTCCAAGAGTCGTGATCTCAAACAAAGGATCTAACACTCCTCCACGCTTCCGCACGGGGCCAGCCGACGCCAGGTCACGGCAGCAGAGAACGTACGCCGCTATAGCAGCGGCAGCGGTATTCGTAACCTTCATGATGACGATATCGTTGATCTAACTAGGTACCTACCCAAGCAAAAGGAATGACTAACCAGAAGAAAAGAGAAAGAACCCAGCTCTCAGAGAATAGAATACGACCGCTCAACGAGAGCAAATTCGAACAGACTACAGGAACCCCGAACCGGCGAGAGAGAAAACGAAAAAAAAAAAGAATGGGTAGGTGAATACTACCAAAAGAGCGGGACAGAGACGGAAAGGAGAAAAAGCAGCTTCCAAAAATTAGAGATACACATCGATGCAATTATTCAACCTACCTACAGCCCCGGTTTCACACCACACCGGCGCAGACATCCCCGAGCGCGAATGTGTAAACGGGGTTTAATCCAACCCCGATCCAGTAGCCCGCGCATCGCGAGGGATGATTGATATGCCCAGGGGGGAGGCAGTAGCATTCGTTACAGATTCCCCTATCCCCCCTATCGAGAGAGAGCGCGGAGGGGCGTTCGCGCCTCGTCTGGAGAGAACCACGGTGTCGCGGGCGATCATTCATGCCTTGCCTGCCTCTTACATATGTACGGATGGGTGTAATGCTTAGATGGGATGATCAAACGTGAGAGTACCTATGCAATCAATCGAATAACATGACCGACTCTTATGCTGGATAAGAGAGAAATACATCCATAGTACGTGATAATGGTATTTATAATTACTGGGAGTGTCGATGGCTGAATACATATGTATATGAGGTATGTATGTAACCGTCAACTTATCAACTCATCGGTAAAGATAAAAAGTAAGCGCCCGTGCGCTATGCTTAAAATTTCAAAGGGGGGTGAGTGAAGCAAACGCGCAGTTTCAAATGTCCACGTGAAATGCTACGTTAGATATAACTTCCCTGCATTGTAGCCAACATACCTAACCTATACGATATCTGCCCGTGATGGAGTTATCTCACGAGCCTCATCACGAGCCTCATCGTTGATATCTACCTACACAGGTAGGTTAGGTAGATATCTGGTTATATGAACACATCGCATAGACTAGACTACCTAAAGTAATCTAAATCTAAATTTGCATTTATATGCCATCATCCGCTCAAGCAATAAAATGCATTCATTGCACTACAAGTAGGTAAACATGCATTTTGGAGCCTGATCTGTACATTTATGTATCATTGACCGCCCGAGCCCTCGCTCTGCCTTTTTGCCCTAAACGCCTGCGCACTATTACACCTGTACTAGAAAACAAAAGAGACGCTCATCTAGTCTGTCTAGCCAGAGCCGAGCAGTGCCGTACTATTCCCACGCTACAATGACAGCCCAATATTAATGAACGTCTAAAATTACAAGTAAATTTTTCTCTCTATCGGCCAAATAACCCCTAATGGTGATGTCCATGTCCGTGATCACTGTCCCCGTTGTGATCGTGAGATGCCGAGTGACTGGATCTGCGGCTCGATCCTGCCTTAGAGGCCGTTCCCGAAGGTGGCGGACAGCAACCTTGGCCCACGCAGTCATCTACGCATTCTAGAAGACACACATCGGGTGGATAGCGTGGCGAGGCTTGTCCGTCGAGCGTCGTAGAGCCGTCGTCAATAGGAGCGCAGTCTTGGTCCAGACAGAACTCGGGTTGTATAGTGGCGCTATGGATGCCATAGGCGTGAAGGCATTTCCGTGCTTGTTTAGCGAGCTTCATGTACCTCTCTCCCCCCTCGCTCGTGATTGGAAATGCGACCTGCACGTGCAGCGACGCGATCACCTTTGTGTCGGAAAGTTGCCAGATATGGACGTGGTGGCAGCTAATTACGCCTGGTAGAGCCTGGATATCCTCTTTAATGTCTTGGACATCGATGTGATCCGGCGTAGCCTGTAGCAGCACCTGGGCCGTCGCTTTCGTCAAGGGAATTGCCGATCTAAGAATGATAAGGGTAATAAATAATGACACAGCCGGATCAGCGTAGTATCGTCCCGGCCAATCAGTGAGCCAGATAATCAGGGCGGTAGCGATGACACCAACGTTTCCTAGAGCATCACCCAAGACATGGAGGATCATAGCGTTCATGCCCATGTCGGCGTGGTTATGACTATGACCGTGTCCCTTCTTCCTCGACCTAGACTTCGGCCTGTTGTGGTGATGGTCTAAGTGCGTTCCTGAGTCACGTCTAGTACGATGATGGCGATGAGAACTTCTCGACCGGCTTGAGTGACCCTTGTGAGCGGACGACTTATCTGCTACACGCTCGTTCGCTACTAGGGGTGTGGTCTCGTCAATAGCTGATTCGTCACGAACAGGAGAGTCCGTATAATTATCGTCAATAGAACTCTCATCGGTTTCCTCGTTATGGCTGGATCGGCTATGTTCGATGATGTCTTGTCTGAAGCTCGCCGGGTGGATGCTGAAATCATCGATACTAGCTAAACGGCTATGCTTAAGGCTGCCTGCGCGTCGACGGTCTCTTCCCCTAGGACCGGAGCTCCGACTACCGCCTCGTTCGTGAAGATCCGGCCTTCCTAGTTGCTCGAATTGGATGTGACGAACGGTCTCTGGTGAGGCGTTTGCAGCGCGAGCTCTTGCTACCGTAACTTCGGGCAGTATATCTCCCACCGGACCGTTCTCGTCTATAAATTCCTCAGTGGCTGTTACTCTACCCTCCTCAGCGGCTCTAATGCCATCGTGCTTGTGAACATGTTCGTGTCCGTGGTCGTGGTCGTGGTCGTCATCGTGGGAATGTTCGCCGTGATCATGCCCATGTCCTCCTAGAACCAAAAACCCGACTAGATTCGAGGCCAACCCGCAGCAGCCCACGATAAGAATAAGTTTCGGGTTCGAGACTTCCTGAGGCTCGATGAACCGAGTTAACGCTTCGAGAATGATAGAGACGCAAAGGGCGATTAGGAAAACAGCGTTGAAAGCGGCACCGAGGATTTCGGCGCGAACCCAGCCGTAAGAAAATTTGTTGGTAGTTTCTCTCTTGGCGACAGTCACAGCCCACAGACCAATAATCAGCGAGATGATATCGTTCAGCATGTGGAACGCGTCTGCCATCAATGCCAAGGAATGGACCATAAAACCCGATATCAACTCTATGAGAAAGAAGGCGATATCAATGGCCAGCATTATGCTGATCCGGGTGGTTTTCGACCAAGCCATCGCGTCGGTTATGGTGCTAGCAGCACTGATCGATAGATGTTTGTCGAATAATAATGTGATGGAGCCGGAGCTCGTTCGCTTCTTGTCCCGCGGTTATGTATGACAGAAGAAGAAAAAGAAGAAGAAGAAAATAAAAATAAGGGGAACAAGATTAGTGGCGATGGTCCGGGATTGCGGGATCACCTAGACAATCTAGAAACCTAGATCGGCCCTGGTGTTGCTCGGTGTGATGAAAGAAAAGTTAAGTGTGTAATTAAAAGTGGTTAGTCGTTGCCCAAGTGGCTATTAGACACTAATTGTTGTAGCCATGCGACCGCCGGCAGCTTGATATTTATTGTCCGAATGCTAGCCGACAGGGCGACGAAATGTTGATGTTTCGAAACAGGCGAAACAGACGAGGATTTTCTGAGACGCAAAAGTGGAAGAATTGGGGGGTTTCTTCTGGTTCTTCTAGGAAGCGCAGGGGACGGGACTGACTGTCTTGTGGAGACTAACGGGCGATCAAAGATCCATACGGTACATACATGCAGACATGTTATGGGACAAAACACTGCAAGGCAAGCTCGGGTCGGAGCACTGTTCGGAAATCGCAAGTGGCGGGGATGTTGTTATCAGATGAAGCACAGACCTGACAGACGCGACAGACGCAGCTAAACGGAAGGATCTTTGTGGCCTGTTGGCTTCCTGAGGAAAGAGGGAATTTCTAAAGGACTGATGGCGCTATTATGTCATAGAGAAGTTTGCCGCTTATTCTTTCTTATCGGAATTAAAGCATCTCATTGGACCGTTTTATATGGCAAGTATCGAAATCCAGTAGGGCGGAATATGCATGTAAATATTATGGTAGCGGCAAAGTACCTATGTACAATATAGCCGAACCGAATGATTCAAGGTTTCCATTAAAATCGGGCTGACCGGATGGCAGGCGGTAGGTTAAGCACCTAAAAAAAACCTTATGATGTCGTAACATTGAAGAAACGTCGACTGATTCTACATAGTTACCCCTATATATATATATTCAACCCATTATCAAACGACTTCAACAATTCTTCGTGTGTTGGAATGCGCACTTCAATTATAATTCTCGATAAACAATCTTCGGATCGTGTTTATTTCCCCAATATTTGGGGCCCATTCCGAACAATGCCGCCCTTTTTCCAATACCGACCGTCTTCCTGGGTCTCAATATGCTGTTAGGCCGTGGGTCTTTATCAAGCTACTACATAGTAAGAGCACGCAATATGTTCCCACATTGCAAACGACCTTGATGGTAATAAAGTAATAATAGCATCAATGCCATATCTTCCCTTGAACGGACAGACAGGTCGAAAGGTCTAACCTAGGGGAATCTTTTATGACTAAAGCCAGAGAAGTCGGTAGTATCTTTTCTATGTAGGGATGAATAATCTCCCTTCTCTTATAAAGCCCCTTTACTCAGCATGATTACAACCGCCACGCCACCAACAGCCTCTTTCAATGTCTCTTATGACTACTACCTAAGGTTAAGTTCACAAATACTCGAGCAGTAAAAGAAAAGTGGCCACCCAAAGCTCACGCACAGACCTTTTGACTTGAAATTTTGACAGTAGTGACATAACTTAACTTTCCAAAGTCTCTTTAAATTAGAGTCTAGGTATCAGGTAAATAGTACACCTCACATCGCGGTTTTAACTTCTATCTACATGTACGCATACGACAGCCACTACTAACTACCAACTAATCATTTAACACCTCGAAAGAACACCCTTAGAACCGTATCCACTCAGACGATCTTGAGGAGCTTGTTGACTTTTGAGATGCTGAATTGATTAGAAACCGGTGGTAGTGATCACCTTTCCATTCTCTCCGACGACCTTTGTCACGCCTTGATAAGGTATATTATAGGAATAACCGTCGCCGTATCTACATGTAGGGCGCAGAGTTCCTGTTGTGGTACTTAATCACAAATGGCCGGAAAATGGTATTCTATAGATTTACCTAGTGATGCTACTCTTAGACCCCATAGGTAACTATGTGTAATTTTCGGCGTAGTAGGAACTTTCAGATAAAGTTGGGCTCACTAACTTGATCGTCCAAGGAGTAACGGCCATCGTATCATTAGAGTATTCCTGCCCTAGCCTTTTTCTCCGACTTATTTATCTGAGAGCCTTTGGCTGGCATGCTTCGGGGCTCACGTCCTGGCACCAATCTGTTCGCGGCCTGGGGGTAATTTAATACGTCCTCGTCTGCAGGATTCTTCTTAGTCCTGTCTCGTTCTTACAAAGAATCTCAGCTTATTTGTTTTCCCCTTCATTCGAGTGTCTGGGTGAGCGAACGAAATGCTCGTCACCAAGGACATAGGGCTTTTCTGTTGATATATCTTATATATCAACTAATGCTTGGCTTTTCAATACTCTAGGACCGAGGTCCTGGATGTAGGTGTGCTATACACTGTAGAGACAGTGACACTAGAATGGTTAGAAAATTTGTTAACGTCATGTCGAACATAATATCAACATCTAAGGTATCAAGACCTCGGAACATATCTTAGAAATAGTACGAAATAAAAAAATGAGATATAAACAAAAGCTAGGGCCACTCATTATGGGCGTTCCCAGAGACCTATGATAACGCTCCTAACATTTAGCAACATTCCTGCCACTAACAAGATATACCACTATAATTTATCGGCTTAGATCAAACTATATATTAGCTTAACCCTAGTTACGTAAAATACGTTGAAAGTACCTTGGTATAAAGATAGGGATTGAGAAGTTGGGGGTAATGTGAATGAAAAAGTAAAGTCATCGCCAGTAACTTCGAAAGTAGCTGCTTTAACAACTTCACTACTGTCAGGGTGGCTACAGGGGTCTATCTACGACTATATAAAAGGCGCGGAGCGCCCTCGTCAGAGTATAGAAGGCCAGGCGTTACTATCTATTACTTGGTCTACTTACCCTAGACACTCACTTTGTGTATGACTAACCTCAAAGGACATTACTCCTGACAACTACTAGGTCAATGAACTGGACAATCCCTTTCGTTGGCTAGAGATATGGATAGACCGAGGGAAATACTCTGCCTGGCTAAGATACAACCGTAGGTCCGTAGCAGGATGATAGAAAGTAAATAGCTGGTAACATATCATGCTCAATTCTCGTGTCATTGTTAACAAAACAACAAAGCATTTCAGAATACCCAAACGGTAGGTAGAAGCAAGGGATGCCGTAGCTCAGCACAAAAGACGACGGGCAAGTCTTTCCTACCTCTCTACCAGTATAGACGGGGTAGAATTACCCTTCAACACTGCTGTCCCTACCATGGTCTACCTACTTGGCTCCTCTCTCCGTCTACCTATCGCGAAGGGACACGACGACGACCTTGCCATTGATACTACATAGAACATCAAAACCACCCAGTAAGCACTCCAAATCCGCAAATCCCTGCGTTAGTCCCCAAAACCAACCGGTTACAGGAGGTCTCCCCCTCAGCCATGGGTTAATCTCCTGGTGTAGTATAGGAGGCATCACATGAATCAAGCGCCGAAACATCCTCGCCTATAGATGCAGAATATTAACTCGCGAAAAAAAAAAAATACTGTCCTCCGTCTAAGATAGAATTTCCTGGGAGCCCAGGATTTAGGGGGTTGCAAACGGGCTTCTTCGGGAATAGGGGGGTGAGATTGTAGTAGTAATCGAGCTTGCTTAAAGGCGTCTGATGAGAGTGATTGATATGATCATAGGACATCGAAGCCGAGTTACAAGCACGATAGCCTTAGTAGCATATCCTTTCCTTGCGGATATAGCAATTGCAATACTCTTGTCTTTGGTTGGAGCTGGAGTGGTCTCCTTACCTGCGGCCTAGCCTGTCGATCTCACCGGCCACTTAGGGAGAGTTCAATGGTTTGCCACTATTGCCTCACTATATTATGAACGTATAATTACGAGTATTTCTATGCTCTTCAGGCGAGCTAGCCGCGCTCATGCTGTGTTAGTGGGCTGGGTGGCAGTTTGCGTGAATACTTGATTAAGCCCATGATTCACATTTGAGACACATGAATGTGTGTTATGGCTCTAGCGGCGATAGCTCAAGGAGATATTACTGCATTAGTCTATAACCCTAACTTAAGATCCAGGGGCGTTCAACTGCAGAGCTACCGCACCTATGCGCCAACCATGACTACTTGTTGTCGTAGTATCTCTATCGCCACTCAGAGGCGGGGAAGCAGACCTGTATATACCCTCATTGATGCCCATGCAGACGGACGAAGTAAATGTTTAATTCTGAGTAGCGGTCACAGCGTAGGTGTCATCCTGGGCCCTGGCCGCGGGAGAAACGGGACGTAACAGTTCATCTTCGCGCGAAATAGTATCTGCTGCCAAGCGTGTGGTGCATGTCGGTAGTGTACGTCAATTGTTACGATACACCCACCTGCAAGAAGCAACTTGGATGCGGATGACCTAAAGGTGGTTTTAAACTTACAAGAGAGGGCCGATCTGCAGGCCGCCGTAGGGTACTCCGGAGAATGTCGGTGAGAGAGAGGGAGGACTAGGAGAAACGTAGTATACATGGGTCAACCGACCAGCTACCTGCCTCTATGGGTTCGTACCTACATTGATGGGATCCAGCGACGCAAGGCCGAAATATAAATGAGCCTTAGGTTACTATTATATGGTCGAGCCACGGATAAGTTGTCTAGGCGGGGGGGAGTATTTACCAACTTCCGGCTATTGTTGAGTAGGCACCGCACATCTAAGCGAGAGCGTGCACAGTGAAGACTGATGGTGAAAGAGGGGTCGTTAATCCCAGCGGAACGGTCCATCAGGCAAGTTGGGGGGAGAGCATTAGTAAAGAGATCGTGTGTTATATTGGATTCCTCCCCTAAGATCTTGCGGGTTTCTTGGTTAGTGTTCCTACGCGAAAACATACGCCGCCTACTTACCTCGTCTATGTCTCGTGTTTACTCAGGGACTATCTCTCGCGTGACCCTAATAGTGATGTTTCTAGAAGCTCGCTGGTACAAGTACGAAACCCTACTCCATCGAAGGTCGTTTATCTGGAGTCGTGGCAAGGCATTCGTGACCGACGGCTAGACGTGCCTGATTGCGAAACTAACTTGCATGATGGGCTTCCCACCTCGGGAGTTTGTAAGGAAAGACCAATCTTGTAGAGCTGATGTGCGCGGCGCAAAGATCTATGATTCGGCCGCTCAAAGTAGTGTAACCTCCCTAAACTATCCGAAGCCGTGGGGGTTTATGATGAGAGCTACTTATTACTCAGGTGGCACGCGACGTGTGTCATGGCGTGTCAATAGCAATCGCAAAGCCGAAGAGGATAGCCAAGAGCTGCGGTTGGGGAGTATCAGCCGCCGGCATGCATATCAGAATATACCAACCATAGACGACACGACACACCACGAGGGATACCAAGGTAACAGAAGCCGGTTCGAACTCGCCAGATAATTCGTGACCTTGGGTCAACGTTTATCGGTATCTCCAGACGCACAAACCGCGGACAAGGTCGTCAAGCTTGCGGATGCGTACTAGCTAGCAGGCGGCCAAGGGGTTTCCAACGAGAGAATAGCCGGAACTTGAATCGCGTTATAATATACCAACAGCGTAATAAGGAATCCCGTAAGTGCTAATAGAGATGACGTTCTAATATAACCTAGGAATGTGCGCTCGAGGGCTACCTCGCGAGGCCGAATGGGTTAGCTGGTCCGCGCCAAGGCAATAATGATATGATGCACTCCGAATTGCGTTTGTACCGGTAGCTATCAAAGGTGTTCCCACATGTGCATATCCCATTTAAGATAGAAGCCTCTTCATCGGAACGTCTAACGGTCCTCCTAATTGAATCTGTATCGACAGGTCCTAATAGCCGTATTAAGAGCCATAGGACGTTGGGATAAGATTGATAAGCACCACGTGCGTAAGAAGGTCAAGGTGTAACTGGATACTTCGATCCGAATCACGGACGGCACAATGCTGCATGAGAACCGAGTTGCATTAGTCGGTCAGCCAACCGCTAAGTCGAAGCAACACGAGATGAATGTGACCTCCGAGCCTCCGAGTATCTAGCGAGGCCATATATGGTAGGAGTGATGCCCTTCTCTTCAGCCACAATATGTAGGCTGCAGGCAAAATAGATTAACTGACAGGCCACGGATAAAACTTCCGAGCCAATCCGGAACCGATTTGATAACCATTCACGCAGCTGGCGAGTGTGATATTTACTCGATAAAAAAGCAAAATACCGAGATAATATTAATAAACCGGTTGAACATACCAAAATGGCCTTATGCTCTACGACGAGAGCGACTTGGTCTTCTTAGGACATTGCCAGCGAGCCTCGTTCACAGGAGGTCAATTCCCATCAACTTCGGCTATCTTCTGAGGAGGCTCGAGAGGATGGAACAATGGTACGGGACGGGAAGCTGATCAGCTCCACCCCTTGCTCTCCTGCATGTCAAGGTGAGTTGCGCCTGGTTCGTGGTCGTGACGGCCCACTATGCGATCGAGAATCGCAACGATTAAACTCGTTTCTAGAACGCATCTGTGCGTCTACCTGCCTTGTTTCATATATATGCCGAAGCCAAGTCGATCAAAGCAACGGTGCTAATGCGAATATGACGACTCATATGAGAGAGATAGGGTTGCTGAGACTGCAAAGCTAATGAGCCTCATCGCGACTCGCCTTGTCCTTTATGGTGTACAGGCGCTACCATCGAAGTTTCAGCTTGGTATACTACCTAAGGTGATAACGTTACTATTCAACTACTACCTATTAGCGATATAGGGAGGTGTTTAGATTTTGATCACGGTATGTCATACCATGATATCTAAGAAACAAAATTGAGGCTGGTTCGATTCTGACGCGCCTCTACGGTTTTAGGTATCTTGCGCCTACAGCAGAGCTGAATTAAGACGGTACATGCTGACAAAATGCCCGTGAGTTAAAGCGGAATAAGGCCGGGGTGGAGAAAGATCTTGCGGGGTGCGCCGCGCGAGACCCTATGTAAAGACCGCCTAGAGTTAGTGTGGGTCAGACGGCCCGCCGAGGAGAGTCGGAATCGAGCTTCGTAGCTCCAAGGCGGATCTCGGCGCGAGTTGCGTCATCGAAACGTATAGCTGTCAAGTCAATCCTTCGAGATAGACTCTGTAACGCCCCAGTTGAGAAATTAGTCAGATGTACGATAGCTAGGTAGGTCCAAAATAATAAAAATAAAAATAAATAGTGCTATCAAAGATAGGCGAGGATGCGCTACGAATACAAATTTTGAGCGTCCGGGAACTCGGGTAAAAGTATGTGACCCCCGGATATTCCTACCTACCATGGGGTCTTAGGTCGTGCGGGTCGGGCTGTTAGAGTAGCCAAGACAAGACTTGGACTTATCGATCGGACTACCAGAAGAGGACTTGATCGACCTTGAATTCGACAAGGAATCGCTGCTGTACACCTAGGTGAAGCGGTATCAGATTAATTTATCTGCGCATAGGGAAGTATGCGGAAGATCATTGGTGGATAGGTCATCCATAAATGCTAGGCTTGTTGTCTCGGAAATCGGAAGCATTTTACTTATCGCAAGCTCTGGTAGGTACATAACAGGACCGAATCGATGGGTATGGTGGAAATAATTTCGGCGGTAAACAATCGAGTTTTGTTCTTAGTATGCTAGTTATACCGAGACCAAACCAAGGTAAGTTGCTTCACGTGGAGATGGATCCTGTCTTGCAGGACGTACTCACATGCGGATATCCCCATGTCCAGCTAGGGGTTCGATCCAGATTAGGATAACGAAATATGTAGGTAGACTTGACTCGCCGTCTTGGGATTTGAAAGATGTTGTGCAGTTGCAAAAAATATGGTGATACGTTACTATTGGTCAATCGGCGCTTCCTTCCTAGTCTTTCCCAATTGGGGTGCTTCCGGGCCGCGAACCCGATACGTTAATCGCGTCCCGTAAGGTTCTATAGTTGTGGATCTTTTCCACTTGGCGGAAAGAGCCATCTACTGCTACTGGTAAAACTACCTCAAACTTTTCCTAGTAGAGAAATCCTGCACCTCTACAAATGCATGATCACTTACATATGTACACCTACATGCATACACATTGATGTACCTACCAACATTCGCTACCGGATCTTCGACGCACTATGCGATAACTAGTCGATAATACTATGTAGTTCTTCCCACACTGCTTGACTACCTACTTAGGAAGCCATCGTTGTCAACTCAGCGCCGCTCTCATTTACAAGTACGGAATCCGGGGAGCTTTTCATAAGATTGCATCATGCTCTTCTTCGCCATTAATACGTCTAGGTAGCTAAGATCCATATAGATCCATGCCGTTCAAGCCCGGACCAACGGATGGTGGATACTAGTCCGATACCTATTCACGTTATCTGGCCCTTCGGTATATATTGAGCCTCTTGGTAGCTCTTAGAATCCTTTGTCGATATACCGTTTTATCGGTTATTGACAAGTTGGACCGGTTAGGAATAGAACGGCCGGCTGCGTAGACGCCAATGCCTTGCTTGAGAAAGGCTTGCGATGCACATTGGCATCTTAAGGCTTAGGCCCTAGGGCGATCTGATTCGCCATATGTATACTCCGTATAACTCTTCCGCCGGTCTCGTGGACGGCCAACCCTCGTAGGTGGCTACGCTAGAAGTAAGGTAACGCTTCGACCGCCCATCCGGTTCGCCTAGGAAGCGTTGCAATTCCCGGCGAATATATGTCGTGTAATAGAGGAGGGTTACGACTTATAAATTCACAGGGTTTATGGATCTCCTCCCAATCTATAGCCACTCTACCGTGATAGGTATACACAAGCTAATCACAGTCGCAGTCATGCTTCCGCTTCGAGGAAAAGAGAGTATATAACCAGGAACCGTTTAGCTGTGGCTATCTCTCCACCCTTTTTTTTCAGTTCGTGATCCGCTGCTGGGATCTTGGCTCGCTTGACCGCCTTGTCCGCCATACCACCCCTTGTCGCCGTACTCCACGTCCGAATGGATAAGACTTCCCGTAGCGGCCCCCCACTCTATTCGCGCGACACCAGCGTGGCTGCGTGGGCGTGCTTTTCGTTTCGTCTTCTCTCAAGTACCTTGAAACAACGCTCTTCCGGTCCGTTCCTGCCGATGTGGGTATTTCCTAGTTAGGACCAGCAATATAGTGTCCCTCGTAGACGGACTTGTCAAGTGACAATGGTTGCACTAAAAGCAACCCAGAGATCATGTCGACTCCGGAACCTACACTCTATCTCCACTCCTCACTTCTCGGCGGTTTTGCGGCATATGCCATTGATCGAAACTAGGTAATAAACCCATTGATAACATGTCGATCCTTGGACGACCTGCTCGACTTGTGAGCGGTGGTCCTAAGACGTCCGTTATTGGAAATACCGCATTGTCCTCCCGGTCAGTATCTTCGTGCATAGTGCCATTCGAATTCTGTTACCCCTGCCTTCGTATGTACCGAAGTCACCATCGTATGCTTTGAAGATAGCTGCCATCGCCTCGGCCGTGACGTGGTATTGCCTCCTCCCATCAATACATAAGTAAGACTGGTTCGACCTTGGCGTTTGGCCCTGAAGTTGTACTTGACTCATATAACCTTCGAGATCCCCCTTATATTCGTGGGGAAAAGGTTACTTTGGGACCGGGTTCGTTGACGGACTTCGCTTCGCCCTACAGGGCCTTTTTTGGACGACTGATATTCCACCGTCTTCTCGACGTACTTGCGAACCCTCAGCTCATTATTAACTAATATTAATAGCGTCCGAAAATATCAAGGTTCACTGTGGATCACGTGTGACTATTTCCCCGGAAGGGCTGGTTATAATAGACATCTTCAGCCATCATTCGAATATGGAGCATATCGAAGACGCGCAGTTCGATGGGATAGACCCCAACGCATCGCCGTACGAGAGTGTCGGAAGTAACACGACACCAGATACGGAATTCTCTCCTCCCGGTAGCCCATTCCCGAAAGTTGCCGCCTCTAAAAATTGCCGGTTGCTAGCGAGACAGAAGCTAGCTCAGCTAAGTCTCGAGGAGAAGGTATATGATCAGAGAAATTCGACGCCGTCATATGCTAATTCGTCAAGGTATCGCTACTTACTGCTGCGGACTTCTGGCGAACAAAGTCGATACCGTCCAAAGGCATTCCAGCCATCAAGACAAGTGATGGCCCTAATGGCGCTCGGGGCGGCATCTTTGTTGGGGGCACCAAAGTTAGTCAAAGATCTCGATGTTGTAAGACCTTATTAATAATCTTTCTTGCGTAGGCAGCCTTGTTCCCGTGCGGTATCTCGCTTGCGGCTACGTGGAACAAAGATCTGGTATACACAGTTGGTCAACACCTAGCCGATGAGGTCAGGGCCAGGTCTGCCAATGTGCTCCTCGCCCCCACAGTCTGCATGCATCGTCATCCTCTTGGTGGCCGAAATTTTGAATCTTTCTCGGAAGATCCACTCCTCACCGGCAAGCTCGCCTCTAGGTATATACAGGGGTTGCAGTCTAAAGGGGTTGCCGCGACCATTAAGCGTTCGCTACCACCTACCCGCTAGCATTCGGAACTTCAACTGATAGTCGGACAGATTTCGTAGCAAATGAACAGGAAACTCACCGGCTTACCATCGATTCGGTGATGATGGAGCGTCCGTTGAGAGAGCTGTATCTTCGACCGTTCGAGATAGCCGTACGAGAAGCGAACCCCTGGGCCGTCATGTCTGCGTATAATCTGGTCAACGGAACCCATGCCGACATGAACAACCATACGCTTAAGGATATACTACGAGGAGAATGGGGCTATGACGGGTAAGTCTAATCTCTATCCGGGTCAAGATCGATGGCTGATATTTGGGATTCTTAGAACTGTCATGTCCGACTGGGGCGGCGTTAATTCGACTGTCGAGTCGATAAAGGCAGGGTGTGATATAGAGTTCCCCTTTTCGTCTAAGTGGCGCTTCGACAAGGTCCTGAAAGCCATCGATGACGGTCAACTTACGATTGACGATATAAATATCGCCGCAGAAAACGTCTTAACCCTTGTCGAACGCACCAAGGGGGATGATATGTCGGTAGAAGAAGCCGAGCGTGAAGACGACAGAGAAGAGACGAGGATGTTGATTCGTGAAGCGGGAGCTGAGGGTCTAACTTTGTTAAAGAACGAGGGGCAGGTTCTACCGCTCAACCCTAGAACCACCAAGGTCGCGGTCATCGGCCCGAATGCCAACCGGGCCATTGCCGGCGGTGGAGGTAGCGCCAGTCTTAACCCTTATTACAACACACTTCCGCTCGATAGCATTATAGCAGCGGCACAGCAGGAAGTTGTATATGCTCAAGGATGTCACATTCATAAGTGGCTTCCGGTCGCTTCGCCTTTCTGTACCGACAAGTCGGGCGAGCCGGGTGTGACTCTGGATTGGTTTAGCGGAGATCAGTTCCAGGGCAACGTAATCGTCACACAGAGAAGGACGAATACCGACCTCTTCCTATGGGACTCCGCACCACTTGCCCAGCTCGGTCCCGAATGGTCAGCCATAGCAACGACTTACATAACGCCGACGACTACCGGAAAGCACACGATCAGTTTCATGAGTGTCGGTCCCGGAAGGCTGTACGTGAACGGAAAGTTGGCTCTCGACCTCTGGAATTGGACGGAAGAAGGCGAAGCGATGTTTGACGGCTCTATCGATTATATGGTCGACATTAATATGCAAGCTGGAAGACCAGTGCAGCTGCGAGTGGAGATGACGAATGAGCTTCGACCAATCGCCAAGCAGAAGATTTTCAACATGACACATAAATATGGAGGTTGCCGCCTCGGCTTCAAGGAGGAAGATCAGGTCGACTATCTTCAGCAAGCCGTAGACGCAGCAAGAGAAGCAGACGTCGCCGTCGTTATTGTCGGACTCGATGCCGAGTGGGAATCCGAGGGATACGACCGAAAGACGATGGACCTTCCTTCCGACGGAAGCCAAGATCGGTTGATCGAGGCCATCGTAAAGGCTAATCCGCGTACCGTTGTAGTCAACCAATCCGGTTCGCCGGTAACCATGCCTTGGGCGGACCAAGTACCGGCCATTATTCAGGCTTGGTATCAAGGTCAAGAAGCTGGGAATGCGTTAGCTGACGTCTTATTCGGCCGACGGAACCCCAGTGGTAAACTTCCGGTAAGTTATGCAGTCCCGGTAACCCATCGATCTTGTCGATTAATTATAATAGACAACTTTCCCTCGGCGGCTCGAAGACACTCCCGCGTACCACAACTGGCCCGGCGAGAACTCACGTGTTATGTACGGTGAAGGCTTATACATCGGATACAGGCACTACGATCGGACGAGCATCGCACCCCTGTTCCCGTTCGGTCACGGCCTCTCATACACGACGTTCGAGTATGGCCGACCGTCCCTTAGTCGGAGGACACTGACGGAGTCGGCGCCAATCCACCTAATCATGGCGGTCACTAACACCGGAAGGGTAGCCGGCTCAGAGACGGTCCAGATATACGTTAGAGACGACAAGTCGAGGCTACCTCGCCCCGAGAAAGAATTGGTGGCGTTTGAGAAGGTATCGCTCCAGCCGGAAGAAACTAAGCATATCATCATCCCGTTGGATAAGTACGCAGTTGGATACTATGATGACTCAGTTCCGGCATGGATCGCGGAGGAGGGCACATTTAAAGTGCTGATAGGGGCGTCGGCGACTGATATCAGGTGAGCATCCCCCCACCCCTCGCTTAGCGATCTTCCCCTACGACCTACCTATCTCGTTGACCCTTATTGACAATCACTAACCGGTTTAATCTATAGACATTCGATTCCGTTTGACGTCAAAGAATCATTCACTTGGACATTTTAGTTCTATGCCCTCTTTAGGCATCAACAAACCTCGCCACTCGGCCTATTCCGGTTTATATGTAGGTAGTTAACTTATTTTGGTTCACTCTTTACGCGCGCAGCAAGGGCGCTATGATGCAGCGCATACGGATCTTTGCTGGATAACTTTGATATCCATATACGGCGATTGGGCATGGGCATAATGGCGTATTCCCTTGACTTTACGAGATTCCCGCCTGGAGTTGCTCTTATCAGAAGAGCGCTCCCAGGCATGCTGACACGAGAGATATCGGATTATTATACTGGTACACTCTTTAACCACGAAGGTTATAAATCGAACAAGTAGTTGTACACGAATATACTTGCTTCTCTATGGAGAGAATATCGAGTTTTAATTTCTTGTCGCTTAGCTAAGCTTAGTATATCGTATATTGTAGCCTTCGTTAAACGCCTCCGGGTTATGGTGCCGTAGATATTGCCACATAGGTACCTTTCATATATTGGAAGAGAGCATATATCTCCCAAGGTTATACATAGGGATAACAGCATATTTAATACTATTTCCGTGTTGGGGCTAACATGTCTTTAAACGGTATCCGGGCTAGATTTAGATCTGGATCGTGCGAAGAAAAAGGGGGGTGCCCGGGCATGGGCGCAGCAGCTGGCAGACCCCACAGAAAAAATAAAGTTATAGCGTATCATTTTAACGTAGCACCAAGGGTCCATCTTTCCACTACCGTTTGGCGACGCTTAAACGCTCCACGTTCTTAGAGACGTTAATACCTTATTACATACTTTTCTAGAATTACATACTTTCTAGCATCTAGCAGTCTACAAGTCTAGAACAGGGCCTAAATTCGCCCTTGATTAATATTATTATTATTTACCTACCTACCTTCGAAAGATCTAGCTTGGAAATTCATACGGAATACGGATTATTAAAAGAGCTAACAAGCTGTGATCCCCACGGACCAGTATACAGCTTACGTACCCGCCTATGGCTACCAATGTCGATCGCAATGGCGCCGCCTTATAGCAACGGCTACGGCTACGGCTACCCGTCGTCTTCCCTGCCTACATCTTCCTCCTATGATTACGACTACAGGAATAATAACGAGCCCCAATCCATCTGCGACGAGATACTCGCTTGTTTCGGAGTTATGCTGGGCCAACTCTGGGGATACATAAACGGACGGGGTCGACAAGTAGCTTGGAGCTGGGCTATGAAGGCAGCGCATCAAATCAGGAAGAATATGACGAGGCAACGACTCTTGAGCTTCCCACATCTACTCGTGGCTCTCTGGATACTCGTCTTGCTGTGGGGGGAACGCTGGATATTCGCAAGTCGGATACGGAGTTGCGACTGGGATCATTGGGAAGATTGGGTAAGTTGGAGATATCGAGAAGCTCCAAGGGCTCTTCATATTGGTCCAGAGGCGCAAAGCACAAAGCAAAATCGTTAACACATTACAATATTATAGCCAGCTGGAGTAACTCCGCATCGATTAATATTCGTCGCCGATCCCCAGATTATCGATCCTCACTCCTACCCCGGTCGCCCGTGGCCCCTCAACCCTCTCACCATGACCATAACCGATAATTACATGCGGCAATCATATATACAATTACAAAATCAATTACATCCAGACACTGTCATCTTTCTGGGAGACCTTTTTGACGGTGGAAGAGAGTGGAAGACGAGAATTGGGAACTTCGAAGACCCGGAATGGGCAAAAGAGCACAGACCGGCCGAAGAGAGAAAATATTTGAAGGAATGGCATAGAAAATATGGCGATGATTACTGGCTTCGAGAGTACGCGAGGTTCGGCAACATATTCTACGACAACTGGAATCTGGGCGGTGTTTTCCCCGGGCCGGGACAGCGGGGACGGAAACTCATCTCAAGTTTACCGGGGAATCACGACTTAGGTTTCGGGGCTGAGGTGAAGGTTCCCGCGAGGCATCGATTTATCGCATATTTCGGAGAGACGAACAGGGTTGATGTCATCGGAAACCACACTTTTGTGTCCGTGGACACACTGTCTCTGAGTGCTGGTACCTCGAGCATGAAAGGCCAGGTCGATCTGCAGCCTATTTACGACCCAGTCCAGCAATTCTTGAAAGAAGTTCAGGCAACGAAGCGAAGGGCTGTTCAGAAGGAGTTGCGGTTTTGGAGGGGTGAAGTAGAAGAGCTAGCTTTCGCGCACAAAGTCGAAGATCTCGAAACAGCAGACTATAGCAACTTACCGACCATAGATCCAGGAGAGGGTGCACCCGATCTTCCGACCATCCTCCTGACCCACGTACCTCTATACCGAGACCCAGGAACACCCTGCGGTCCGATGAGAGAGCACTGGCCTCCGGCAAAACCGCCCAAAGACCAGACAGGGCCCGTGATCCCGGATCACCGAAATGCCATTAGCGTCTCGGGTGGTTATCAATACCAGAATGTACTGAATCCGGAAGATTCCGAAAGGCTGGTCAAGAACATCGGCAACATAATACATGCCTTTTCCGGAGATGACCATGATTACTGCGAGGTGGTACACTCGCCGGAGCAGGGAAATGTCCGCGAGATCACGGTCAAGAGTTTCAGCATGGCCATGGGGGTGCCGACGCCGGGTTTCCAGATGGTTTCTATGTATAACCCCATCGACGACAAAGGAAACCCTCTCCCGGGCTCCCCGAAGACTACACTGCAAACTCACCTCTGCCTACTCCCACAACAGCTCTCGACATACATGACGTACGCCGCCCTTGGCGTGTTAACCGTACTAATACTCGTAGCGCGCGCCTTCCTCCTCCCCGTTTTCAATCTCCAGCCGTTCGCCTTAGAACCTGTCCAACACCCGTCATCAGCACTACTCCCGATATTCAAAGCCAAGACCGAAGGTGACGACAGGTTCGCCTCCGACATGACGCCAACTTCGTCAAGGACATCTTCGTCAAAATTCCCCTCGGCCCGCGTGTCGTCCACAAGACCACGCGGCCAATCTATAACCAACGGACTGGGGTCACAACAAGCACGCGCAGCCTCACCCAATACCAAAGCAAAAGCCAATTCGGGTAAATGGGGATGGGGTCAGAATAAGGGTCCTCGCATAGAAATTAGGAAGGATGCTTATTACGACGATAAGGAGCGCAGCAGCGACACGTGGAAGCCGGCGTCGCGGTCGCGAAATACGTTAGGGGTCGTCGGTAGGGAGATATGGACGACAACCTGGCGCGTGGTGTGGATGGCGTTGCTATTTTTCACGTACCTCACGTATAAGGGTTAAGGATGAGTGACGGGATTGTGTTCATACTGTGTGTAATGGCTGCAATACCTACCTACCTAGGCATATGTATAACTCCACGCGTGTCCCCCCCCTTTCATCTTCGTTTAGGTTCTTCTTCTTCTTTTACCCAGTTAGTTAACTATACTTCTTTGGAAAAGAAAATACAAACAAGGATGGGAAGGAGGGAATGCATAGGTAGTAATTAAGGGATAGGAGAGCCAATTTATTTATGGCCAGCGAGCGAGAAAAGGAATTACGAACCCGGCAGGAGGAGGACTTGTTGTTGTTGTTACTAATGGCTACCTAATCAAAGGAGTTCTTCTCTTTCGTAGCGGTACTGCGGGTTGCAAATATGGAAGACCCTAGGTTAAGGGATAAGTAAAGACGAGGATAAATAGGTAGGTAGGTACCTAAGATAGATAGGTAGATATTGTGCCTGTTGGCCGAGCAAGCGTAAGGACCTCAGTAAGTAACAAGAGAGCGAATTGGCGTGCGTTGTTTGGTCCTAGAGCTACAATACCTACCTAAGCTAGCTAGCTAGCTGTTCCCGGGTATTAATACATACCTAGGTATGATGGGATGGCGAGGGGGGAGAGGGGGTGCGTTGTATATTATAATATCAAGGTGTATATACCGTATAGGTACCTATACGGGTATAGCAAGGCAACAAACAACACATGTCTTATTCTTCGTATGTATTTGATGATTGGTGATTGATGATGCTACCGGGGATTGGAATGAATATGTGCTATGTATCGACTGATTAATTAATTATCCCCGGGTTCCGTTTTAATCAGGGGAGTCCATCGGTCATTGGCCCCTCCCTCACGCCCTTATTAAGGAGAGGCTGCTGACTTCAAGAATAGGGGAACCTCACTACCTACCTACCACCTTAGGTACATATAGACGACAGGACATAGGTACTTAAAATTTTACAGTAATTTATTTATTTCCATGCTGATACCTACGATCATGGGCGTGGTGTAGGTACCTAGTAACAACAACAACAAAGCTGAAATTTGACACAAGACTAACCTAGGTACAATACATACATTGACAATCACGTAGTGTGGATCGGACAAGATATTTGTTTGAACATTTCGACTTTTTTCGAATTCGCCAAGCAGCTAGCTAGCTAGCCAACAGATCAACTCGACCACATGTCTATCTATCTATTCAAGCCGTGCTGTGGTACCCGCAAAAACAGTAGTAGCATCTCCCTCGAGGCCACCTACACTACACAGCGGTATACAACGTAACGCGAAGACATCTTGGCCTGTATACAATACGGGCATGTCGAGGAATAAGCCCAAGTTCCTAGACGAGAATAATAATAAAAAAAGGAGGAGAGACCTATGCGGCCCAGAGGCCGTGCACGCCTCGCGCCTTTTTTCGAGGCGGTTGCTAATATATGCCCAACGCGAACCGGTGATTGTTCCCCAAAATGATGCGTCGCCTGATTTGACATGATGCCGCCCGTAGTAACCCGCCAAACCAAAGCCCGCCGTCCCAGAAATCCCAATTGTGAATGATTCCCCAGCAGTCCCAACTCCCGTTGCCGTAAACTCCGCCGCGTTGAACTCCTACGCTTATATATCCGATGTAACACCAAAGAACAGAAAACCCTAAGCCTCTTAGGCGGAGGCCATCATAACCAAGACACGGGCGGTTGCGTACCGACAGACGATGAGAAAGGATCGAGGATCGAGGATCAATAGCTGAAGTCGACATTACCCATACCCATTTGATTTATTATCTTATCCTCTTCCGATTGGCTGTCGTTAGGGTTAGAATCTGTAGTATGTATCGTCTGTACGCTCTCGCTAGTACTAGTAGTCGTCGTCGTTCTAGAGGCTTGTAATTCGTGTTCGGGTGGTGGGACACCGCTATCTGCAAATCCGGTGTCGCGCAACTGTTGGAAACTCCAGCTCGGTTCGAAATCTTTGCTGTTCCACGCGAAGGGAACACGCTCGTACATCTCGTCGATCTGCTCCAGGCTGATCTTGCTCGTCTCGTAAATCATGCCATATACAAAGATGGCGGCAAGCACGCAGAAAGCTCCCCACACGTAGAAGACTTTAGCCCCTAAGGCGGCATAACCGTTTCCTTCTTCCACCATAAAGGGCGTGCCGTAGGCGATGCCAAAATTTAATAACCAATTAGACGCCGTGGAAACCGACATGGACTTTGCGCGAATCTTGAGAGGATATATTTCCGATGTAACGACCCAGGTCACCGGACCCCACGAGGCAGCGTAGAAGAAGACGAATAAGGAGACGAAGACGATGAGAAGTTTGGCTACCAATGAGCTCTGCGAGTCGCTCGCAAGGGTAGAAAATATGGCGATGATGAGTTGGCACACGGCCATGCCTAGCGCACCGACGATGAGTAATTTCCGACGGCCCCAGGTTTCTACGACGAATAATCCGGGGATGGTCGATACGACATTGATGACGTTCATGACGAGGGAGATTAGGAAAGGGTCCGAGACACCGGCGGTAGTGAAAAAAGTAGTTCCGTAATACATGATGAAGTTGATACCGGTGAGTTGCTGCAACATCTGAAGACAGCAGCCAGTTAATGTCCGGCGGCCGAGATGAGGCGTTCCGATAAAAAGGTCACGGTATGAGGCAGTTCCCAGTGCGAGTTCGTATTCGTGGTTCGCTTCGATCTCGGCGAGTTCTTCGACGAGGGCGGGATGTGTTATATCGAGACGGCGAAGACGACTAAGAGCGAGACCAGCGGCATGCTTATTGCCCTGTTTAATGAGGAATCGAGGGGTTTCGGGGAGGACGAGCAGGCCGAGACATAGTACGCAGGCCCAAGTGAGCTGAAGGCCCATGGGGATCCGATACGCGGGTGGACCGGCCATCTTTTGAGTGAGGAGATTGACGATGGATGCCGCCAATAGACCGAACGTTATTGAAAGTTGATATGCGCAAACTAACGTACCACGAATCCATTTCGGGGCCATCTCAGATTGATATAAAGGGACGAGGACAGATACGGATCCGACACCAACACCAGCGAAGAACCTACACGACAGTATTAGCAAGCCCAGAGCCCAGCCGGAAGTGGTAATTAGAAGAGCTTAGAAGAGCCAGATGTGCCAGATGTGAACATACCTGCCCGCTAATAGCATCGGAATAGCATCCGCGCAAACTTGGAATATGACGCCGAAACAAAAGACGCAGACGGAGGCGATGATGGATATTCGACGGCCTATCCAATCACCAAGAGGGGCGGCGATGATGGCACCAGCGACGGTACCGGCACTTAAGATGGCGACGATGATGGAAATTTCAGAAGGGGAAAGGTCATAACTGCCGTCATGATCTCGGTAACCGGTGTTGAATTGACTCCTGAACGAAGTCATCGCAAGAATACCATTTATCGTCCTTTATATAAAAAAGTGGTAAATTAGCACATCGCACTACCTTTATTTTTTTATCTTCTTTTTTCTTTAACGCATTGGAACCCAAACAGATTGAAGCGGAAGGGTCGGGTCGTGATGCTCACCCTGTATCGTATCCGAATAAGAGACCACCGGTCGCTACGAAGAGGCCAACCATAATGGCCGGGGCAGAGGAGCCGGCGACATTATCGGGTTTGTGCCAACCCATGGCTATCGCCATGGTGACGGTGTTTCGACGTCAAACCGGCACTATTGACGATTATTGCGTCGTTCGTGGTTGATGAAATAGGTGAAATAGGTTGTGGGTTGAATTGCGCAGTATCCCATTGATTGAGCAGATACGTTTGGGGATAGGATACTGGATACTATAGACGGGAATCGATAGGATGGATAGTGGCAGAGTGGCAGAGTGGGTAATAATAGAGTGCGAGTTGCAGGGTGGAGAAAAAAAAAAGGGCAGCGAGGGAAAAGGCGGGAGAGAAGAACCAGAGGGACAGAGGGTCAGGATGCAGCAAAGACGCTGTTGGGGGGGGAAGAGAGGACGCTGGACGCTGGGCGCTGGAGAAGCAATGAGAGCACGAGAAACAGCGTGCGAGGGCCCAAGAGGTCGACCCGTTTGATTGGTCTGATTGGTCTTGGGCTAGAGTGGGTGTGCTTAAGCGAGTCCAGAGACGGGGGACGGGGTTGCTATTCAACGACCCCCCTTAGAGGAGATGCTGAACATTGAATTTGGATTTTCATCCTGGTCATCCAGAATTGTATGTACGGTACTATGTAAGTTAGTTTGCTGCATGCTTACCAGTTGACCCGTGCAGCAGAGCGTCTTTGTATTTATTGTAGGTACCTCCTAACATAGTACCTATGTATATGTAGAAGAGTACCTAGATAGGTATGTCCCCAACACCATTCCGGTTAGCCTCTAGCTGGACGTTTCTTGTAAGTCGCTGAGATCTCCGGGCTGGACCAGTTTGCTACTATGTAGGCAGCTAGGATACTAGCCTGGCAACCGACTTCTATCGTACTATGTACGACATCGAGAATACCGCTAGAAGTCTCCTTTCTGCCTCATACAGCTCATACTCGTTGCGGTTCTCGTTCCGCGATGCATAACTATCTATGTGTATGAGGGTTGGTGAGCAAGGACAGGGTGACAAGATGTGACTTGGCGCCGATTCAGTCATAGATTTCCTATCACTAGAAGGGAATAGAGAATCTCTATACTATGTATGTACGCTTAGTCGGCAACGCGAATATTACTGGCTCGCATGGCTATTAATCCGCGGAGCAATGGAGAAGAGAATATGCCACATGCAAGAAGTAACTGGTTCCAGGATCGCCTACGGATCCGTACGGTCTTCCCAGCTTTCAACTTGGCGGGTGGGTTGACAACAAGGGAGCTGAAGCCCTGCATAGAAGCCACGCACGCAGCACGTACGTATTTTGTCGACATGTATTCTGCAAGTAATGACCATGACTTTCGAGTTTGCACTTGCAGCTATCCCATGTTCGGACAGGTAATCTAGACAACCAAACCTCGCCGCCAAGGGGACAAGGGGACAAGACTGTCCTCTAGTGTATTGAAGCCTACCCTGATGGTTCCTAGGCGCCTAGAAATTGTTGGAGCTTGCAATAATATTGTTGCACGCCAATATTTGCAGCCAAGTCCCCAGCTATGCAAGGTAGAAAAATAGACGGCACTCGGGAAGCCGAAGGATTCACACCTGCTACGGCCGACCAGTCGATACCTTGCAAGGAACGCAGATTGGTTTCCCGTTTGGTCCTTGCCTTAACATTTCGTAGAACGAGCGTAATAAATATGGCATCACGTACTATCTCGTTACACCTGAGCAGCCCGAGGGTGAGGTGAGGTAGGCAGGCCAATGAACGGTGTCTTCAACCCGGGGATCCCCTAATCCATATTCTGGGCTGCAGAACTTGTCTTAGTTTGAGGGTAACACGGCATGAAAGCGACGAGCTGGAAGACGTAAGTAGGGGTGATCAGACTAAGAAAAGAAAAGAAAAAAAAACTAATAATAAGCGGTGCATACTTGCAATTGCCTAGTCATCATAGGGTAATGTTAGATGAATTATCGAAATGGCGGTGATTCCAACGTTGCTCCATTAGGACTAGAGGGAGGGCCTAGGTCGATGACCAGCGGTCGACGTGATGGGATTAGTTACTTACTATGTAGGTAGATGGAATTAGATGCCTCAATGGTGGCCCAGAGGGTCCTTGGCTTTGCTTGGACGACGAGTCGCGAGTCGTGCTCGAATTACTGTTCAGCCTTGAAAGAGGCTAAGCTGGACTGTTGTTGGTGCGGAATAAAAAGTTCCAGCCAGCAGTTAGGCGTGGATCACAAGAGGCCTTTGCGGGGAAGACCAGAAATGATTGCTACTAGACCCCCCAGGGACTCCACGATGTGACGATGCCCCCATGATTCCCACGAAGAAGCAATAGCGGCGCAGGCGTGGAGACTCCACGCGAGTCCGGTGCCAAGATGATTCCTTTTTTGGATGCCTACTCCCTGCTTTATCATTTTAGTTTTGTACGACGGATGTTTTCTGTTTTCTTCCTTTTTTTTTTCTTTTTTATTCCTTCCGTCTAGGAGATTTTCGATTATGTTTATCCCGATCAACAGTGCTGCTAGATTAATTCCATGCATATGAAAATTCTTGGAAGAGCAACTATCACCTTCCCAAGTAATTAGTGCAAAATCAGAGTACAAAGTTAAAATGTATATGAGAAGCCGCATTCTTATGGGATAGTACTTGGATGTTTGTACTTAACTACCCTTACTCTAGCGGTTTAGTCAAGATTTGGAATACACTATCCAACCCGCCTTCTACATCCAATGTGGATCCAATTGAAGGTACATGCGGTGTATACCTGAGTACATGTACCTTACCGACTATGGGGGGGTTTAAGGAACGGTATATATACCGTATATATATTATTTAAAAAATTAAACCGCTTTAATTCGTGAAAGGAAAAATTTTAATTAATATTTTTAAACGTTAAACTTAATTAAACAATTTAAAAAAGTATAAACGTATTAAAATAAAAACCGTTAAATTAAATTAAACCGTTTATATAATAAAACCGTTTAAATTAAATTAAATCGTATTATTATAATTTAAAAGTTTAAACGGTTTAAAATTTTAAACGGTTTATATAATATATAAACATATATAATAAAAAAAAAATATATAATATTATATTAATTATATAATGTTATATTTTTATTTTTTATTTATTATATATTAATTTTTATTTATATGTTATAATTATTATTATAAAATTTAAATTATAAAATTTAATTATTTTAATTAATTAAATTATAAACATTATTTAAATAAATTAATAAATATAAGTAATCACGTTATACGCGTACGTACATGGTATTTTTAATGTAATATATATATATTTAATAAAATAAATACGTATTTATATATATTATATATAAAATTATATATAAAGTTATATATTAAATAAATTTAATTAAATAAATTTAATTAATTTAATTTAATTAATTAAACTTAATTAATTAAACTTAATTAAATTTAATTATTATAAAATATTAAATTATACGTATAATATTAAATTATATATATACGGTTTATTTAATTAAACGGTTTAAATTTTTAAACGGTTTAATTTTTTAAACGGTTTATTTTAATTAAACGGTATTTATACGGTTTATTTTAATTAAACGATATTTATACGGTTTATTTTAATTAAACGGTATAAATATAACTTAAATTTATATACGTTTTAAAAAATTAACACGTGTAATAAAAAAACCGTATATATATTATTTAATTAAATTAATAGTTTAATTAAAAATACGTAAATAAATTTAAACCTTTATTATATTAAACGGTATATGTATAGTTCAAAATATTGAGTTAAATATATACCGTTTAATAAACCCCCCCTAAAACGGTAAGGTAAGTATTAAAATATATACGTACATGCCATCCATCAATTCCATCGCCTCTCCAAAAGAACTTGAGCCGATTCTCCGTCAATCGTTGCCAATTCCTTGTATCAAAGAAAAAAAGCCCTTTTCGACGGGAAATATCGGCATCACGGCCAGCGACATTGTATTTCTCCTGATCCCTAGGGGAATTCTGCAGCTTTCCAGAGTCACTCACTCCCTGCTGCTACCCGCGGGATCTATCATTGATAGATACCTACCCTACATATCGCCATTGAATGAAGCTATGATGAGGTACATATGTGTGTACAGTACAATACAATACCTAGAGATCGGTCATTTCGAATCTATGATAGGTAGTACAACCTACCAGCAAGAATTAATACCTGCTGTAATACTTGACCGAACCAGACGGTGGCCTCGTATGTATCATGAGCGAGAATTGGCGACTTGTAATATATTTTTGATCCTTCTCGCGTTGTCGGGCTGAGTTACGAATTCTGCACAACACCAAATACCTAACCTACCCGGGAATATGGTGCGCCGACGACGAGTCAGTCTTTACAATATACCTATAGGTAGGTAGTATACCTACCTGTATTACACTATTGTACAATACATGTCCTGAGCCTACCTAATTCACCTAAGAGGTCAGTGTCAGTGTCCAAATTGTCCCTGTTATGGACACCTGCTGCTAGGTAGTCATCCAATCGCAAGGCCCCTTTTAAGATCCTCGCCGCACAGGCACATCCTAAATTATAGTATCCCCAATCCTGTAACTACCTAACCTAGGTAGATAGCTGGGCAGTTTTGCCAACATTTGCCCTTCCCCTTGCCGCGAGGTCAAAAGGGCCTGTGCGACCATCGATACCTAAGAGGGTAATAAGGCCTAGGTATTGTATCACACTCACTTCTATGTCACAGCCAGTTTTGCTATCCCTCGGTTCAAGTTGGGCTAGGTAGTTTCTTGTTTGCGCGGATGACTGAAGCAAACGCTCGTACTCGTGAGTAGGTACCTACTTGGGCTTAGGTGGTAGGTAATTCGAAGAAGGGGTTCCCTTTCCTGTAGGCTATCTACCTACCTAAGGTATGAAAGCAGGCTATCTATCAAACCCCGCGAGGAGGGTTGGTTTGCTTCACCCGCGATTCGTTGCTGGGGAGGGCGCTTGTCACGGACAAGCCCGAGCCGCAGTAATGGGATGATGACGAAGACGCCGTCGAGGGCTGACGGCTGACTGGCCAAGCTTACCCGTGTCTTATACGAAAAGTTGACGCTCACGGCCGTAAAATTCGGGTTGGTCATAAGAGAGAGATAAGACTCATCAAAGGAAAATACTTCGTTGGAGCTTTGTCATGTTAGCTTTATACCTACCTAACGAGGGATATATGTATCTCTACCGTCAAGTGATAGAATATTCCCGAATGCCCAACCCAGGGTCGTAGTATGTTAACGCAAGGAAAGCGAAATATATTCATGCCCGGTATTGCGTATCTATGTAGCCGGCAGGGTGTTTATGGCAAAGCATTTCTACCGAAAAACCCCAGCATGTTCCCAGCGTAAATGGAGTACGGCAATTACTGAGTTCCGCAAAGCAGCTACTTATTAATGTTACTACCACAGTCCCCTATCCACGTCGAATGAGGCTACGAGTTCATAGAAACTTTAACTCAACCCCCCAGCGTAGAAACAATGTAGGTATCGCGCGTGGTCCTCGGAAACTCGATTTCCTCGCTTCTTCGAGATGTTTATTAGGATGGGCGCGTATGTAGGATCTTGTCGGATTCCATCCATCCCATGTTGCCCTTCCTATGTCTCCCAGGTTCCAGACCAGAGGTGCTCTCGGTTTCACTGTACATCACTGCGGGAGCGGATGGGAGTCTACATACACTACGTCCCTACATTGCACAGAGTCCTGTAAACCCCCAATTGCTATTGGTCTAGAACGCGACTAACGTTTCGTCCGGAGAAAGTTGAAGCTTACTATGCCTGTGCCTCCTAGAACCAAGTTACCCTTCCCACTGGCGTTCAGAGTCGCCAAGTCATGCGTGGCGCCCTCGTTCAGAAGCTTTCGATGGCGCATTTATGGTAGATGAAGACTTACTTGGGCAGCCATGCTCAAACTCATCACGAAGTAGCAGGACGTATGAGACTCTCCCTTAGAATAGGGGCGCGCGCGCTCCACGTGCACGATGCGGAGGTACGCCGGTATTCTACAACTACGGTAATCTAGGTAGTGCAGACACGATACATGGGGCTTGTATGTGCTCGACTTGATAAGGTATGTCCTTCTCGTCTCGAAAGAGGGTCCTCTGAGTAGAAGCATCGCAACTCTAGGTGCGGACCCCCTATTCTTACTAGACCATGCACGACAATATAGTCCGGGTGGGATCCAGAAAAACTTCATCAGCTTCTGCAAGCTAGGATCTATCGACGATGCCATTCGGGCACAAGGGATATACCGTGGTTAGCCTATATGTCTACGTGCTTTGGACCGCCGCCTGCCCGCCTACCTACTCGAAGCGGATGGACAAGTAGATAAAATGGAACCAACCGCTGCAGTATATGTGCTTGTTTATTCTAATATTTCTACGCTAAATGTCACAATGAGCTAACGGTCGTTAATCAACAGCCGGATGCATGTCTACGGCCCAGAAAACCGCCGTCTCCTCCTGAAGGTCGGCATGGAAGACGCCATGTCGATTCGTGACGTTGGGAACTACACGTTGGAGGTGGTTTACATCGGGTAGGGGAAAGCTAACGGGCTGATGCCTATCCTTACCTGCATCTACGACGGTAGGAAGAAACGTTCCATAGGAGTTACTTCAAGTCGCCGTTTATTATAGCATCCAACCATTTCATATACCTTTGGTGTGATGATGCCCACGCTCGAATCCGACATCACTTATCTAAAATACTACGCATACCTATACGCTGTCGGGCGACGGGACAGCGGGAAGGGCTCTTATGCTTTACGTTGAGCGGCCGGGTATTAGACGAGATATGGCCACAGCTACAAGATGCTACGTACATTCAAGACGGAGAAAGTCATCACTACTCGAATATGTTCAAGTAACTACCCAAAGTATTTGAACAGGCCTCTTGCGCCAAGTGTAGACAAAGATACTTCGAACTTCTCAAGACGAAGACTTTGGCACAAGACGTAGCTAACGAATCAAGTCCCACGACTATGATTCTTCTTGTCAAAGACCCCCGAGACTGCTGTTAGCTTAGGTAGGTATATCATAGTTAATTCGCATTATATTAGAAAGCTACAAGCATATCAAGCTAGAGCTACTAATAAGTACGAGTTGTAATAGCAACGGCAATCCAACAGTATATGTGTGATACCTCGTCTATTCTCCTGGCTCCTATATGTCCAGACATAGTTTATGTTCGGTGTATGTATATACTAACATTTCCACCGACAATGTAAATTTAGCTCTGGTAAGTTATAGTACTAGACGTCGATGCCCGTGGCTAGAATACATACATGTTAGGAAAAAAGTAACTAACGAATATCACAAATAGTCTTAGTAGCAGTCCATCACTCTATCCAAGAGACTCTCTAACCCGCTCATTTCCAGTTAGATACATAGTCCCCGGTAACAGCCCATCAGATCGAGAAGCAGAAACAGGATACCTTAAGAAACTAGGAATCGGATTATACCTAGTTAGAATATTCCATCAGCATCACAACTCACCGTGCAGATAGATGTCCCAAGAAGCACACAGCGGCCATATGAGAAGTCCGGATAACCTCTAACATACCTCAACTAACTACCTTGTTGTAATCTTCTCTATTGCGCCTCATCCCATTCCCACGATTACCAATGAAATCATAGGATTTAACCTCGTCAAACTTGCTACCCTGATCGATCTTCTTAAGAGGGCTACCTCGGAGCGCCATAGTCGTGGACGATTAGCTACATGAGGGTACCTAGGTAGCTGTACGTAGGTACAAACTAGTCCAGTATAGCGCTGCAAGTGGGCAGAGAATATCTTCAAAGGGAATACCAGACGACTTTGTATGGGTTGATGCCTGAAGATTGTATATTGAAGGTAGTGAACGTAGATAGCGATCACGATCGGGGAGGCTGTATACTGAGCTTCGGGAAGACGCTTTTGCACGTTACTACAGTCTACCGTAAACCTGTCTGACGAGTCTCTGCAGATCAAGAATTGATCATTCTATCATAAAGCATATAGGACATGCCATATCAATACATATAGTCAAAAAGTCAAACCAATAAAGGCAAGCTAAAGCTTAAAACAACAAAATCCAAGTGATATATTCCTAAATGCTGATACATCATACATCTGACACAGTCCTATACTATCAATACAGCCAGGCCGTCGGCCCAATGTAACAAGAAGCGTCTCGCCCAGCTAATTTTACTATCCGCCCGAATGAATCTGGGTGCCTCTCGCGCATCTCATTGCGCGGAAGAATAAGGTTGAAAAATCGAAATGATATTTGCAAATGTAAAGCAATTCCCGAAGCGCCGTCCGATTGATATTTTGCTTAGATTTCGAGAGTGATCTTCTGTCCCTTAACGCGCCCTATTACTTGCTGAGGTGCGTACTTGGGGATGACTTCATCGTCGTGCAACATCTCAAATTCTTCTGTCGCATCCCGGCCCATGAAGTTCATGATAGCCTGGGGACCACCGGGGTGCTCGTCCAGCCAGTTCGTCAGGTCCATGACGACACCCTTGACGACAACCCAGAGGTCCTCCCTCTTGTTGTGCTTGGCTACCTCTTCTAATGTGAACTCCTTCTCCGGCACCTCAAATTTTTTTGCGCTCTGAGCCTTTGATGCGGGCTGGGATGACTTGCCACCATCCGCATTCGGAGTAGGGCCGGCCGCACTGGTATTTTGACCAGCACCCCCGGATGATGAGCTAGAGGCACCACTTCCCCACTCGACGGATACCTTGCCCGGTTGAGACGGGTCAATGTGTAAGGAGATCTGTCCAAGACGCTGAGCAGCTCCAGCGGAACCTGAAAGAGCCTGTTGGAACAAGTAGTTGCTGGCCGATTCTCCAGCAACGCGGCCGTAGACGACACAGCCTAGAAGCGAGGACCCACCAAGTCGGTTCGCACCGTGGACACCACCAGCCAACTCGCCACAGGCGTATAGACCATCGAAAGGCTTCTTCTCCTGGTTTAGGACCTGGGCCTTGTCGTTGATCTCGATACCACCCATGGTGAAGTGAAGGACCGGCTCCATCAATGAGACGTGGAAGTCGTCATTGATGTCCAGAGGCAAGTTGTGGAAGAACTTCTTGCCCCAGGGGTCCTTCTGCTTACCCTCGGCGATAGCATTGTAGGTAGTGAATGTCTTCTGGAGATGCTCGGGAGAGCAACCTATCTCCTTGGCGAGTTGCTTGCCGCTTATCTTCTTCATCAGGCCACGACCAGAGTAGTGGCGGGTGTGGAAGTCCAAAGCATTGGAAGCCTTGGAGTTGAGCACTAGCCGGATGGGGAACTTGCCCTTCTCCTTCTCCTTCCACATCATGCCCGAGACGTAATCTCGGTGGCCGAGCTCATCGCAGAATCGGTCGCCGTCGGCGTTGAGCAAGAGACCACCCTCACCACGCAGGGCCTCAGCGGCCAAGAACTTCCACTTCGAGCCAGGGTCCTTGGGGTCGACGAGACCCGTAGGGTGAACCTGGACCTTGTCCATGTCAATTCCGTTTCCACCGATAGCCATAACCATCTTCTGACCGTCACCGGTGGCGTGTGAGCCGTTGGTAGTGGCGAGGCCGATGGTATCGGGCCTGTGCTTTTGCAACAACGAGTTATCGCCAAAGTCCGCAGCGTAACCACCGGTAGCTAGAACGACGGGGCCCTCGAGAGTGGCGCTTTCACCGCCAGACTCGTATGTGACACCGGTGACCTTGTTACCATCCTTATTTAAGCCTGTGACACGAGCCTTCTTGATAATCTGGACGCGTTCGGGTTCGGTCTCGGCGAGCTCTTCTAACCTCTGCATCAAGGCGTATGTGATAGCCATACCAGGGAACTTGGCATCGTGCCCTCGGTGTGTCCTAGGTTGAGAGTGACCACTATTAAAGTAATTAGTATTAATAAATAGGAGAAACTAATGAGATATTCTCTTGACTCACCCAAGTCGCGAAACTAAAGTCAAATCTAGATTGAAGACATCTTGTAACCACTCAACTGCGGCTGCTGACCTGTAGGTGAGGACCTTGATGAGATCTGGTCTAGCCTGTTCTCGTGCGGATTTGAGGGTATCATCGTAAAACTGCTTTACGCTATCCTTGATGTTGTTATCAACTTGTGTTCGTGTTAAAGCACCATTGATTCCTGATGTGGCCTTGGTTGAGTTTCCTCCAAAGAAACCTAAAATAAATAAGTTAATTTCCAAGCTCATCGAGTCGTATACCGAATAAGTTCAATTCTCACCTTGCTTATCGAGGACCACAACATTACCACCGGCCAAGTAAATTGTGTGCGCAGCACTCAGACCGGATACTAGATGAGATTGTCAGCTCGTTGTCGCCGAAATGATGACGCTCACGAGGGGTGGGGAGGGAATTGAAACTTACAGCCACCGCCAACGACGATTACTCGAGGTGCCATTTTGATTGGTGTGATATATATTATACGGAACTGCCTGGCTACTGGTGCGAATGATGTAGAGGTGGCAGGAGAAATGAGAGGAAAGGATGAGAAGTAGGTAGCTTGAAAATGTTTAAGATGAAGATGAGAAGAAATGCGAAAGGGATGTCGGGGCTTGATATTTCGTTGTAACTGTTTTACTAGTTGACCTTCTAGGCCGAGTCGAAGCTGCTTTACTTTGAATTGCTGACACTCTGATTCGTGCGCGGGCGTGCCGAGGTCAACTCTTAGCGCATCAGGGGCCAAGCAGATACCTATCCTGGTACTCGCGTGTATGTACTTGCCCGTAATCGGTACTTCTCACTCTTAGTCCGTTTCTACATTCTACAGCGAAATGCGTACAATTTGCTATTATCGCATTTGAGTCCCAATAGAATTTTTATAGAATTGGCAACGGATTCAGGTCTTTTGGTTTAACATATAGGACATCCAGGTACTTTTCTAATTTTTATCACTGTGGCTAGATACTCGCATCCAAGTGGCTAGACGGAAGCAGAGGTACATGATCTTCGCATAATATTCTGCCGAGGAGGTGATGTCACTAGCGGCCCCAGTCGCGTGTATTGATGTACACCGAATTATCCGGTACTTTTTGACTAGAATGCCGAGGTTTGTACATATGTCGTGTCCACCGCGTTCCCCGTCCGCATCCTCCACATTCAAAACATGTTTACATATGGGGCAAAAGTTGACGGTTCTAAAGCTTCTTCCCCACAGTCACGAGCTAGACGGTTAAACCTTGTACAGCGGGAACCCACGGGGTTAAGATCGGATTATCAGGAATTACCTTTCGTTAGAGTGACAGAGTTCTATATGCATAGTAGTTAGGTAGCATTGGATGATTTAGCACACATACAATTGGGTACATACCTACAACACAAATCTGACAGATACACTACGAATGCATGTGATTCCTCCTCCAAAAAGCTGCGCCCCGGACCGGCAAAGACGAAACCGGCCTTCTCCCCCACAAAAGAGTCTCGCATATCAGATGATTTTCTTTAATACGCAATAACAATACTGGTCGCATGGCAGCTGATCTAAATCTGGAGTCGCTGAGCCATAACCAGGCTGCAGCCAGGCTAGGATTGATTGAGATGCAGCATTTTAGCATGTGAAAAATGCGGGATGTCTGCACTCTACGGGTAGCCGCATCGTTAGTTTAATAAGAACCCATGTTACCTAAGGTAGTTCTCACGAGGAATATATAGCAAAAGTGTTTGGCTTGTGAGATTTATAAATTCGTAAAGAATAATAATAATAATGGTATTATTGCTGTCCTCGCAGAAGAATATCTAATAAATATAGGCGTCTTCTAGTCTAGTACTGTTTGGCAACCTAGAGCCTAGAGACATTTTTGTTCGAAGTAGAAACCCGAAATATCAATATCAACAACAAAAACATGTATTATGTCAAAGCCTTAACGTCAACCCCCTAAACCACCGGTATAGGTTTTGGCCCCGCGGGTCTTTGCTGCTGTCTTGCCTCATCCCAATCCATGAATCCCCAAATTCGCTGGATTTTACCGTCCACAAACTGATACGTCGCATGCTCGGTGAATTGGACTGCATTACCATCGGCTACTAATCCGGCGTATTCCTTAACGGGTGTTCCGGTAAACTTCAGCCACACTGCTACGCGTTGCGATTCCTCGTCGGCTATTAGGGTGTGAATGTGCACTTGAAGGTCCGGGATGGCCGTCACCGTGTCGTCCATAATGCGACGAGCTAAGGTCTTGTTGTTGAGCGCGGCTTCTGGCCGGTGGACGTACTTGGCATACTCCGACTGGGTTCGGCGGGCGTTAAAGCTGTCGACGTAGGCTCTGTAAATTTCCTCGAGCTTCTTGCGGGGCAGTGGCGCTTCTATCTTAGGTACGGGCTCCTCGCTGATGAGATTGGGCGCAAAGTCGGTGTCGGGATCCGCTAGTTGCTTGCGTATGTCGTCGCTATTCACCGCGAGCAAAGCTCTTGACAGCTTGCCATCGGTAAACCAAACAAAGCCTCGTTCAACCAGTAGGATATCGCGACCCTTGGGTAGATAACCTAGGAGAGGCACCTCCGGTTTGAATTTGACCCATATCGAGAACGAGGCACATTGAGTATTCTCATCCACAATAATGCTGTCTTCATTAATGATGATATCTCCTCCTAGCTGAGGAGCTACGTGCTCCCTAAGGTGCGTCGCCCACGACTCGGGCGTGTATTCTATGCCATTCTGGCTGTATGTCGAATGCACATACTTGGGCAGGTCGTTCCATCTCTTCTCGTTGACGCACTGGGTCCAACCCCGGATGGTCGCAACTAATTTCGAAGCGGAGGCAGGCATGGCGATATATATTCGTGGGTTGAATACGGATGGTTCTGAGATTGTTTGGGAAAGTTTTAATCCTAAGGTAAGTTTGTCGCAGACTCGGCCGGGCGGAAAACCTTAATAAAGATCCCCATCATCGGCGGCCAAGTTGAGAAGTGACGAATGGCTGACCGCCACATGCTCGTCGGGCATGATCGAAGAAACGTATATACGCTATATTTTTAACGCGCGGCAGTGTGCGGAACGATAATACCTCAGCTTATCCAACGCCAGTACCATTCTTTATACCCTGCGTAATCCCTAGTCGGACCCAGTCACCTAAAATCTGCTCCGGCGTCATTTTTGTTCGTATAATAAAAGCAAAAAGCGGTATTTGTCATTACCTTAGCTGAAAGATCCGCCACGCCTAGATATCAGCTGAAGTTCTTACGGTGGGAACGTAGGGTAGATAAGGTGATATATGCCTAGGGTTAACGGAAAAGACTCCTTTTCTTTTTCTTTAAAAATGTGACCATCAAATGGCTGTTTTGGCCTCTTGTAAAAGCATGCATGGCCATATTTATGTTTGATGAATCGAGTGAGGTGGCAACACTACCATCGGAGTGGCTCAATTTGACATTTGGTAAAAGAGACAGAATGGTCCCATCCTGGCCTGCGTGATTGGTTATTTCGGTCTCGAGGCCCATTGTCTTTAACCTGTCCCAACCATCTTTACCCTCGATAGCAAAGCCGTACCTTACATCTGGTGTCATAGTGGTAGAATACTTTGAAAGATACATTCTTAGCCAACAGACGACTACGACGTCAACACCGCCAACGTTCAGCCGTAGGTAGCCGAAGAACTTTTTACCTCCGGTTAGAAATGCGTTGAGACTGTAGTCGAACGACTCTTGCGGTATTACCTTGACGATTCTAGAAGCTGGCTGCCCCTCGAACCGGAAGAGCAACACGCCGGCATATTTATCTTGTATTAGTTGGCTGCATGCCCACGGTGTGACTGACTGTTTTCTAATATAGATGCGGTGTGCTGGTATATCAGAGACGCGGTCATCCGATAGTATGGCGAGAAGGCCTGGATTTTTGCGGATGTATCCATCAAGAGTTAGTCTGATATATATGCCATAAGATGATTTTTCGCCTTTATCGTCGGGGTGCTCGCCAGTGTAGCCGAGTGGTAAGATCAATGTATCATTAGGTGCCCTATATAACTGGACGTCATCGAGACGGAGACCTTTGTTGGTGATGGCGACCTCGCCGCGAAAGGTATTCCTAACGCTCTCTCGTTTTAATCCCTGCAGGTCCGCGAACTCACATGGGTGAATAGCGAAGATACCGCGATACCAATCAAATAAAGAAGAAGAAGCGTAACCTGGCCGTGCTGTCCATGCAAATAGAGATAAGTCGTGGGTCTGCTTGCAGATCTCCTCTTGAAGTCGAAGAAACGCCTTGTCCCCCTCGCCGTATAGTAGGGGCATATTGATTTCGAAAATACCCAGGAGGCAATACGCTATATCCTCTGGTCGTGTTGTTTTTCTTTTGGCAGCCCATCGCATCCGAGTACCAACCGGGGCAGACCAGATTAAATAGTTACGGGTCAAGAATTCGGGCTCGATTCCAGTGACCTCTGATATGGGGTCTAACAGCCACGAGTCCTTGGTGCCAACAAAATCCCAATTCTTGTCGTAGAATTCGACGACGCTCGGCGCTAGCAGCTCTTGAAGCGTCCAGCCTCTCGTAGTCCACTTACACCTTCTTAATACGTCCGGAGTGATTCTCTTATACGGCCCAAGCGGAGTATCCCACAGGTCAGCTGGTTCGAGGGCCATATCAGAAAGCCAGACGAAACACACAGCTGCCTCTTGATACCACCTGAACATGCAGTTGATGGCCTCGGATAGCTCGGTGCTGCTTGTTTTATCAATGCAGCAAGTGTCTACCCAGGCATATTCCAGCATATGTTTGTCTTTGGCCAATTGACACGTCTTCGCAATCTTGGCAAATCCGCGCAGCTGTCTCAACGACGCGCGTTTCGCGCTATCTGAGAACTGTTGGAAGGACAATTCTTCTTCCTCCCACGTATGGGATAAGACGGCATAAGAGCGCTCCTTAGGGCTCGCAACAAATTCGAGCTCCAGGGTTTTGGTGTTGATCAGCCACATTTTTTTCCCTTTACCTGCTGCTTTACTCGGCTGGAGAATGGAATGAGTTTCTTGAAATATGGCATTGGCTATTTATATATAGAGATTCGCTTATAATCGAGGATGGCTGGTGCTGTATAACGTCGTATTGCGAGATAACAGTACCAGTAGCCGACACAGATGTAACATGCTGTGGCTTTTCGTCTTCGCTACCAAATTCATCGGTGCGCAATGGTGTTCGAACAACACGGCTTTATGTCCGTTGCCCTTGGAATTAATGTTTACCGAATAACATTAGTTTAAGACATGTCTCACGAATCATCATTCCATCCCTCTTTCGCGTTTTATTTTCATATACTTTGATATTTATAGTAGTATAACTAGTAGTATTAGGATAACTATTTGGACGATAGATATATTTAGTCTTAAGGAGTAGTTAATCAAACAATGCTATATTTAGCCTATTGCAGGTGCTGCAATGCAAGTACGTATTTAATAAGCAAGCAATAGCATCCTTCAAATTATATTATATATTCTTCAGGTGAAAATATTATTCGCTAAAAGTCGAATGGGGCTATTCTACGGAATACGTCAAGGTAGTTTAAGCAAGGGAACCTGCAGATGCTTTGCCATCTACTTCATATCGTACTATAAAGTCACGTAGTTATACCAACTTTGACTCTTAGCTAAGCCTATACAATTATGCTGTGATAATGTGTACAGGTAGTGGAATGAATGTTTTAGAAAAGGTACCGAATGTAAGGAATGTACATATTGGGCGGGGATCAGGTGCTTCAAGTCTGGAGGGGTGATGTCATGCCGGGGCCCGCTAAGCGTACCTAAAGTTAGGTAGTGGATCCTTATCTATGTAGAACCTGAGTGGTTGTATTGATTTACTTTCATCATTTAGTATCTACCTATCTTATAACTTAATACAATTGCAGATAACCTTCTTCTACTATCTATCTAGCTTCTAGAAAGATGAAGCTTTTGGCGCTGTATTGCCTCCAACTGTTAACAGCGACAGTATCTACCCAACACGTCGCTCTGCCATACGGTATACAAATGAAATCCAACGCCCAGAAGCCCCTCATGGACATCGGTCCCGTCATGCCACCATCACAACAACCTGGAGGCTCCGAGCAGCCATCTCCCCAAGGAGGAGTTCTTATCTCTGATGTGATGGGTCGAGATCGTAGCATCAACATATTCGCTGGATTCACCCGCGACATCGCCTCGATATCCTCCCGCCTCGACGACTCGTCTAAAAACAGTACCGTCCTCGCCCCGCGGAATTCAGCCGTCGACAAGCTACCGCGCAAACCCTGGGAAAACCCTAAAGACTACGATGCGCTTGGCACTAACGCATATGAGGGCGAGGACGGACAAGATAGAGCTCACAGGAACTTGAGGCGGTTCGTAGAGGCGCATGTAGTCTCTGTTAGCCCTTGGCAAGAGGGGGAGAAGGTTAAGACGCTACTTGACGGGGACAGAGAAATATGGTGGGAGATGAAAGATGGTGTTAGAGTGGTGAGTTGATTTTTTTTTTAGCATTTTGATAACGAATATACAGTTGACAATCTTAGATCCAACCTGACGGGATCCAAGTAGATAGTATCGCGAGTCGAGTTGGGAATGGCGAGCTATGGATTCTAAACGGAGTACGAAACTATGTATAGACGCTAAAACTGTACTAGGTGGTATAATATGGCATTAGGAACTGTTGTTTGAATTGATGAGCGACCACTATATAGGTAACTATAGTCTATGATGTATTTTGTTGGGATGGCTTTGGTACTGGTTCAGCTTATGAATGGAGTTTGGGAGGATACAGCCTACTAATAGTACAGATAACTTCTGTAATTTAGGTACCTAGTATTAGGGATTTGCTTAGGCCTATGGTATTTTGACTTACATAGCTCGGTATGTGGGAGCAAATATGGTCAAATTTGGGCCGGTTGGGTGTTTGATCTACCTACCTAGGTACCTACCTACCTTAGTATGTAAGGAAGGAAGTGTATCAAGAACATTTAATATGACCGCGGTTCTGAAATATTGAATAAATACCTGCGTATCTAAATAAATGTGAAAATAATTCGTTATTAAGACATAAGAACCCACTAAGCTGAGAATTATACAGCTTTATACGGCTTCTATGACCGAGGTCGGTATTGTACGGTAGGTATTACATAGCTCATAAATCTCCACCAAACGCTAAACTCAATTTGGAGCAATAAGCAACCCGCTTGCTCTCTTATCTCCATGTGACCGTCGTAATAAAATAAAGAAAGCCACTCTGCTTGTTATCGGCCGCCGCTGATCGCACGGCAGAAACCTTGTCTCTAAGCTGTCGCGGCTTGATCTCATTCAGCTTTTTCCTTCTCACCAGAAATTAAAAGACGACATCATATACTACATCCTATTCTCTTCGATAGAATCGTATCCATGTAGAAAGTAAGTTCACCCTGTTTTCTGAGGAGCGCGATTTATCCCTTCTCCTTTTTCCTGGATGGATGGTTTCTAGGGCCAACTCTCGGTCTGTCTATCTCCTGACCGGCCTCGTTGGGTTTCATCCGCAGCAACGCGCGCATTTCAGCACATACTAAAGTAGTTCAACTGACGTTTTGAACTATCAGATCCGCGACTTTGAAGCGAAATGAACTCCCATTCTGAGGAAATGTCGCATCGCGACCGCGAGTCGGCCGAGCGACATCAAAGAGATCAGTTCCCTGTTGGGACCCCCCGCCAGAGCAATACCGCGTCGTTACAGATCCATCAGCCCGTCGCCTCGCGACTCCCCGGTGCCATCCACAGTCCTGGAGGTCTTCTAGCGACTCATGGAGGCTCGGGACCTCCTATCCCTCTCGGTGCTCCCTCCGGCCCCGTAAACACATTTGGCGGTCCATTGCAAGCTGAGTCGAACCGTACACTTCCGCATAATGCCCAGAACGCATCGAGCCAGATGTTCGGAGCTTTAGGTGGTCACAATTCGGGACCCTCTGGCTCTTCGGGACCTGCAGCACATCTATTTGGTGGTCCGCTGCAGCAAGAAGGCAATCGAGCCTCGCAAGGTATACCGTTCGGTGGGAATGGCACTGGGATGCCAGGGGGTCACCCATTACCCAACGGTAGTGCTAGTGGCATGCCGCAGGGGCAGCAACCTATACTTAATGTAAGTCTACTACATTTATCGTGTTATTGTCCATCATATGAAGATTCTCGACAGCAGACTTACCCAGGCTCCTGTTTTCGCGTTCATTACCTCTTTATGTGGGACGGGTACTTGCTGTTCCCGCCGCTAGGCATATTATTTTACACTATTTTACTCCCCTGCTCCCTTACCCGAACATCTTCTCAAGTCTATGAAAAGCGCATGGGCAATAAACCTTTTGAGCCTCATGGGGAATGTCCCTTTCATTTTGATAATCTTCAATTCCTTGCACAAATTTGAATCCGATTGTCTGTCTGCTTTATGCACTAATGTATAGTCTTCTCAGGACGCCCTCAGCTACTTAGACCAAGTCAAGGTCCAATTTGCCGACCAACCGGACGTGTATAATAAATTCCTTGATATCATGAAAGACTTCAAGAGTCAAACGTTAGTCGACATACCGAGATAAACATGATGAGTATAAGCTGACCTGAGGGCTAGAATTGACACTCCTGGTGTCATCAACCGCGTATCAGAACTTTTTGCCGGCCATCCGAATCTCATTCAAGGCTTTAACACTTTTCTCCCGCCAGGATATAGAATCGAATGTGGTGCAGGAAACGATCCAAATACAATTCGCGTCACTACGCCCATGGGAACAACAGTTCAATCGATTACAGGAAGAGCAAATCAAGGTGACGGGGCGCATGGTCAACCGGGAGCGAACGGACCTTTTTTCAACCACCGGACGAGCAACTGGCAGCAGCAACATCCACAGCCGCAACCGCAACCACAACCACAACCTCAGCACAGCATCGAAAGCCCAGAAGCCTCTTTCAGCGCCCCCGCGCCAAATGGTCCAAGCTTGTTCAGAGCTGCTCAAACCCAGCCCTCAGAGTTTGATAGTGTAAGCGCAGGAAATCAACAGCATCGTGGTACATCTCAGATACAAAATAACTCTACTACACCTAACGCGCCAACAACCCGCAACGCTCTCACACCAACTCCAGGTGGTTCGCAAGGGGTGCCTGGCAGCGGAAACCAGCAGGCAAATATGGAGAAGCGCGGACCAGTTGAATTCAATCATGCTATTAGCTATGTGAATAAAATCAAGGTGAGTTAATAATTGAAAAGCACATTAACAAGTAGTTCTTTTAACTAACCCCACAAAAATTTGCACGGTGGAATACTTGAACAAAACTTGCTAACTTGTTAACTTGTGCACGCAGAACCGCTTCCAAGATAAACCCGAAATCTACAAGCAGTTTCTCGAGATTTTACAGACCTACCAACGAGAGCAGAAACCAATACAAGACGTCTACGCTCAAGTCACCACCCTCTTCAATACCGCGCCAGACCTTTTGGAAGATTTTAAGCAATTCCTACCGGAATCTGCGGCCTCGAACAAGGGTAACGGTGCGAAACCCGAAGACATGTTCGCCATGACCGGTCTCACTCAGACCACGCCGCAGCCTGGGCATAATATGAGGGATGGCCAGAAGATGCCTCCCGTCGGAAACTTCGCGCCTCCTGCCAGCGCAAGTAAAGACAATAAAAAACGTCCTCGCAATGAGAAGCAGACCGCGCCTCCAGCGCCTGTTATCGCTGACAGTCCTGCTCCTGGATCACGCTCGATTCCTGGAGTAGGTCCTGCTAGCAAGCGACCGAAACTTAATCACAAACCTCTGGCCACAGACGTACAATCGATCGAGCCCACACTCACCCCAATTCTTCCTGAACCTCTCCCTCCCACGTCGTCGGCAAACGCGACGGCAGACGAACTGGGGTTCTTCGAGAAAGTTAAGAAATACATCGGAAACAGGTCTACGATGAATGAATTCTTGAAACTTTGCAACATGTACTCTCAGAGTTTGATCGACACTAATGATCTGGTTCATAAGTCTAGCCAGTTCATCGGAGGCAGTGCTGAGCTGATGGGTTGGTTCAAGAACTTTGTAGGATATGAGGGTCTTGACGAGATTATCGAGAATAGGCCAAGGCCGCCTACGGAGAAGGTCTCGCTGAGCAACTGTCGGGCTATTGGACCGAGTTACAGGTTGCTGCCTCGCAGGGTAAGTCATGTTTCAGTCTTTAAAGGTAACACTATCCGCTAACAGTGCCGTCGTAGGAAAAACTCAAGCCGTGTGGCGGCCGGGACGAGATGTGTAATGCTGTCCTCAACGACGAGTGGGCATCCCACCCTACCTGGGCCTCGGAAGATTCGGGCTTTGTTGCTCATCGAAAGAACGCCTTCGAAGAGGGCCTTCATCGCATCGAGGAGGAGCGGCACGATTACGATTTCAATATCGAAGCCAATGTCAAGTGCATACAATTACTCGAGCCCATCGCCCAGCAGATGCTGAACTTAACTCCTCAGGAACGAGAAACATTCCAGATGCCAGCAGGACTCGGAGGCTCCAGTACCTCTATCTTCAAGCGTGTCCTGAAGAAGATCTACGGCAACGAGAAGGGTCTTGATGTTGTCAGCGATATGTTTACGGACCCCTTCGCCGTTGTTCCCGTCGTCCTTGCGCGGCTTAAGCAAAAGGATGAGGAGTGGAGATTCACACAGAGGGAATGGGAGAAAGTATGGCAGGCGCAGACGGAGATCATGCACCTCAAGAGCCTTGACCACATGGGTATCCAGGTTAAACAGAATGACAAGCGGAATCTCTCTGCCAAGCACCTAGTGGATGTCATTAAGACAAAACACGAAGAACAACGACGCTTGCGCAGCTCGAAGAATAAAATCCCACGACATCAGTTTGCATATGAGCTGAGTGACCAGGAGGTCATCTTAGACCTACTCCGATTCATGGTCCTCTACGGTACGAATAACGGCCACCATAGTACCTCGGAAAAGGAGCGGATCGTTGAATTTTTCGAGTGGTTTATCCCGCGTTTCTTCGAATTGTCGGAAGAAAAAGTGCAAGATCGGCTCCATGATATTGATCGCGAGTCCGGCGAAGAAGATGCCGAGGAGCAACTTCCTGCGGAACTGACTAACGGTCGCGCCCGACGTAACGGCAAGAGATCTGACTTACTCCGCGGCGTTTTGGATCCTGGCCGTAACGGTGCCAAGACTAGGACCCAAAAGGAGGATAGTGCTGCATCTGGCAGCAAAGAGACGACACCGGACGCTGGGTCTGCGAACGAAGAAGAGATGGCAGACGCACCAGAGGACTCCCTCCCTGCTGAACAATCTAATGAGCGGTGGCTGCCTATAGTACCCCGAGCAACGGTTGTTAAAGGTGACAATCCGCTCGTGGATACCGACGGCGAGTTGAGAGCTGACGGGCTCTTTTCTCGCCCGTGGTACAACTTCTTTTGCAACCAGACTATTTATGTTTTCTTCACCGTGTTCCAGACGCTATACAAGCGTCTCAAGGACGTCAAGGATAGTAAGGAGAGCGTCTTGCAAGAAATTGCCCGATCGAAGAGCAAGAAGCCCGCAAAGGATCTTGGTATCGCCGTCAATGAGCTTAACTATTTCGATGAGAACGACCCTGCCTCGTTCTGGCCAAAAACGGTCGAACTTATTGAAGACTATATTACCGGGGAGATTGATGAGAATCGATATCAAGAAGTGCTCCGTCATTATTATCTCAAGAAGGGCTGGACTTTATATACGATCCAAGACCTCTTGAAGACGCTATGCCGTCTCTCTTTGACGTGCACCAGTCTCGACTCAAAGGAGAAGACGCCGGATCTCATTCACCACTTCCTGAACAATCGACATAATGATATGACCAGTTATCAGACAGAGATTAGCGCCCGCAAGTATGCCGAGAAGTGTATTAAGGATGGTGATATGTTCGTTATTTGCTGGGTAAGTACCATTCTATCTGCCAATTCTGCCTACTTGGCCGCTAATCACCACATATAGTTCCCGCATAAGCGTGAAGCTACAGCGCGATGGTTGCAACGTGACGAGACGACATTTTACATGGATGAGATGGAACTGTGCGACAGATGGCAGTATTACATCTCCTCGTACATACGTGTAGAGCCTACTGAGGGGGTACCTCGCTCTCGCCTTCAGAAGACAGTCCTTGCTCGCAACTTGCCATCCACCGAAGCCGATTCTGACGATGGTAATGTGCCGAAGCCTCTCATGTACAACGAAGGTTTAGTCTTGCGCATTTGCATCAACTCCAATAAGATCGTCTGGGAAAAGGACACGTCCGAGTTCTTTGTCTATTCAACAGAACCCGAGGACAAGGATAAGGCCGCGGTCGAGGAGTACCGCCGCGCCATCACCGAACATCGCGAGCAGCGGTTCCGAGAGAAGATGGTTATGAATAACGCTTGGATGCGGGGGATGAGTCAGGACGAGGTCCAGAAAGTCAACGAGAACTTCCAGAAGTGGTTCAAGGACGGCGTCTCGCCCAATGCCAACGGCCAGGGAGAAGACGGCGAGAATATGGAAGGGCTTGAATAGGTGGATGCCTTGTCCACCTTCGAGGACGACTTCTCGGCTTGGCGACTACCTAGCCCCATAAGTGATTAGACGGTGGTGAGATTTGATTACGCATAAGCATAAAGGCATCACGACTGGCGCTGGGGCGTTGGCACTTGAGTGGATATATCCTACCCCCCGCGACGACCCCTTTTCTTTTTTCTTTTCGTTGCATACGTGCAGTTGAGGCTGAACAGAGCGGATAGGATGATGGTGCTTTTCTCATTAGTTTGTATTATAGATATGCTAACCGACAACCCGATGGTCGTGTCGTCCTGGTGCTTTTTTTGTGATTTCCATAGCAGCGAACATACTATTATTTCAAAGACTTAGAAACTGAGACAGAAGTACATAGTGTTAGGTTAGTGTATTTGCACTAGGACATCACATAGAAGAATAACATGGCCTGTCAGTTTTATGGGGATTTCAGAATTGTAGAATTAACTACTACATCTAGTTAAGCTAGATAAGGTAGATATATTGGGTATGTATTAAATCTCTTATTCTCCCCATCCCGGAGCCAAAAAAGAAGCTCTTCATTTGCTTACGCTTTATTTTTTCATTTTTTTTTCATCATTGTGGCAGTTGAATGGCCATAGTTCTTTCGACGCATTGCAACATTACTCGGACAGATCCATACACGTTCACTCATTTCGTTATATTCGTGAATCCCGTCTCGTGCGGACTACCGTCTCCTCCCCGCCTTCATGTAGTCATTGTAAGCTCTCGATGACGATAGCGCTGGCGCCGCCGCCGCCGTTGCAGATACCAGCAACGCCGATCTTGGCCTTCTTCTCGCGCAGGACGGTGGTCAGGGTGGTGACGATGCGGGCGCCGGAGCAGCCGAGCGGGTGGCCGATAGCGACGGAGCCACCAAAGACGTTGACCTTGTCGCTAGTGAGGCCGAGCAGCTTCATGTTAGCTAGGGCGACAACCGAGAAAGCCTCGTTGATCTCGTAGAAGTCGACGTCCTTGTCTGTCAGGCCGGCGTGCTTGATAGCCTTGGGGATGGCAAGGGCGGGTGCGGTGGTGAAGCGCTGGGGCTCGCGGGCGGCGTCACCCCAACCGCGGATCTTGGCGATGGGCGTTACGCCCAACTCCTTGACCTTGGCCTCGGACATGAGCACGAGGGCGGCAGCACCGTCGTTAAGGGGAGCGGCGTTGGCAGCGGTGACGGTACCACCCTGGGGCTTGAAGACGGGGCGCACCGTCTTTAGCTTCTCGGGGTTTAGGTTCTTGACCTCCTCGTCGGTTGTGATCTGAACCGGGGGCTTGCCTCGGCCGGCGCTGACCTCGACGGGCACGATCTCCTTGGAGAAGATGCCGTCGGCAGTGGCCTTCTGGGCGCGGGTGTAGGTCTCGATGGCGTACTCGTCCTGCTGCTCGCGGGAGATGCCGTGGTCGGAGGAGCATAGCTCGCCCGCGAGACCCATGTGTTCTTTGGCGTAGGCGTCGGTCAGACCATCCTTCAGCATACCGTCGACGAGGGTCTGATCGCCAAACTTGGCACCGTTACGCAGGGTAGGCAGGTAGTGCGGGGTGTTGGACATGGATTCGGTGCCGCCGGCCACAACAATGGAGGCATTGCCGGTTATGATGGTCTGGGCACCCAGAATGATGGCCTTCAGACCGGAAGCGCAGACCTTGTTCACACCAGTGCAGACGACCGATTCCGGAAGGCCAGCACCGATAGCGCATTGTCGAGCGGGTGCTTGTCCAAGGCTAGATGTCTACTGTTAGCTTCCCCTCACTCTGCTCGTTGACCAACAATCTATAGGAATAAGACATACCCGGCAGACAGCACGTTACCGAAGAAGACCTCCTCTACATCTTCGGCCTTGATCTGAGGGACTCGCTCGACGGCAGCTGTAGACAGATCGTGTAAGTGTGCTACCCGGTCAAGCTGTGCAACCTGGATGGGAGAGACATACCCTTAATAGCGTGGGATCCCAACTGAGTGGCGCTGAGACTCGACAGCGTTCTAGTAATTCGAGTGTCAGTTTCACGAACTAGGTATAGGTATATCAAGAAGAGAGGAGGGGAAGAGGGGAAGCTGAGGGGGAGCTCGTAGCATAAAGTAAAACTCACCCTAGGAACGACCCCACGGGGGTTCGAGCAGCTGAGACGATATATACGGAGGGAAGATTAGACATGTTGAATTATGGCGGAAGATCTCACAGCTCAGAAGAAAAGGAGACAGACAGAATAAAATAAAAAAGCAAAATTTATATATTTCAGTCTCAGAAGTGTCTCAGAAGTGTTGAGCTATCAGAATACCAGAATGGCCCCCTTGCAAGAAGAAAAGACGATATGGTGGGAAATATTCACCGCCCCTCGATTTATCTTTTATCTTAGCTAGCATATTGTGCTACCGAGTATAGCGGATCTGCGGTTACACCCCTACCTTTACATACCTGTACCTTTTTTACATTGGACGAGTAGGATGAGGTATTGTACCTTGGAACTCACCAAAGTTTGAGTTGTGAACAATGTAGCACAAAGTACCTAACTAACAAATGATCGGAGTTTCTTCTTCTTAACCAGGTTTAGTATAGTCGTACAATGCATGCATGTATCCATTAAACTTACTCCGGTTAGGTCACTCCCAAGAAGTCACCAATTCGTTGGTCGTACCTTACCTTACCGAATCAACGTATTGTACCTAATGTAAGGACATTGCCTACTCGGGTAGGTACCTCGAATAGGATAGTGGGGTTGGTGTTTTGGTATGAGGTAGATAACCTTAGTTAATTAAAAAATGAAGCCACCCGTCCGCTTATCGGAGCACATTACGTACATGGCTCAGCCTTGTCATTAGCCACGAAATAAATTTGCTATTAGCTATTAGCCACAAGCACAGAACGCGCTATAGTCAGCCTTGCATCTCGACTTTGTAAGTTGTAACTTTTCTAAGCGCGACATCAAGCTATCGTCGTATTTCTACTCAAAAACCCATTGACCTACGCATAAGCCTTGTTTACGCCATGGATGACCTTTATGATGAGTACGTATAGCTGCTTGGTCGCGTTCCATCCCTAAGCTAACTATATTGACCAGGTTCGGAAATTTCATCGGGGAGGATGCCGAAGCATCTGAGGAAGAATCCCAGCATGGCGTCGACGCGGGCGCGTATCTCGATGACGAATATCCCGAGGAGGCGGCTGAGGTTACAGGGCAGGAATTAATGGAAGTAGATGATGAAGGGCCCTCAAACGCGGTGGTATTACATGAAGACAAGCAATATTACCCGACGGCGCAACAAGTATATGGAGCAGACGTCGAAACATTAGTCCAAGAGGAGGATGCACAACCGCTCTCGCAACCAATCGTCGCACCCGTCGAGGTGAAGAAGTTTTCTATCGAAGAGGTCGACCTTCCTCCCGTCCACTTCGACCGAAATTTCATGACCGATCTCATGAACTTCCCCGATCAAATACGGAATGTAGCTCTAGCCGGAGATTTACACCATGGCAAGACCGCCTTTATGGATATGCTGGTCCTCGAGACGCATGATATATCCGACAGACTAGAGAAGCGGACGGGTAGAAAAAGAGACGAGCAACTACGATATACCGATACCCACGTGGTGGAGAGGGAAAGGGGCATTTCCGTAAAGGCGGCGCCGATGAGCTTAGTCTTACAGAGCACCAAGGGCAAATCTCACTTGTTCAATATAATAGACACCCCGGGTCACGTTAACTTCGTCGACGAGGTTGCGGCGGCGTTGCGGCTAGTGGACGGCGTTGCGCTGGTCGTGGATGTAGTAGAAGGAGTACAAGTCAACACGGAGCAGATCATCAAGCACGCCGTTCTCGAAGATATTCCGATGACCCTGATAATCAACAAGGTCGATAGGCTTATACTAGAACTAAGACTGCCGCCGAGCGATGCTTATTTCAAGTTAAAACACGTTATCGAGGAGGTGAATACCGTCATCGAAAATACTCGACCAGGTTCCGGAGATCAGAAGCGGTTAAGTCCAGAGAAGGGGAATGTGCTATTCGCGTGTAGCCAGATGGGCTGGTGCTTTACGCTACAGTCCTTCTCAAAGATGTACGCCGATAGTTTCCCCGGTGTGAATACCGAGGAATTCGCCAAGCGCCTCTGGGGCGATATCTACTTTAATCCGAAGAAGAGGACCTTCAGCAGGAAACCTCTCCCCGGCGAGGAGCGCGCAAAGAGATCGTTTATCCACTTTGTCTTGGAGCCTATCTATAAGGTTTTCTCCCACACTATCAGCCAGAGTCCCGAAGAGCTAAAGGGTGTACTGGCGACGTTAGGCATAGTACTCAAGCCGTCACAGTACAAGACGGACGCCAAGGTGCTGCTCAAGCTGGTCTGTGAGCAGTTCTTCGGCCCGTCAACCGGCTTCGTCGATATGATTGTCAAGAATGTCCCATCTCCGTTAGAAGCAGCGGAACGCAAGTTGGAACAGTATTACACCGGCCCATTGGACACCAAGGTGGCCGAATCCATGAAGAAGTGCGACCAAGATGGCCCATTGGTCGTACACATCACAAAGCTATTCAACTCCTCGGATGCTAAGAGTTTCTACTCATTTGGCCGGGTGATGAGTGGGATTGCTCGACCTGGAATGCAGGTGCGGGTGCTCGGAGAGGGATATTCTATCGACGATGAGGAAGACATGGCTACGGCTACTATTTCCAACGTCTACATCGCCGAGACGCGGTACAATGTCGAAACCGACGGAGTCCCCGCCGGGAACTGGGTGCTGCTGAGCGGCGTTGACAATTCAATCGTGAAGTCGGCGACAATAGTACCGCCGAAACTCGAGGATAACGAGGAAGCCTACATCTTCAAACCGGTTACGCATTTCACAGAATCCGTTCTGAAGGTGGCAGTAGAACCTATCAACCCCTCGGAGCTACCCAAGATGCTTGACGGCTTACGAAAAATTAACAAAAGCTACCCTCTAATCACTACTAAGGTGGAAGAATCGGGCGAGCACATCATCTTAGGTACTGGCGAACTGTATATGGACTGTGTCCTACACGACCTGCGACGGTTGTACGCAGATATGGAAATCAAGGTTTCGGATCCCGTCACGCGCTTCTGCGAGACAGTAGACGAGATGTCAGCTACCAAATGCTACGCCATTACGCCGAACAAGAAAAACAAGATTACTATGGTCGCCGAGCCGCTCGACGACGGAATCGCGGAAGATATCGAGAGCGGCCGCGTCAAGATGCAAGACGGTGCCCGAAAAGTGGGCAAATTCTTCCAGGAAAAGTACGGATGGGATCTGCTGGCCGCGAGGAGCATTTGGGCATTCGGCCCGGATGAGAAGGGACCTAATATCTTGCAGGACGACACACTCGACGTAAGTTGACCATTCTGTCGTTTTCCCCCACCATATTGTGACCTTGAAAGCTCGGCGTCTTACTACACATGCGATTTCTGTAGCGTGGAGTGTCACCCTATGGGTCCGCATGCGGCAATACCTTCGCAATTTCAGCCTCACAATTCTAGAATCTTGTTCTTGTTCTACTTGGATCACACCTAATCTTTTCGGCAGGTGGATAAGACGCTTCTCAGGAGCGTGCGCGAGACCATTCGCCAAGGGTTTAGTTGGGCTACCAGAGAAGGCCCTCTATGTGAAGAACGTGAGTACCTACATCCCGTTGCATTTTATTGTCATTCCCACCCAACCCAGCGTCGATCCCACGCTTTTCGCCACGTCCCATCTGGAACTTTTTTAGTCTAAGCTCCCTACATACGTTTACTACCTAAAATCGTTCATGCGGATGTTAGCACCTCATTGCTCACAAGCGATTAACGCATTCGAGCGAGACGCGAAGGCGTCCTGCTGTTACTAGCGTAGCAGCTTGTATTCCCTACTCGAAATACCTAAAGGCGCTAGGCGTCGAAGGCCATCCAAGATGGTGGTGTTACGGCAAACGTGGAGATAGACCTATCACTATGCGTTAGGTAGCTTGACAAGTTCCAAATATGGACTGCAACCCATGTCCGTACCTTGCCAAGACATAAGCTACGAGTTCTTGGGACCAGGGACCCTGCTCTGTGCATTGTGCAGATTCGATCAGACTTCGTCTATCGAACCCGTAAGGCGAGATTTGCGCACACCAAGGGTACGAGACACTGACACAACAGAGCCTACCGAAACACCCGTCTTCAAGGCTCACTCACCAGGGGTCTGTCTCGAGGATAGCCTTTGTTGCATCCACGTGTGACATATCCCCAATCCAGTAATATCACAGAATGAACCAGACGCCGATTAATGACGTTATTATACCCTGACTTTGCGGAGTTTGCTAACTTTTGATTGCAATTGTAGCAATCCGCAACACCAAGTTTCGTATCATGGACGTATCCCTAGCACAGGAGGCAATCTTCAGGGGCGGCGGTCAGATCATTCCAACTGCGCGACGCGCGTGCTACAGCTCATTCCTCATGGCATCGCCGCGCCTTATGGAGCCTTTGTATGCGTGCTCGATGACAGGTCCCCAAGATGCCGTCCCTGTGCTATACAATGTTCTAGCTCGCAGAAGAGGTCACGTACTATCGGACGGTCCGATCGCAGGCACACCACTATACCGCGTCAGTGGTCTAATTCCGGTGATCGACTCGTTCGGCTTCGAGACGGACGTTCGCATCCAGACGCAAGGCCAGGCCATGGTGAGCCTCGTCTTCGACAAGTGGCAGAAGGTGCCCGGCGACCCGCTCGATAAGGAGGTGGTGTTACGACCGCTACAACCCGCTGATGCCCAGGCTACGGCTAGAGATTTTGTTCTCAAGACCAGAAGACGCAAGGGTCTCAGCGAGGATGTAAGCGTGGCGAAGTTCCTCGAGCCCGAGTTCTATCAAAGCCTCATGGAGAGCGGCACGCTTGGTAGTCCATGAAAGATCTAGGTGAAGTTTTCGAAGGCGCCCCTTAACACTGAATAAAGGGCCTAGATTCGACAATACTAGCAACTATATATTGTACAGTTAGCACGCAGGTACCTAGTTAGTTTATCAGTAGCCTACTATAGGCCCATATGAAGGGGTAGGGCGCCCAGGGTAAGAGGCAGACTGGTCTGGGCCACAGCTTGCTGGTCTAGAAGGATTCAGCTCCAAGGCTACCCCACAAAACACCAACGTAGGTTAATAGACAGATATAATGTGTAAAGAGCACACACACATAAGGCCATCTGGGCTCTATAGTAGTTCAATAAACAGGGAGAAACTTACAACAAGATCGACCAACCTCTTTCCTATCCTTATTTCCCACCGGAACATCTCCAACCAGTGATTCGCGCGGCAAAGACAGAAGAAGGATCGAAAAGCAAGAAGAGCCTCTGCCCTGCCCTGCCGCGAGTAACGCCGGAACCGTGCGACGTGATTGGTTACCTGCTCGCCTAACCTAACCCTGGGGGTTGTGACCCATGTCTATCTGTTCTGGCGGTTAGTAACGGTAACAGCGCCTGCCAACCAGATTCTTCTTCGCCCGCGGCATATTATGTTTGAGATATGTGTCCGGTAATATACCCCCTTCCCCCCCACGCTTTAGGTATACGTATGTGTGTAGGTAGGTACATATGTATGTACGTGTGAAATATGTATGTATAAACTGGGTTGGTTGGTTAGCTCGTGACTCGAGGGAATATGGAGCTAGGTTAGTTAGTTTAGGTGGTGGTTATCTGGAAATCTGGGGATACCATACCGGTGTGGGTCGGGAAGGGCCGGATGGCGGTAGCGAGGGACGGGTTGCATATGTAGGTATGTATGTAGGTCATGCTTGGGATATGTAGGTAGGTAAGTGACGGGCAGGGAGGGAGGCGATAGACAATGTTGAGTGTGTCGGTTTACATAGTAGGGGAATAGGTAGGTACCTAGGTAGTAGGTATCAGACGAGCTAAGGGGAAAGGGGAAGGGGGGGTGTGGGTTGGAAGCTTTGGATGGAAGGATTGGGGGAACGGCACGGGGGGCAGGCCAACAGTCAGTGAGGGCGAGGGCGAGTGATGAGACGCGGCGAATAGGAATATGCTTCGAGTCATGTGAGATATAGGCGAGTGTGTGCGAATGTATGAATGCGTGGAAAGATCTACATTGCAGTTTTCTTTTCTTCTCTTCGCGCCAGTCGTTTCCGAGTTATATGCGTAACGGATGGTAGGTCTCTCTCTCACGGTTTCATTTTGGGCGTTGTTACAGGAGCCGAGGGCTGTTGTTATTCGCTGGTTAAAATGGGGGCCTTGAGGGTTCTGTTACGACGGTATTAGTATTGGTATTGGAGAGTGAGGAATGACAAGTCTAGGTTAGTTAGTCTGGATGTATGTGATACCTAGTATTTTCTAGTATACAGACAGGGAGAGGGCTTGTGTTAGTTAAATCGAGATGGGTATCAAGGTCACGTCAGGGAAGTAAGTGATCATCAGGAGTGAAAATGTTCATATTGTCTCTAGCAGAAGCTGCAGTGCTGACGAGCGTGAGGATGTAGTAGGTAGTTGAACTATGTGTTGTCAATATTAGCCGCAGGTATATGAAATACTATATGTAGTGCGGAAGGATTCCGGGCACAAAACGTTCAAAAGAAATGTATCCCCTAGGGGCCGTCAGTCTCGAGTAACTCAACTGAGTTAAGTGCTAGGTAATGTACGGCATGCTATTATTCCTCTCTCTCTTCTCTAGTTTCCTTCAGCTGTAGAGGGTCGCATCGGAGCCCTCGGATTACGAGCTACAACATCGTCAACGAGCCGAGGCCGTCCAACTAGTAAGTAAGTGAGTTATGAAATAGCAGTCGGTAGTAAATCACACGAGTTTCTACCTAGCACGTATAGATGAGAACCGGAGGGACATGTTCCAGAAAAAGAAAGAAAGATTTGATATTTCAAGGTACGAAAGCGAGTGGACGTCCTTCCATTACCGTCACCATGTATGTATGTATGTATGTGTACTGAGTAGCAAGATGCTCGCATACCATGGACACACTCACTTCCTCTAAGACCGAAACTTGGGTACGGCCATTCTTTACTATTACCCTCCATCATAAGACTCAAAGCATGCAAGATTCTATATGAAGCTTACTATCAAGTTCCGTCAAGTTTGACAAGATATCAAAGAGACCGGCAGTTCCGGATCTCACCCACCCGCCTGTCAGTAACTAGTAGATAAGTCAAGTCAACTTGACAGGAGCTCTTGCCGGTATGTATGTACATCTCCTTCTATGTATAGTTAGGAGAAATAGCTATACCTACAGTTTCCCACATTGACATCGATGCATGAGACGTCACGACAGTAGTAAGAATATGTTAGGTTAGGTAGTTATAGTAGGAGCGAGTGAAAAGGGGGCACGAACAAAGAGGGGCGGCCGAAGAGAACGGTGGTGACTGACTGGTGGCCCTGAAGAAAGCTAACTAACTAACAGATACTTACTTACCTCTTGGGTAAACCGATAGTTATTAGAAGCCCGCTTAAAGCCAGAGGATAGATGTAGGTAGCGAACCCCAAGTCACTGTTTCTCATGAGCATTCTGTCTGTAGTTAGGTACCCAAGTCTATACTGTAGGTTTCGTAGCAAGGAGATACCTAAGGTAGGTAGACATCAACATTGGCTAGCTAACTATTATTAGTCTAGTTAACTAGAATGTATAACTATACTATTAATAAACAATATAAGCATTCAGGTAGTTAGTTACCGAATAGCTAAGCTAAACTCTCTTTCATTTACTTACACGAGTTTATACGACGTACGTAACTAGATTTAAGCATAACCTATTCATCACCTACGACCCGATCAGTCTTAAGCGCGCCTTCGCGCCGACCCGAACCTTGACAGCTTCATCTCGTGTCCATATCCCCCATGCCGGAATTTTTTACATACGGGAGAGGATCCACACTAGGTTAGGGTGAATACGAAGTTCCCCGGTTGCGAAAACCAAGGTCGGAAAATCGCTGATCTTAACGTGATTCACCTATCATCTAGGTAATCAATCGTCTTTAGGGCGACAAGGGCCGATTAACCCGGTTTAGAGCATTTTTAGCCGTATATACCTGTTAGTTACCTGTTATTAACTTATTCGTGTATAGTCAGTTGCCTCATCTGTCTCCTTGAGAGTATCTACAGCCCATGACAAAAATATTCCAAGAAATCCAGGTCAGGTAAAAGCTAACGTCAAAGTCTGAGAAGTAGATTGTACCAATGTTGCGTTAAAAATAGAATGGAAAATCTATTGGAACCCCCATACTTGACTAAAACAACATATCTGCAAAGGCGAATCGAATTGCTTGTATTCTGAACCAAGTATTATATACCTCGAGTATTAGGGGCTCGACTAAGGTGCCTCGTAGACTTAATGTCTGCTGGACATTATTGTCAGCCAACTAAAATACCTAACAGCGAATACATCATTAATCAGTTCTCCGTATCCATAGGCTACGTGATCCCGCAGCAAATCTACAGGTACACCGCCGAGTCTATCCCGCGCGTGATCGGTAACGGCTTGGCGGGCGATTAGGCCGGGTTCGAAGCCGGTGTGGATCTTTCTACTCTAGCTGTCGCCTGCGAGGATGCCACGGCAGGCAGAGCCCGGTTTCTGGATATCCAAGCAGCTGATAGGCCGATTTTCATGCACTGGTCGTCCCTTTTAGGTAGTTCAGATGCCGACTTCAAAAACTTGACCAAACGCGGGATGTTGTATATAGATGTTATCGTTACTTTTGTAGCGATACATCGTAGGTATTTAATAAATCGCTCAAGAATCATGGCCCATGAGCCATGTTAATATTAGATAGCTATGAAATGTAATTTTCATAGGCAAGTCTCCAGCATCTTGTCTAGAACGCCCCTGAGGGTGTCGTTCTCCAAGGCTGCAGCAACTCTTTCCTTGTCGGCTAGTTGCTTGTTTACCTGGTCGTCCTGGCTGTGAGTTCCCTCTTTGATTACGACATCCACTCGGTAGTTGGGAGGAAGGGCCTGTTCCAAACGTACCCGTACACCGAGACCGATAACGGTTGCCAGTGAACAGTGGGTAATGGTAGGGGTGATCTCGACCAAGACTCGCGTCAAAGTATTGGGATCCGCAACTGCTGATGGAGACGGTGTTATATGGATGTCAGGCAAATTGACCACTGCTAATTGACCTAAGGAAAGTGGATGTTCAGGGTCAGAGATGGTGGATATCAGATCTGAGAAATGTCAGCTGCTAGATCAAGTAGAGTAGCTTTTTCTATGCTTGAGAAGGACCATGTCATATCATGGGCATGTCGTGGGTTTCAGGGTAGAATATCTGGAACATCTGGGCGTGGGGGCGATAAGAATCTGACATGTTCTGACATCTAAAATATGCCGTACGAAAGATGAGAAGGGAGAAGGGTAATAATGATGATCCCAGTAACTCCGCGTCATCCCATCTTCAAACCATGTAAACCGTAGACATTTTATATATTACTTGAGAAGGGTTGTCTTACCGTATACTTCCTGTTCGTCAATGGGTTCCGCAGTGAACTCGTCATCGCTCTCTGTGTCGTCCGACCACGAGATATCGTAGAAGGGATCGGATAGATATTGTGGTTTTCGCATCATGTTATTGATTTTGGCCACGTCATTTCTTTGAACTTTGCGCCCCTTCTTACGTTGTCTTGTCGGAAGCTGCGAAGTGTTTAGGATAGTAGGATTCGCATTGTCTTTTTCCATCTTGATAGGCGTGAATATTAATGAGGAATGGTTTCACGTTTGGCGGTTAGGTATGTGTTATGTGACTTGAACCCGACTAACTAATACGAATAGTCTGATAGTCCGATAGTCTGATATGATATTATATAATGCACAGTGATGCGAAATTTGTGAGAGGTTGTTTGTGGCAGGGATTATTTGGTGAAAGATGTGTACTATGTATGACCCCACGGCTTTGTTCGTTGTAGTGATCAAATTGATGTAATCAGTAATTGCGGGACTTCCAGTAGTGTATGGCGAACGTGGTGCCCGTGCTCAGGCGGTGGGGCTTACACGGGACATCATTTACCCGGTATAGTTATCTTATCGATCTTATCAAATCAGTACCTAATTGGATATGGTCTCTCTGGTAAGCTAGTAACTTCAATTATACCGTTTATCATTGGTCGATGAAGAAAAAGGTTGAGCAACTCCTATAATGTACCTAGGGTAGTATTCTAGAGAGTCCCTACATCATGTACCTAAGACAAACAGGCAAACAGGCAAGCTAGGATGATGTACCTACTGATAGGTACTGCCAAAATATTAATAATTAGCGGTTCTATTCGGACCATATTCAAAATGTATTTATCGTCTCAACGGAACTTACCGCTCATTTCCATAGACAACCTTGACAACCTTGACCAATCCTATAAATACACACCACACGACATTCGTTTTCTCCAGATATTCGACCGGTCACCTGCCCCTGAATTTGAGAACCTTTGATATTGGACGCGAATAGATGCGACGCGACAGATTTCCTCAAGGCTAGGTAGTGTGGATGCAAGGGAGGGGTGAGGGGGGAGGGGGTGTAGATTCGGCGTGCACGGTGCCGGATGTGATACAACCGTTGCAACGAGCTGCGGCTGTTTCACTGATTCGAAATTCATGCGCAATAAATTTAGCAAGACCCCGTCGTCACCATATCCAAAATTTCCAAAACTTGTGCTATCGGTGATATCATCGGACATTGACCTTTTCCTCTTTTCCGCTGGAAACTTTTTTTTTATGGCGGATGGCGAGAGGCGCTATACATATGTAGTCCCGGGAAAAAGCCGGACGTTATGCGAGTCATCATACTTACATTTTTTTTTTCTCTTATCTCTTAGGTATTCTCTTCAATCTCACTTCAGCTGAAGCTAGGCTAGTTATCTAACCTAGCATCTAGTGTAAGCTGTCAGGCACACGGAGCCTTCTCGATCTGGGCCTGTTTACCGTTCCCGTTCTCAGATCCGGACCACCGTACCTGATGATCGACAGGTGAATAAATACGTAGGCAGTCCGAATATGTCGTATGCTCCGGTCAAGTTTACCGGAAAGAGATAAATAACGACATTTCTTAAGCTCGATCGGGAAAGTCTGTCATCGTATGGAACTAGCCGTCCCAAGTACTCGGCACGTGTTATATGCTGCTGTTTTAATATAAGAAGCGACTATTCTTGATCCTTCAGCCCTGCCAATATCCCGTATTTATGCCTACTATGTATGTACCCCAAGATCCGCTGCGCATCTTTCAGCGAGATTCGCCATGAACCCTTATCATCGGGTCGACATTATACATACTATGCATCATGCGGTGGTCGATTAAACCTATATTTAGACCTATATTTAGTTGATATATCTTCTATGCGGTACCAGCACTCAAAGCGCAGTGTAAGGTCCTCGCTGCCATTCGTAACCCATACATACATAGTATCTGCAACGCACGAGGAGTGACACAGCTTGCGCCTATCGATTTGCGAATGCGACGGTGTACTTTTTTGCATGCACCTAGGGGACGATCTAGTGAACCACGATTATTGATGACTATATTATCACAAATCAATTAGTTCCATAGTCCTAATCCTCCTTCGGTAAGGTTGGAACGTAGAAGCTCGTTGATTGGGTAGACCCTGATGGGGGAACAATCTACCTGGCAGCAACTAGGATGTCTCGGGTCTTCGGGCAGTTGAATCCCTACCTATTTCCTACCTATCTACTGAACCTGTGGTCCTGTATACGTAGGCAGATCAATGATCAATCCCGTCACGACGGTGTCATCCATCAGTCTATTAGGTTTAGGGTCAGAAGGGTTCAACTGGTATGAATAATACGACGTACTTCGCACAGATGGCGTACCGTATTGTGGGAAAAAGGGGTCTCTGAACTCTGATTAGTGAGCCTTGCGTGACAACAAGACGGGGGAAAGCGGGTAAGCGAAGATGGCTGACGACGACCAATTATCGCTCCAAGGACAGCAGTCCTTTACATTGTCAATCGTTTATATAGCCGCTCCTATTGCCTCCTGCAATCTGCAATGCAGATGCAAGTGCTCGCTCAGGTCGCTTCCACACCTTTGCGACTCTCTTTCTCCAGCCAGCCCACCAGCCCACGTACCCCGTTGGAATTGGGAGACACGCGAGAGCTCCCCTAGTAGGCGTTGGCGCATGCAGACCTGACCGCTAGTCTCTCAGTTAATAATACCAGGACCGTCGACATGGCACATGCAAACAGGGACGGTCTGCAGGGGCTAATTTGTGTACTAATAGGGAAAGGAGACGATTGTAAAAGATCGTGTCTATCGCAGGTGAAGGCGAAGAGGTACCTGGCGATTTGGGTTCGGTCTCGCTGTATATACTATGTAAATTGTAGGCGCTAGAAAAGATCCCGAGATGTTTGCCGGTTGGTTGTCCACGACTCCACGCACGTCGGCAGCAAGTAAGTGCCTGCCCCTGATCTGGTTTAGAAGCAGGCTTACATACATGTCCGCTCGGAGCGGCATGAGCATTGGCAAGCCACCATTACGTCGTGGTATGTATGATGAACGTCCGCAGTATGTATGTCCATATGTATGTCCATATGTAGGTATGTAGGTTATGCACCTCGCAGCCCTATTCCCCTCCCAGGAACGCATACATAGGTACACATGATTTGACATGCTACCATGTTATGTAGGTCACTTACTATTATCATTATTATTGCAGCCTCGGCGGCTATTGACTTGCCACGATACCTTACTCGAGTACCGTAGGTACCTCTCGTGTGGGAGAGCTAGAGTTGACATCTGATGCGCTTAGTTCTCCTTAAAACGTTTCAACCCTATATCGGGCCTGGTAATACCATCGGTGACCTACTGCAGTAATTAAAAAGAAAAAAAAAAGTTCCCCGTATCCTACATACATAGTATGCTGAGGTGGCGCATCGTGTGACGGCTGTTGCGTTTCCTAATTCTCTAATAGCGCCTAATGTGAGACGATAACAGGTGGAGAGTCTCTGACGGCAAATGCCTAGCCTCTTAGGATGGTGGACACTCGGCGCATCTTCTAGACTTGTTCCGTGCACACGCAAGTCTAAGGAGCTGGTGTTTTCGGGAGTTTATGGGCCAATTCATTCTCTGGTGCCTGCGACTCTACTTGGACTCCCGGCCGAATGGCATCGATTTTCCAGGTTGCCAGGTACCTACAGAGTACAGAGTAGGCTGCTGACTGCTACTGTAGGCAATAATAAACTCATGGCCTGGTGCGCTAATGGATGTGAGCTAGGTTATGTACGAGAACGGAACCGAGCTATCGATGATACGGTACATGTGTTGAAGCGCGGTATTGGCCCGCATCAGCACCATAATGGACCAACGACGATTCTGAATCCTGCCAGCCTGCGAACCATTGAAGCTAGCGATCGATCTTTAGATTGATTAACCACCACAATATATCCAACCGAGCACGTCTAAATTGTCGAGAAAGAACCAAGCTTTATGCGCTGTAGTGTATATACCGAACTGCGCATAGAAGATCTTAATATAAAACATTGTAGATGTTTCTCTACTTTATTGTCGTGCGACTCTTGCGAATATCTATGTAAGGTAGACAGGTTTTTAGTCACTGATTAGAATAGGCTACCTAGTTAACTAATATTATAACAATTATTATTATTATTATTTTACAAAAAGGTATTGAGTAAAGTTCTTACAAATCCCAGTTCAGGTTACACAATTATCTAAAGAAAAGCTACCTACCTAGACCTATGTAGAATTACATAACTGGGTCTGATACACATACATACACGGAACATTCCTCGAAATAATAAGTATAGGAATTAAGTACAGGTACGTAATCTGTAAGCAGGTTCATATTGGGGACCGGCAGGAACCACGCGAAGACAAGGAAGGCAAAGAAGGCAAGGAAGGCAAGTAAAGCAGGGGGGGCTCCACAAGGAACCACCCCCCCTTCGCGCCTTTTCGGCCCCTCTCGACTCTATGCAAGTCCATGGCAAGCATGGTCAACTGGTACATGTACACTAACTCAGTCGTGCAGTGTCCCCATTCTCCATTACACCACACCAATTAGTTACAATGCAGCGAGTAGTGTACAAGCATATGTCCATATGCCCCCGTTTTTTGGGTCCTGGCGTTCTTTCCGCTGGACTCATGGGCGACGCATGGTTATCCCCTCACCTACCTGAATATCGGGTCTCTCCTTCGAAAAGCAAAAAAAAAAAGGACCATTTTCATGGAGCCCACTGCCTGGCATCCATGACCCATCCTGCCTCCTTCCCACTGCACAACTGCAACTGCAACTGCAACTGTAGTACCGCAGTACCTCGTAGGTCCTTAACCTTAAACATCCTTTCAATTTACAGCCTGCTGATATTTCTAATACCGTTAAGCTGTACTTGAGTCACCTTAAACTCCTTCCTTCCGCCTTGCCTTGTCTTGCCTTGCCTCGTCTTGCTTGCTTGTTTGCTTGTTTTTTGCTTTTGCTTTTGCTTTTTCTTGTAACTAATCCGCTGTGCCGGCGCTCAGCTAAACCAAAGCCCTTACTGAATACTAGCGATCGACCAACCGCAGCAATCCAAACTCCATACGTTTTCGCGACGAACCAATGGTCAATTATTAAATCGGGAGGATAATAGTTTGTTGGACCCGGTCGTGAGGGTTTAGTACCCGCCGAGAGGCGAAGCAAGCCATGTCGAATAACGATCAGTCCGTTCGGAGGCTGTTACCGCAGAGCTCTAATTCATCCTTGAACTCGTTTTCGTTTGCGCCGCCGACTTATCAGCCACCTAGAGAAACTCAAAAAAGTGCGCCCTATGAGTATGCCCGTAACCGTGTAGCGTCTATGTTCTAACCGCTTAAATTGTAGATTATGTATTTGTGGACGAGCATAACCGCCATAAGCGGTTGAAGGGTATGGGCACCGTCGCGTGTTAACGTTATACCGAAAGAACCATAGCTAATAGGACTACTAATGTTTAGTGATGAGAGCGTGTGAGGGTTGCAGGAGGAGAAAAATCAAATGTGATGCTGCGACGACAAATACATGGCCCTGTTCTGCGTGTATCCGGTTGAAGCTCCACTGTGTAAGACCCAATGGGCAGTATGAAGGTTCGCCGACGGAAGGTCAGTCCTATGAAGCCGGACGATCGGAATACGATGTCGCGTCGGGGCAGGATAGCTTTAGAGCTATGTCTATGTCTCAGTCTTCTACACAGCCTATGATGGCCGGTCAGCCGAAGGCTACCATGTACCCAACGCCCGGTCCTTATCCCGAACATCAAGGCGTCTACCCCCCGATGCCGTATGGAGACCCGCCTCCACCGCCGCACCAGCTCCAGTATGCTACTATTCCTTCCCAAGTAGGCGTTATGGACCAGCCGTATGCCCCCACCAGCGTGTTCCCGACTCCGCCGATGCATCAGCATTCTGTGCACTCCGAGCCGTCTCCCGGGTCTTATCAAGACCACTACGGGCAGCAGGACCTCGCGGATATTCTAGGAGCCCTCAAAGTTGATGAAGCAGGCACAGGTTTGTTTCATTTTCCAACCCATAAAGAAACCAAGTATTGGCGCTGACGACTTGAAGCTCCGTACCTAAATAAAAGGATGGCATTTGCGGGGCAGGAAGAGGAACCTGCCGTTGAAGACGACGACGATTTTAAGAGCGTACTGCCACCTATACCGTCTGGGCCTGGTCTTAAGATACGCATACCTCCGGAACTAATGCCAGACGATGCAACTGTTATGCATTATTTTGAGCTTTATTTCACCAACGTGCACCCTTACGTTCCGGTTTTGAATAAGACTCAGCTCTACCAGCAGTGGCACACAAACCGAGAATCGATATCCCCCTTACTTTTAGAAGCAATTTTTGCGGTTGCCGGTCGTCTCGCCGATGAGCCGGCGCAAGGACAGCAATGGATCGCTCTCGCTTCGAGTAAGAACTTCAAATGATTTCCGCACTCAGTTGAACTAACGTAGACTAACGTAACGTAGAACATGCCGATGCTTTTATGGATGTACCGCGCTTAAGTACTCTTCAAGCTCTCTTAATTATTTTGAAAGCGAGGGAGGCTTCGCCAAAACGTGGCTACTACTACCGGTCTTGGATGTCTATCGTGCATTGCGTCGCTATGGCTAAGGATCTCGGACTCGACGAGCATATGGATACTCACAGAGCTGGTAAATCATGTGGCTCTTCTCATGGAGAGTGTTTCACAAAGAGCCGCATATGGCAGACCATATTCGTATGCGAAACTATGATAGCCGCACCACAAGGTAAGCTAGCTCGATTCTAGGATCGGTTGCTTCTCAAGGTTCTAAACGTGATTTAGGACGACAAGATCTTTCTGTAGATGCCGATTCTGTTGACTTTAGCATCCCGAGGCTTCTACCCGGTTGCGAGGAATCAGAATATAATGCGAGTCGAAATTTTGCGTACCTGGCCCGCGTTGCCCGAAACCTAAATCGAGTGAACGCTGTCTACGCCAAGATCAAGAGGAAGAAGGATTGGGGTATCGACCCCGAACTGGTTCAGCTTAACCCGACCATAACGGGATGGCTCAGCGATCTACCGCCTGATTTACGCCTCACATTTTCCTCGGATGGATCGCCGCCGTGGCTTCCTTCGCATTTTATTGGAAATATGCATTCTTATTATTACTTGAGCGTCATTATACTTCACCGGCCGCAGTTATCCTTTTTAGAACCAATGGGCGCCGACGGGCAGTGGAAATCGCACATGTTTCTTTGCTACTCGTCGGCTAAGGCCCTTTGTCGTCTCCAAGAGTCGATGTTACAATCTTTCGGTCTGAGCGGGCTCCAATGCATGCAACGAGGCATCAGTTTTACCATATACGCCATTCTTTCTTGCATCGTCCTCCATCTTGTGCGTCTCTACGTTTTTTTTTTCTTGTTTTTATATTGGATGTTGAGAGAAAACGACGACTAACGATTTCTTAGGTTGCGCTGACTTCCCCCGATCCAGAGCTCAACAGTGATGCGCGAGACTACTTCACCCGACACATGAGGGTTTTGGAGAGGACTATGCATTCCTGGCCGCTGCCAGAAATGTTGAAGCAGATTGATGCCGTGCGGGAGGCCTTCTCGGCAGACGTCAGGAAACCGTTCATCTTGAAGCCGAGTTTTCCTTACGGGAGCCCGCATCCTAGCAGTCACTCAAGCCCGCCTACTGCTAACACGTTCAAGCCTCCCATGCTGCAGACGAGCTCGTTGGACCATGGTATGGACCCGCAGACCGGTCAGCACTCGCAAGTTAGTTATGCCAACCATCCCATCACACCCATTTCCGTTGGTTCCGCGGACAACAAGAGTGACTCTCCTTCTGCACAGTCGCTCTCTATGATGAATGCCGGCCAGAGTGCACACGCCTCGACACTTTCGAGCGCGATATCGCTAGGGGATCATCCTACGTGGAATCCCTCGCGTCTATTCGAGTGAGTATATCCGATTATCCTCTCGTGATAGGACAGGCCTTTATTAACCACGGAACCACTATAGGCAATGGAACTCGACGTTCGGTACGCAGCAAATCCAATCTCAGCCAACTTCAGTGGCTCCACAGACCAGTTCTCTAAGTGTTCCCTCATCTTCAGGTGCCCCCGAAGTCCCGACGTCACAGGACATGCAGCTTGCAGGCGCGTCTCTGCCGGCCGTGACGCAGCCCTTATCGCATCAACAGTATTCTGCCCCACCCGTGCAAACCTTTGTCACTCCAGCTATGTGGCAGGAGTCTGTAGCTAGCGTCTACGAGGGTGGTCTCAAGCGGCATTGGGATTACGACAACGGCACTTCGATTGTCGAGTCGGTCAAGCGCCGTTGAGCCAACTATGCAGTACTGATAAGACCTACTCAGATACCACCTTCTCTCTTGGGTGCGAGCATGAACGGCGGATCTCAAAATAAGCTGCGGCTAAGGGGAAACGATTTAACGATAGCATGCGGCAATGCGTCAACATTTTGGCCCGTCTATCAATTACCATCTACTATCTAGATTTCATCTATTTAACCATGACATGTATAACAGGGGGGTATGAACTGAATTAAACAGGCTTGTATACGTCGAGATAAGAAGGGCAGAAAGAAGGAAAAAAGGATGATTTGCTACGGACGAAATCAGCAGTCTAACTAGGACAAGGAAGATGTCACTAAAGAGGTTGTACAAAATGCCGCGTGCACGTATGATTGGAGGTCTAGGCCAGGGGTAAGGTCGAGAGGTGGCCGATCTATGGCACAAAATAGTTTCTACTGGGAAGAGAAAATGGCAGTTCTTCAAACTTGGCAAGGCGTTTCGAGGTGGTATTTGGGAGGCGACCCACGAGGCAAAGATAAGGCCCATGGTCTTTCTTTTTTTTGTTTGGAGTTGCCTTTTGTACAATAGGATCTGCATGGCGACGGACGGGTGGTTCTGTTTTACTAAGATATAAATGATACCACGGGATTTTACGTTAGGAGAATGGGGGGTAAAGGGGAAAATACCTATAAACCCACGTCTACTTCGCTGCAGAGTGGGATGAATACTGAATACGTAACGGGAGAAAAGTTAGGAGGCCTTTGCCTACCTAAGGTACTAGCGCGAGCCGCGAAGAATTATAAAGAATTGCGCATTTGGGAAGCTGAAACCTGTGTATGCTTCATGTATGTACGTGCATGCGAGTGTGTGTAAGTGTTTGTAAGTCTCGGATTGGGAGATGGACATGATTTTGAAGAGCACATGGCGTGATATACCGGATACTTGGTTACGAGTGTTGGTATGCTCAATACTATGTAGAACCAAGTCATCAGACTTTATTTTATAACACACTAGTTTAGTTTCTTAGATCCTACTGGAATCTATGGAATGATACTATTTGAACTAAACGAACAGGACTCGAGTTGTTTAGTTTCGAAAAGTTATCGACGTTTTTATCGACAAGTATAGTCACCTATTCACGAGTAGACGCCAAGGTAGATAGATATTAGGGCTCAGTAATATAATATATAATATACTCTATATTTAACCTAGGTACCTTATCTATTATTCTATCCTCATATCTATAAGTTCTTTAGTTCTTCAGCTCTTCAGTCCGGACCAAGTACCGGGGGTGTGCCGCCGTACCGGAGCCAACCCATCTCGGGCAGGTAAGTTTGATCGGTACTTAAGGTATGATCGAGGTCAACCAGCTTACGTGCTCTCGCAAGATACATAGCTATGCATAACGACATTTTATCCCGCGTGGAGACCAACCAATGGTCTTTGCAGCTGACTATGTATATATGTGGGAGTGGTGAGTAGAGTATAGTCTAGTCTAGTCTAGTCCCTACGCCTTAAATAGTAGGTATACATCTATATCTACCCACCTGCCCATCTCCATCTCCCTACACACCATTAGACTTCTTCTAGAAGTAGCTGAGAGCCTTCCACACCCACCCGTCTATGCTACTATACACATATATATGTATTCGTGCTAGTACGTCATACGTATAGGAAGGTGTATATAAGTAAGTGAAGCGTTGGTTACCTACCTAAGGTATAGGGTTATTTACATACGCACGTCGTCTCCGTCGAAAACATACATATAACCGCTATCAACTGAGCCGTTAGGTATTTTCTTATCTCTTACCGCTGCCACGACTAATACTAATATTAATATTAATACTAATACTAGTCAGATGGACGGACGTTGGTTGTTACACAATACAAACAGTTCGCCCAGACCGGTTAACCCAAGTAAGTCTAAGTCTAAGCTATGCCAAGGTTCGAAGGATTTTGCGAGGGGAACTTTGTTAAATACAGCAACCCTGTAGGTTATTCTTGCACTACGTGTGTATCAGCTTAGATCCATCTGACCTACTCTTACACCTAGATACATACTTCTATAGGTTTGTTAACTACGAATAACTACCTGAGGTAACTATGCAAACACGCAAACATACAAACGCACTGAGGCACATGATAGTATGATGTGCATAGGATGTGGCCGTGATGCGGCTGTCCGCCTGCCTCCTTGTCTACTTAATTCCCTTGCTTACCGACTACCTAGCCTAGCTCACCTAGATAGATAGTATACTTAACACAGGCCTAGGAGGTATTGTACCTAGCTATGTAGGTTAGTTAGTAGGCAATATATCATAATCATAGTAAAGATGTAGGTAATGTTACACCCCCCAGTCACCTCCCCCATGCACATGCACCCCTCCCAAGGGTCCTATGTATGTAAAAGCACTATTAAGGCACGGCGCATAACCACATCCCACCGGGCCGGGCGACGATTGGTGGAAGCCCAAATTCGCGTAGTTGGCGTCTCTTGGGGGGAAGGGTTCGGCTGCGCTATTACCTACTACATCTAGCATACGGAATTTACCAGCCTACCTACATTGCATACCTACCTAGGTACCTACATAAGGGTTCGCGTAGTTAGCCTGGGTGTTGGATAGGGTATATATGTATGTATGTATGTATATGTAAATAGGTAAACAGGCACGTCCCTAATATTCCTAATGTTGGTTCTACATATGTAATGTGCACCGACCTAACCTAACCTACATGTACCTAAGCCATAAAGGGTCGGGCCGGGGTTTTGCGCATACAAACGTCGAATTATTAGTGTAATTATGTATGTTAGCTATACATATCAATCTAATACATAACTATACGTTAGGTACATATTGGCAGATGCATGTTATGTAGCTTAGGTAACTGTACATACATAACACTACTAACATACAGGTCCCCGGGATGATAATTACATACCCAAACGACCCCTACATCGGCGAATCACATGCCACAACCAAACTTCCCTCGGCACCTCTACATAGTACATAGAAAGGAGCGGCAGTCCCTGCCCATCCCCCGATCCCGAAGGACCCACTTGTTTATTCTCCGGCCGTTACGATTATCCGCGTGTGCTAACTCCGAGCGCTTTCCCCGAGGTTAGATATTGAGCTTTAAGGACTGGCCCTGCGATGCGTGATACTACTATATGTCGAGCTGAACTGTAATACCCTCAATAAAACCTACAAAGCATTAACATCGCCCAACTATAATGAACATACAATCGGTATAATCACTAATGATTCAAACAATTCTTTCGCCATATTCTAGAATGCATTTAACCTCTAGACGAGCTTGCGCCCGGACGCAATTTAACTACTTCATAACATCATGCCAACCAACGCCAGGACCAGGCTCGCCCCGAGCCTATCTTATATCCTTTCCCCTTTAACGAACGACAACCTCCGTACCGCAATTCCTATGCGAGGAGTGGATGACCGTATCGCCTTAACGCCTATTAACATCGATCATGCAATGCAGTGTATTAATTCGATTAATTCCATGCCTTAGAAAGAGGGCTCGCAATCTTAGGGGCGAACTGCAGGCTCTTGCGACGGGCGGCCATTAGGCGCATCAGAATGCCTTGGTCCTTCTCTTTCTTAATGAAGCCCTCGCCAAGGTCGGTGTACATGCTCTTCTTCGGCGGGCAAGTCCTCATCAACAGTTGCTCCCTTTCCTCAACATCTTCGTCGTTCTCCGAGTCAGGAGAGTCCGGGCTGATATCCAGAGCGAATCTCTTGACGGCTTCCGGAGCCGGCGTCTTAGGCACAGGAGTAAGCATGCCAAGCTCGCTATCCCAGTCATGGTCGCCGGGTGCATCCTCGTCCTCGTCATGGTCTGACGGAGTACGCATCCAGACTGTGCTATCCCTGCGGCTAACATGGTTATTCGGGACGGTCTGGCACTCCTGGGGTTGCCTCGTAATGTTCTTCATAGGAGTAAACAACGTGCCGTTGACGTTAGCAAGTGCCTTTGGCTCCATGCTCTTTCGACGGTTACGCCCACCGCGAGGAATCAGAGAAGTATCGATGTAGTAGGGAGCCTCGTCAACCCACTCGTTCTCACGCTCGCAGCTAGAAATAATGTTAGAATGACCATTATAACGCATCGATAACATGTTAACTTACTCCAAGACCCAGCTGACGCCGACACACTGCACGACGCCGCCGCTCTCCCTGACCTTTTCTAATGTTCGTTTGCCTCCATCCTTGTACACAACGTGCGTGATGCCCACCTTAGATGCCGAGCCGTCATCGTTAGAGCTAGTTGGGTTCCAAGGCCAGCTCTTGACACAGCGGGCACCCATTTGTGTGAGTAGTTCAACGAAGACAGTGCTCGCGTCCGCACCGTCACTTGTGTGCACATCTACAAATACGACCGCGCCTCGGAGTAAAGAGTTATTTAGGTCTCGACGAGGAGTACGAGCTGGTGTGCCCATAGAGGACCATATGTCGGCTTTTGAAGGAGTCACCGGAGGGAGCTCTGGCTCTTCGTCTTCATCAATATCCATTTGGGATGGGTCCTTAGTGGGAGAATACGAGATGGCCGTGGCATTCCTAAAGAGGCCATTCGGACGATTGGCAGGAAGCTTTGACACGCTTGCGCTACGCTTCTTCATAATCCCGGGAGTGGAATCATCAGCTGGCTTCAATGGCACCTTGGAAACGGTGTGGAAACTCCTCGGCGCAGATGGCCGGACAGGAGTGACCGGCTCAAGATGACGCCTACCAGCATTGGTGCCTAGGAGAGCCGGGTCGATAGGAACGGCGTTCTCATCGCCATACTCCTGGCTAGCATCCGAGATCGAGTCATCATGGGCATGATTCTCCTTCACCTCGTCAACTTCGGTTATGTCCATAAGGGACATCTCGTTGGCCTCGGCGGCAAGTTCAATGTCTTCGACCGTAATGGGGACGCTATCAAACTCGGGATCATCGTATCTAGCAGCGATATCGGCTTCCAAGGCTGCTTCGATTGCAGCCTGGTTCTCCATTTCAAGACGGATTCTCATCTCCTCATCGAAGAAGCTTCTAGTTGGTGTAGACTCAGCCGGAGCCGTGTCGTTCTCCTTGAGCAGTGAGAAGCTCTCTTCCTTGAACTCAGGCGAAGGTACATGTAAGTCATTACTAGCCTTAGCCGGGCTTAAGCCTTTCCACTCATTGACCTGACTGGCTAGCGGTGTGAAGAATCGTGATCCCCTAGAGACAGATCGAATGGCACGGCTAGCAGCCTTGACCGCGCTAGATGGCAAGCGGGGAGTTTTAGAAGTGCTTGGCGTAGGTGTCGAAGGAACACCAGCAGTAAACGTGAAAATCGTATCATCCTGGCACTTGTTAAGCGTCTTTCCGCTAGATGCAAGCTCATCTTCAGAGTCGGACGCGTCGTCAAGGCCCTTAGTTCCCGAGCTAAAATCTAGATTGATATCTTGCTTAGGAGGCGACTGAGGAGGTGTTGTTGGAGCTGGGCTAGGCGCCTTCTCCTCCTCTTTGGTTTCAAGCTCATCGACATCCATAGGGTCGTCAGCTGAACCATCAGCTCCAGATTCGATAATTGGCTCCTTCTGCGCTTCAACCGCCTCCTCTATAGCGGTCTCCGGCTGTTTCACATCCAAGTCCTTAATGGGGAGCGGATTTTCCCGGAGAGCAGGATCCGCATGCCGAGGGAGGACTGCAGATAAACGGCCCGGGAAAGCAAGCTGAGCCGGTGACTCAAGTTCGGCTTGATTTTCCTCCGTTTGCTCGCCTAATGCGGGCTCATGCTCTGCCTCAATGATCTCCTGCTGCTGAGGTTGCTGCGCTTCTTCAGTCGACACTTTCTCATCTGTCGGAGAAGGCTTAGGCCCAAATAGTTTATTTGAATTACTTATAAGTGATTGCATAGGTGGCACTTGCATCTTGAAAGGAGACGCAGGGCGCTTGGCCGGTGATTGCAAGAGAGACATCTTTATAGGAGAACGGTTGATACCATTAGACTCCTGAGGAGGTTGTAGTCCCTTGATTGGTACTTGGGGTCTTTTAGCAGGGGACTGTAGTATTGAAGTCTTTGATGGCGATGGTGCTGTTTGCTGGTCATCCATGGAGGATAGAACGAATGGGATGGCGTCAACTTTCTTCGGGGGCGACTTCATCATATCCTTAAAGGGAGAAGGCGGCGGCCTACGAGCAGGGCTGCTAAATACCGACGAACCCGTTGGCTCTGGGGCTTCTTGAGCAGTCTCCTCCGCATCATCGGTTTGAGGCTGAGGGTCATGCTTCTTAGCTGCGGGTGGTTTCACGGGGCTCTTCATCATGGGGTTGAGAGGAGTCTTCTCCAACGTAGCAAGCTCGTCATCCGAATCAGCATCTCGAGACAATGACCGGTTCTGCGCATCCTTCTTAGGACTGAGAGGAGACTTGTCTTGCGTCTCGCTAGTAGTTGATTTTTTGCTGGCCCTGGTAGTTCTACCGGCAATTGGTTTGCGAACAGGCTTTGCACGCATACCAGTGGCAGACTCGGTTGTCTTGGTCTTGGCCTTAGCGGCTACGGTGGGTACCAAGTTCTCCTTCTCTGGCTCCTGGAAGGTAACCGTCTTCTTAGTAATCCCTCCTGCGACCCTCGACGTAGGCCTAGAGACGGCAGACTTTAAGCCAGGTGTAGGCTCTGTGGAAACGTTTGTGGTGACTACACCAGTGGCTGCTTTAGTCCCGGCTGTAGCACGCGAACGCGTGGTCTTCTTGACTGGTTCAGTAGGTACCGCGGCATCACTATCGCCAGCAGCCGTTTTTCTGGCTCGCGTGCTTGTGCGTGTTATTTTTGCTGGTTCTTGTTTAGGAGCCGTAGGTGCTGTTGTGGCGACCTTCTTGGCTCGACCACGCGTAGCCTTGGGTACGGCTGGCGCATTGTGAACAGGAGCCTCCGTGTCGGGTTCGGGTTCAGGTTCAGATTGAGCAATCTTCTTCGGTCTTCCTCTGGTCTTGGCTGGTCTATTCATGGTACCTGTTTGCTCAGAGTCTGTCTGTTGGTTGTCTTCATCTTCTTCGTCGGGTCGAGTCTTCCGTTTAGCAGGACGCGACGTGGTTGCGGTCCTTTTTGTTGTTGGGGCTGGAGCTGCCTTGGTAGATTTGGCGGTGGTAGCAATGGTTGCAGCGGTCGCGGTACCTTTGGTGGTGTTCGCAGCATCCTTCGCGGCTGCTCTGGCACGCGTCATGCGCTTCGGAGGAGTTGCCACTTCCATGATGCAATATAATTGAAAAAAAAGAGAAGTATAAAAAAATTACCTACTTGAATAATCGAACAATGCCTTGGACGATGCAATTTGGTCGGGATGTTGACCTGTTGACCGAATTGCAAGGTTGAGGTTGTTCAAGGTGAAGTGACGTTCGATGTTGGATGTTCAACAAATACGGGATAAGGTTAAAGTCAAGGTGTGCGGGCTTCTTATTTTTCTTGTTTATATTTTCTTGGTCAAAGCTCTTGCCGCCTTTGTAATTGGTTCCACTCGTTGGCCCACCAACTAGTCACGGTACTAGTGTATGTACGTACTGCTGTTCCAATCTGCCAATCTGAGTCGCGTGTTCAAGCATCCATCCAATCACATTATTTTAATTGAATCTCGTCGAGATTTAGTCTACACAGTATTCCGTACCTACACACGCGACTTCTCATGTACATAGTGAATTTTTATCGTGGAGTTTGCTGAGGTGGATAGTTAATCGAGTTTATTAATCAAGACTTTTCATCTGGTCACTTTAAAGTAAACAAACCCAGTTCTCCTTGACAGCATCCCGTCAGGTTTTTGTGTTGGTGAGAAAACACTAACTACACTCATCTCGGAATTCTACTTCAAGTTTTTATGAACCTAGCCTAGGAAATATATATCCTATTCATACTCTTCAACACTTAAGATGTTGTCGTAGTACTAGCTAAGGCATATTAGGTATACAATAGTCCTGGCTCATAAGTGTGTTACCTCTAAGAACTATTTCGGTATGCGTTGACGGAGTTAAACTACGTATCTTCATTGTCCTGGAATACCTATTCTCAGTCGTTTGCTCTTCAGCCAATTACACAACGGCCATCCACAATGACGAGTCCTTGACATGCCTTGCAGGATGCGGTACTGCATTTCCTGCAGATGATATTCGCTTGGTGTCCGTCTAAACTTCTCTCAGGGCTGATTGATTGATAGAGGGGACTCGACTTTAGGGCCGCCTGGCACTAAAACTCGGTATCCCTTGCCTTGGTAGCAAACATCTGTTGAAAATGTTAGCATACATAGTATATGCATCGGTAACCAATTTTGATGGATGGTATAAGGGTGGGATTTATCATGTATATACGATTCTCTAACGTGTCTATCTCCCGCGTCGCTGTTGAAGATGCTTTACTTGTAGGAATTACTTGTAGGAAGCCAGTCTTGATATAATTAATAACTCCCTTCACCCTAGTAATGGACTCTTATTGCTATGTCCCGTTTGGTACCGAGCCTGAATGTAACCAATTTCGAATTCTTACACTGCTACCCGGTTCGGGACAAGATCCATTAGAATGCATCCTATCCCACGGGGACATAGGCAAGTCACCTCCCTACGAAGCCATCTCCTATGTTTGGGGTGATCCTCACGATAAAGTCGGCATCATATGCAACGGCAAGCCTTTAGCCATTACCGCCGGCCTTCACACAGTCCTACACCATTTTCGTTCGCCGTCGGAGAAGAGAAGCCTGTGGGCAGACGCCATTTGTATAAACCAGAGTGACAGCAACGAGCGAGGAAGTCAAGTTGGTCGCATGAAGGATATATACTCGAAAGCTGACCGGGTCCTGATATGGCTTGGTGAAGAGAAGGACGAAAGCGATAGGGGCATCGCGGTGGCTCTAGATATTGCCTCTGCCTGTCAAAAATATACTTCCCACGGTGGTTCGCTCGTAACTATTAGTTTTGACGACGAGCTTACCCTTCAGCTATTTGGAAAATTCAGGGACAAGTCTGAATTCCCCCGACTATCAGCTTTTGCTCGGATCATCGAAAGATTATGGTTCACGAGAGTCTGGGTTGTCCAAGAGCTTGCATTGGCGACGGACGCCATGGTATTCTGCGGAAACTCGCATATCAGCTGGACTGATCTTCTCGCTGCTATAACTGCCCAAGATCATTTGAACTTGTGGCTCTCCGACCATGAGCGCAACGCCTACGTCTTCATCCTAGAGAGAGCACGCGAGGAGTGGCGCGCAGGTATCCGACGAAGTCTCCTCAGTGTCCTCTTTCGATACCGAATACTCGATGCTACCGATCCTCGGGATAAGATCTTTGGGTTGAATGCTTTAATTAAAAGCGAGCTCTCTGGAACTCGGGCCTTGCAACCAAACTATAACGTTAGCACTGCGGAGTTGTATACCGCCGTAGCAAAGGAGATACTCGAGCATTCGCCAGATCTCAACTTGCTATCTGTTCCTCGACGCCTCTCTGGCTCCGGTCCTTGTAATTTGCCGTCTTGGGTGCCTGACTGGACTAATACCCGACTCACCGCGCCTTTGGGCCTGGCAAACTACTCCGATATCAACGAGTTAACTTTTACCGCAAGCGGGTTTTCAAAACCTGACATCATCCTCGATACAGACTCAAATGTCCTTGGCGTCCAAGGCCACCGGGTAGATCGAATTATCGCTGTTGGTACAGTCTTAAGATTAGAGCATCTCCCACGGACGAACTACCACGGTATCCGTATTCCGAAGTGTGCTTTTGTCCTGGATGACTGGTGCCGTGTTGTTAGGCTCTGGGAATCGGAGGTCTACATTACCGGCGAACCGATTCGTGATGCCTTTGTCCAGACCTTAGCGGCCGGATCCAGTCATGAAAGTGCTGAAATATTACGTGCACAACTAGACATCTTAGAGAGGGATGCTACAATAGTAAGATGGCTTAGACGCTTACCTAGATTTTTCCCGGACTGGTTGGTGGATAAGATAGTCTATTTGGTTCATGCGATGCTATTCTGCGACCGGACCGACCAAATGACCTTGGGCTTCAGAATCCCCCTATCGTCACTGGCAGACCGCCGAGTATTCAGGACGGACAAAGGGTATATCGGCTTAGGATCCGCTTTGACGGAGGTAGATGACGAAGTCGCTGTCGTGGCAGGGGCAAAAGTGCCTCTTATCCTGAGGAGAAAGGGGTCACAGTGGACATTGAAGGGTGACTGCTTCTTAAAGGGGATAATGCAAGGAGAGGCATATCGTGAAGACGAAACCTCCCAAATGTGGATTGTCTGAAAGCCTTTTGCCGCCCACGTAGATATATTGATACATTGAGTTAGACCGATATCTCCATGTTACTACTAGGTGGATGTTCCACGACAGCCATTTTAACAAAATTGCTATATTAGCCGCAGCCTATCAGCTTCAACCATCAAGACCATGGCTGATATTTATTCCTCTTCGCCCTGGGGAATATCGTCTATACCCGGTACCTAATCTATAGTTATACGAGATATGGACAAAGTAGCATTTCCCATCATCGTTAACTTCCGGATCTTCGTCGCCTTAGCTGAATCTTGGTTACTTTGTAATCTACCTAACCTACATATGTCGCCCAGCTAACGAATGCCGATGATGGTATGTAAATCCCTCCGATCAATGGATCATTGCTTGTCTCATCTTCACAAGCATCTAACAGCCCTGTGGCGGTTGACGATACGAATGTGGGAGTATTACTATGACATTTGGGGCGTACTGGTTGGTCCCCACATGCTGAAACTCCTGCCAAGAGGACGCTATATTCGAAGAGGCGCCCGCGTAACCCACGATAACTCGCCCCTCCGTGTGCGGAGTAGACTTTTCGTAAATTCTTTTTTTCCGAATAATTAATCAAAAACAAGCTTACAGCCTCAGCTCTATCCCTCCCGAACTCCACGGTATCTAGGTAGTTATGGTAATTCAATCTAACTAAGTGATCCTACGACACAGAATATGGGGGGTACTTTTGTCGTCTTTCAAATCGACGACATAACTCGTCTCAGCGAAGGATGAATAGGCATTCTCTTACATATCATATCATCAATGCTATCTTCCGAGAACCATGAATTATCGCGTCGCCAGTTCGTCAGGGGATATGTATATTGAACCCCTTACTATGTAAGCTTCAAACACCTCCTTTGTCATGGCGGTGTCTCAACCCCTGCCCACAATCGGGACCCCGGCCCCGACCCCGGCCACCCTTCCCGACCGGGACGTTCGAGCCTCAGCACGCTTAACGAATATTCCCACTACCTAACTCGGAAATCCCTGCGATATCGCCAGCTCCAGACTGGCGGGCTGTCAAAGCCTCGACCTGCATCAGCCTGCATGAAATTTGCCGAACAGTTACTGTTACCTAGACCGCGCTCGAGGAAAAAGGGACTGAGCTAGGTAGCTAATGTTGTTGTCGGAACCCCGGTCGAAACGAGCTTCAGAAATGTGAAAATTCCTCTTCTTTCGTTGAGGCTCTCGATCTGGGCCGCGTACTTTACCTAGTATGGCGTATGGTCCCATTTCCTACTGTAGTAATCTACTACCACTTATCGTGCTGTGATCCCCCCTCTCGGTCGATCTTCCATCTCTCCCCCTTCTGTGAATCCGGTGTTTCCTCTCGATGGCTTCAACTCCTAAGCGCCACCTAGCTTCCGCGTGATGCTTGCTTGCTTGTTTCGAGACTTGCTTGTTGTCTGTCGTTCCTTTCGCTCTCTCTAAAGTGCTTGACGCGCCTAATTTGAATGTTTCTTCGGACCCCGATCCGGTATAATTCTTTCATTTCCATAATATCGACAGCTCGTTCGAGCTGGAAAGTCTCGAGCGATCAAATACCTATTCGCCACGCTCACTGAAAATTCATCGGGTTGATCCCGCGTAATTGGAAACGGCTGGTCTGTTCATATTATATTGTTTATCGTTTACTTAATCATATATATCCATATACTTGGATCGTCGTCGCGCATCACGGCTATACCAGGGATATTAGTGAGTGAGTGATCACTCCTAATTCTTACATCTTAAGGATGAGGGTATCGCGGTCAACGTTACTCCTATCCGCGCTGAGCTCCTTGTCGCTCGTTCAGGTGCGTACTACTTTATATCACTTTATCATGTTACGATCAACTATACTAATCTAGTTGCAGGCCGGCACATTTCGCTACTATGACCAACCTGTGAAGAGAGGGTTGATAGATCAGCTGCTCGACGGTCTCGGCGGTCTCGGTGGCGGTAGTAATGGTGATGACAACGGAAAGGGCCATAAAGGCAAAGGGCAAAATGGCGCCGTCACCGTCACTGAGACAGTGAGGCAGACGATCACGGTAGGAGCCGCAGCAGTAGGCGGATTTAACGGCACAGCGGCTGTCACCCGAACGGTAACAGTCACCGAGACTGCCGCCGCCGCTGGTGGGATCGGGAACGCCAAGTTCGTATATTACCGTAAGATTGATATATATATGTATATAGCGGCTAACAATAGTTTACAGCGGAGCTCAACTGTCGTTCGTCACAACGACCGTCTACAATACCGGCGCTGCGCCCACGGTAACAGAGACGGCCCTCGCCTCGACAGTAACGCAAATAACCACTGAGACCGCCCTAGCAGCTCCCGCGGCGACGGTGACGGAGGTATCTACCATCATGCAGCCCGTAACGCAGGCCACGACCGTCACCCAAGTATCGACGGTAACCATGATGCAAATGATCGCATGCGGTACGTCCGTTGGCGCTCCGGTTCCGGCAGACCAGGCTTCAGCCATCGCATCGTCTGCCGCACAGGCAGCTTCTTCGGCTGCTGCCGCCGTCCCGACATCGTCAGCGGCTCCGGCGATATCCGCTAGCGTTACGGTAACCGTCACGGAGACTTCCCAGTGCCCCGTCGTGTCTACTTCATCTGCTGCCGCCTCACCATCGACGTCAGCAGCAGCAGCGGCGACTTCGACCGTAGCAACGTCAAGCGCCGCGGCCGAAACTACGTCGTCCGTATCTTCCGCGCCGCCCACGTCTTCGTCCTCGTCTTCCTCGGCTTCCAGCTCAAGCGTAGCGGTCGTCTCCCCCAGCACTACTACCGCCGACTCCACGCTTCAACTCCCCGAAGTCGCTCCATCAACGGCGACCCCAACCTCAACAGTCAAAGTCGTCACGACCCCCCTCGCAGCGCAATCTTCCCTCGCTCTCCCCGTCGAGACCCCGGCCGCCGCCAACAACGCCGGCAGCAACGTGACCCCCGCCGTCCCCGCCATTACCGCCACGACTTTCGCCGGTGCTAATGAGGGTCCGTCGATCGATCTAAACGGCGTCACGCTGACAAACATTCTGACGCTGGGTGCCCTCGGCCGTGTCTAGGTGCAAAAGATCGCAGGGGAGGACAGCTGAGGTTGTACGGATAGAAAAAGGGAAAGGAAATACCCCTCTGCAGCAGATCCGCCGGTTTTATTTTGCTCGGATTTGCAGGCTGTAAAATAATTATCATCATTATCATTATCATTTTCATCATCAACGTCGTTATCGTCATCACCACTAGTACCATTCCCTTCCACGCTTCCATTTCTCCTTTTCATATTCTAATATACGCACACGGATGTGATTCAAGTAACCCCCTTTTTTGGCTGGTATGGAGAAATGAAAGAACCAGGGCTTACGTTTACCACGAGATGCTAGGAGCACATGAGTTGTATATAGCTTTTGACTTCTTCGCTTCGCTTCTCGCTGCTGATATTAATAAGCAACAAAATAATTGAGTCGAGGCTGGCCTTGAACCGAGTCGTTGAGATGCGTGAACGTAATATGCGCAAGTGTGCGAGAATAGATTTTATAAGGGTATCTCCAGTTCGCCAATCTATTGTACCAAACGCCATCACCGTATGTAGATCTTGATATACCAATTGCCTTTTCATTTTGTCCTTCACGGAGCCCCCTTTTCCTCAACCTCCTTTTTCCTTAACGCAGCCTTGAGCTTCTTCGCCTGCCTCTTGCTGACCGGCGCATTCTCCCCGGCTCCGCCGTCCCCTCCTTTCTCAGTTGTCTCGCCCCCTCCATTCTTCCTTTTCCTATTGTCTTTTACTTCCGCCATCTCCTTATCCTTGCCCTTCATTAACTTCGACTGCTCCTCTTCGCTGCGCTCCGCCACGTTTACAATATCCACCACACCCCTAAACCCGCTCCGCTTAATCCCTTCGTTTACCACCACGCCCCGCGGGTTCACACCTAGCGCCTCCATGCCCCGATCAGTAGGGAGACCCCATACGGCGAGCAAGTTGATAACGTCGGCGGGGCCTCGCAGGGCCATGGCATCAGCTGCTTCGCTGCTTAGAATTAGGCCACGACCGCGGGTTGCGCGCACAAGCTGCACGACATTACCAGCGAAGTTGGCGCGAGCGCGTGCGTCGGCATCGGGTCTCAGCGCTCGACCGTAGGCAACCTCGAAGCGCAGGCCCCGCGCGACGGCGGCCATACATGGTTTAGGACGTAGGTGGAAGGGTAGGCGTGCGGTGAGGTCTAGCGAGATGATAGAGACCTCGGTAGTGCTGACGGTAAGGCAGGCGGCCTGGAATGCCTTCTCGGTCTGCGGGCGTAGTGCTAGAATATCGTAGGCCTGCGCAGCTTTGGGAAGCTGTTGGTTCTGTGATGGGTCTGAGAAATTAACAGTTAGGCGGCGGAGAACGGTGGGGATGCGCTGCTGTCGGTCTTCGGTTTTCGGGGGGTTGGTTTGCGGGGAGAATAGAGGGATCGGGTTCGAAATCTGCGAGGGTAGAGGTGCGTCGAGGTTGTGGTTCAGCGCAACGACATTGTAGCCGAGTTGCGAGCTGAACCTCAATGTGCGCTCGAGCTCGGCAGTACTAGTCGAAGACGACCAGGAGATGTTGAGGTCGTAGAGCATCTTGTTATTGGGCTAGTGAGCATTTCGAGGCTTGAAGGTCATTGGTGAGTGTGAATATTTGAAGTTTTGTCCTTGTCGAGATATTTGATAGGCAAGTACCTAGGTTACTTAGTGGGGCTATAGGTACCTACATACATGTTCTATGCAGCTAAGTTTCAGCAGAGTTCAGCTTGCCGGCCAGCCGCTATCGATAATGCTGTGTGACAGAAGTGATTCAAGAATTCCCATTCGACTTTGCATTGGAATTACCTAGACTTAAATTGGAATGTTGTCTTGGTTCCTGTCTTGGTTCCTGTCTTGGTTCCAGTCTTGGCCTTTACATACTAAAGCACAGCCCCCCAAGGTGACGCGCATCTCGCACGAGGATGCGAATACTTCTTCAGCCAGCATGGCACTGACAAAGAATAAATTGATTCTACAATTGTTGCCTTCACGCCCTACGACTTTAATCCTTGTAAAATAAGAAATAAGAAAAATAGTAAACATACCTAACCTACATATTCTTAATCCTTCGCCAACATCGTTTAACCTACATAGTACTGAGTACTCTCTTGGCAACCTTCCTCTCAAGCGCGCGAATCCATCTACCTACCTTGGTACCTACTTAAACCATCCTCTCGATTAGCGCAGGTTTAAGTTGCGATAGCCTTGTAGCGCCTAGTTAAGATGTGTCTAATATTCACCTGCGGCGAGCATACCTTCAGAAAAGAGGTAGAAGGCTACGAGGGTGTCATCTGCCAATGTCATAACTGCGGCAACTACGCCGGACATATCATCAAAAGCAATCCTTGGTTCACCTTTTGCTTCGTGGTAAGTCTATAGCGCGCCATCCATCTATAATACCTAAGTCTTGTTTAAAAAAAAAAAAAAAAAAAAAAAAAAAGGATGCTAACATGGAACGCAGCCCGTCATCCCGCTTTCTATCCATGGCTACCAGGACGTCGTCTGCCATATCTGCAACTTCGCGCAGCCGTTAGAACACCGACCCGACGCTCAGGCGATGCGACGTGGCGGGCAAGGGAATAACGTTCCGATGCAGAATCAACCGCCGCCGCAAGGACCTCCGCAACAAGGGCCACCTCCGGGATGGGGACAGGCACCGCCTCAGGGCCAAGCCCCTATGAGGTACGGATAGAGGCGTAAGAGGTTAGCCGTTAGTTTCACGATTTAAGATAGTAGGAGTTGGGTGTCACGAGAGCTGAGTACACGATACAAAACAGCGTAGCAGTTGCGCCATATTGCACAGCATCAAGGTTGGAGTTTAAGGATCCGCGTATCATTAGGCTATCCCGCTTGGGGCGTTTTGACATGACTTGCGGATGGAACGATGATTATAAATTTATATTTCAGGGCTTATTATATGAGCTGCACATGATTAGGCATACGTGGCAGTCGATTTGGTGTGTTGAAGGTAGATAGTGGAAACTCATCACGGTTAGTTCCATGTTCATAGGAACACTGATGGTTCGAGAGTTATGCGTCATAGGTCTTCGACTTAAAGTATGTACTATAGTAGAATTCCTAAAGGCCACATCGTGATATCGAAGTTGACGCGCAACGATGATATTGGAATTCCCCTATTACAAAAATATTGGGCACGATCTTGGGTTCATAGGAGGAGCAGGCTTATAATTATATCTGATGTTAACAAGCAGTGGCCTCTTGACGATAAAACCATCTAACCACCCCAACGATGTTTCGCTTATAGGGTTCAAGTGCCAAAAGTACGTATACAGCCGGCCATCTTAGATGTATATATTATGTATCAAAATAGCCTCAGGAACTAGAGCGCACCGTCTGGTTACGCTCGTCAGAGCTGTGAACAGCCCAAACTCTAAGAACCGACCTCTCATATACTTAAACACGTAACCTCACCCGGTATTGAAAGCTACCGCTTACCTTCTTCATCCAAAGCAGATAATCTTAAAAAAAATGTCTTCGGATGAATCACTGTTGATAGCTGAGCTGTTCAACCTGTTTATCGAGCCCTCTCGCACGAACGAGGCGAACCGACCGGTGCTCGCGAGGAGCGTGGGCGAGTGGTTGGACGACCTGTTCGACTGCTGGTACGAATTATTGTTTGACGAAGACGAAGGGGAGGACGTCTCCGAGCCAATGAATGAAAGTACTATTCGGTACTGCAGCGCTGCGTGTAAGTCATTATCTCACAACCGATCTGACCAAAATATGATACTAACAGGACAACTGCGGCAGATATAGACGACGAGCACCTCCGTCAGGCGCAGGAGGAGGCCGCCGCATGCGACGCTTGGTTTTCTTCTCCGCCTCCAAGCCGATGGTTCTGCATCATGACAGGTTCCATCGTGCTCATCCTCCTCTACTACGCGCCCTACATAACCGATGCTATCCTCGTATCCGTCGCCATATTTTCATTCCTATTAGCCATCGCCTCGCCTCCTGTTATATTGTTAGTCATGCTATTCCTTCCGCTAAGGCGTTGGGGAAAGGCAAACGAACATGGTCAAAATAGGGGTAAGACATTGGCTGTATCTCTACGGTCTATTTCCTACAAGAGTCCAGATATCTTGAATGGTCAGATGGGCATTGTTAAGAGAAAGTAAACGGACACACAGGGTTCATACAATATGTAGCTTATTATGCGGATAGTAACTAATATAATTCTTCTAAATTCTATACGCCACTCCCGTAGACTGTATTAATCCCACAGTAACAGAAAGGCTTTTCTATCTTACCTTGGGTACATAACCTAATAGTAATACGGAATCTTCCTCAACCTCAAAGAATCCAAAGATAGGATCTCGATGGTATGTATACCCGCCATATTCATTCATCCCATCACCCAACTCAATTCAACACAGGCCGCCAGCCCTTCCGTCCAACGTGCCCAGCAACACCCTCATCCTTCAACACGTCGGCACCAGTCCGGCCCGTGACAACGCTTCTCTCAACCTCAGCACCGCGGACGTAAAACGGGAACGTAAGTCTACCTCTCGCGCGGTCGCCAACATCCTCCTCCCCTTTCCCAACATCTTCGGCCTCCCATACCACCCGCCCTGCTGCTCTCCGGCGCTTCTTTACAAACCCGCAAGCTTCCCTGTCGAGCGACAAGTACCACCGTCGCTGATGCACGCTGCCGATCGAATTCTCCGCCCCCGTATATGCGTTCGTGCGGCGTACCTGCTCATCTTCGAGCTCTCGAATCTCCAGCTCCATCGCTGAGACGACTTCTAGGTCTGCCTCCTCGGCGGGCGCGTTTACAATTCCCGATTCTTCGTTCTCTGCGGGCTCTTCTCCGCCTGAGTCCGAGTCCGAGGTTGTCTCTAGCTCGGCTGCCTTACCTTTTCCTTTGCCCCTGGTCGAGCCTCTACTTTGTGCTGAGGCTCCTCGCCTCCGCCGTCGCGTGGGCGTGCGTGTACCCTTAGCGCGACCAGCTACGTCCTCTTCCTTAGTGAGCCGCAAATTTAGCACGTAGTCACGCGGCAAGCGTGTACCGTTAAGGCGGATACGGATCTTCCTTGTCTGGAATGCCTGATGGAGTTTCTCCTGCTCCGTTGACTCGGGCGACTCCTCTTCCCCGTCGGATTGCGAGTTCCAGTTAGCTCGCTTACTATTCGCCCGCGGGGAGAGAATAGTGTACGTCCCCGTATCCCAGATGAGAAGAGAGCCGGTCGATATCGAAGCTGTCTCTATAAGATGATTCTACGAAGGATCCTAAAGTTAGTAGAAGAAACCAGAATAGAAATCCAAGTCAAGTTCAGGGGATCTTACCCATAGACAGTGGATTCTTGTCTCTGTAGCATTCCTATTCAAACGTTGGCTATTTGGATCACCTGGGAGCCCATACATGATAGCCCAGGACGCGCTACTTGTCTCGTTGATCTGCAACCGGAGATCGTAATGAGTACCCGCAATAGGATGATCATGCTGATGCACAATGAAATGCGCCCCTCGGGGATTACCCGAGTTTTGCTCATAGAGTTTCCGGTAGGCCCCGATAGATAATCTCGGTATATCCTCCGGGAAAGGCGACAGTATAGCTTTCGCCAGGAGCCCGCTGAAGTAACCAAGATAGTCCTCGATCTTAGCCTTGCCCGCCTCTACGGCCGAAGCACTTGGTTCCTCTTCCTTCGCCCCGGATCCGTGGTTCCCTATCTCATCAGAACTACTCTCTTCATCACTGTTGCCGGTTGGGCGGGAAAGATCGAAAGTCCATTCTAAATTCTTCTTCTTGATGAATGGATTGCCGACTAATTGGGGGCTAAGACCCCGCTTTGGTGGCATGTTGGCAGAATGTATTTGACAAAGCAACGAGAAATGACCATATCACAGAGACATTGCAAGAGGTAGCTAAATGGCTTAACTATCAGGCCACGGTACTCACTCTATTTCTTTATCCTCTTGTCCTTGAAGTCTTATGGGGGTGATGAGTTTAGAATAATGCTGTTTACTGGGATTGACAATAGCTTAACCTCGACTCCCTTACCAAATACATGTTTCGCTGTCTTGGTTCCTTAGATATTTGATCTGATTGATATATAGATAGTATCGGCGGCGACCCTAGCAATCGGTAAAATATTCAAGTGGTGGTAGACAGTACACAGTAATGGATACTAGGTGATGATTTATGAATCTAAAATGCACCGGAGGATAAATTGCGAGAGGATCAGCAAAGTCAAGTGACAGGTCAAAAAGAAAATGACGCGCTCTTATATATTAAGAGAGGTGACATCATAAAAAGAATCATGACAGCGGTGGGACTCGAACCCACGCGGATTGCTCCACTGCGAAGTTGGAATTCAGGTAAACCTGAACGCAGCGCCATAACCACTCGGCCACACTGCCTATGTTTTTAGAAAAAACTGGTTTGTAGAAACAGAACGTAATTTTTTTACTGCTGTGGTGTAATATATTCTGGCAGCGTTTTTGCCCGAAAACAGGCAAGTGGCGTACTGTAGTCTTCTATTCGCGCAATTCTATTGGCTGGATGTAACCCACTAATCAGGTATTGAGCTAAGTAAATTTTCCAATTTTCTAATCCGTATGGACATTATTGAAACTTCTATTTTAACCTAGAGATTTCACCTCTTTATCCATCGAAGGGCATTAGGACTATTCATTATACTATATATCCGATGATAGCATTTAAATATCGTTCCTCTCAACTAGACTCGGGGTTCTACGGCATCGTAACCTCGGGCGCGTCGACCGTAGTCAATGTAATATCATCATAATACAGCTTGTTTGTCGGACCACCCGAATTGCACTGTGAGCTGAACAAAATCGTTGCCGTGTCGCTAGTTGCGGTCCATGGATCAACGTAAGTAGTATATAGACCCCGATACTGATTCAGGTTCGGCCGTCGCGTTCGCACATTATTAATTAATACGTCCATGATGCACCCTGCGCCCGGGTCCATCTTGAGAGTATCTTCAAGTCAAATTAATTAGATATTACGTCTCGGAGCCGTATATAACGAGTCGTTTTACTTACATTGGAATGAGTATGCTTGGCCCGTCACGACCGACACAGTCTGCTGCAGGCGGATCTGCCAGAGGCCTGGTAGTCCTTGCGCGACGAATGATCGCGAGCCCGAGAATGGGTCCGTGTTCAGCGAGCCGCTGGCGGCCACGTCAAGCCTATATCCTGGAAAGGTCCATGTGATAGGATCCGCGGTCTCGAAGCCGGAGTTTACAATGGCCTTACGTTGAAATTAGTGATGATTCTCTGCGTTTGCATCTTGTAACTCACTTGAATGTTGGTAGGGGTAGGCTCTGTAGATGTAGTCGGCGATGTAGTTGAAGATACCTCTGGCGAGGAAGTACTCGATGTGGTGATGCTCGACGAAGTTTCAACACTGCTAATCGAGGAGGTAGTTGAGGGAATTGTTGAGGTCGCCTTAGTTGCCGATACACTTTCCGACGACGAGATTTCCTCGGAGCTTGTTGAGGAGGCAGTCTCAGTTGCTATTGTGCTCTCGGCTGATGAGATTACTGACGAACTCAATGAAGAACTTGCCGAGGGAATTGTGGACGAAGATTCGGTACTTGATGTAATTGAACTGTCGCTAGTCGTCAAAGATGTAGCTACGGAGTTCGTAGCGAAAGCAAAGGACGATGAAGTAGTGATCGAGACTGCATACGTGCTCGACAGCACCGAACTATACGAAGAAGTCGTTGAGGCTAGCTTACTATTCGACGTTCTCGGCTTGCATCTGCTCGCATTAGCCACCTCATAAAAGGTCGACAAGATTGCGGCCGAGACTATGTGTTTAAACAGCATGATTAAATAGGAGGCTTATGTTACGAAGAAGTGGCAGGTTAAAACGAACGACAGAAGCTTGCCTTTCTCACTTCTAAACGAGGGCCCTGAGTATAAACTAATTTTCAACAAGCATTGCGGCTCTACTCGGATAATATATAAATCATGTACAACGTTCCTCTCTGGTCTCGAACTCGATAGCCGAAATTAAGTGGCGCAATTGGCGCCGGCGGCCTAGAGGCCCTACTGCTGATCTTGAAGCTCAGCTGAAGAACTATAGACGACTACGTTACTAGCGGCCCGAGCTAAATTCCTCTTCCCACGTTTGACTAACTTGAATATCGCTAACTTAGGAGAATAAGGAGCTATTCTAGAGGCTAACACTGCATTTTTGCTCTATTCGTCCGGTTTGAGCAATACTAGCTCGCCTTATACCCCTGGCTAATAGTATTGACTATCTTTCGGGCGGTGTCCGTTAGGACGAGTCGGGTATTTCCATAGGGTCTAGATTATTCGTTGCTACAAATACATATTGTATCCAACGCATCTTATAAAGATACAGGCTTTATGCTTCCTTTATATGAGATGCAGAATTTTAGTACAAGGTAGTAAACTACACTCTAATATGGGACTTGATATATTGTAGACCCGTAACAAAAAATAGATAAGGAGAAGAATGATAATAGTTGTAGAAATAAATAACACTCCTAGAATAACCAGCTTAGAGTGGCCAAGTCAAGCCCACCGTACCAAATCGAATACAACTCTAAGCATAGACAAATTGAAGTTTTGATGTTCAAAATCTTAAGTTGTTCAAAGGTATAGTTAATATAATTCAGTATAAGCAAAATTAACTATCAGTCCGCCCCTTTGTCAATTTAATATGCCTCAGAAGTGAAAATTGCCCACGGAGCAATGCTCATATGCCAAATTCCCAGGTGGATATCTCAAAACCGGGGTATAATATGCACAAGAATGTTATAGAAGCCAATAACAGGCTCCGCCTTTCCGCCGCCATCCTAAAATTTATAAACCTATTTTCACCAAGCTCAAAACCGGCCGTGTCAAACTTCCATAAGTCTCCAAAATTCCCTAAACGCCACGCCGAAGTCCCAAGCTTATGCGATGGCTTTTGTTGTTCTCCTAGTAGAATGTAGCGTTGAATCGTTCGTTGGAGGAGCAGATGACAGGGTTGCCATGGTAGTCGTCGAGGTACGCCTTCTCGTAGCCGAGCTTGCTGGCGAGGTAGTCCCTCACGGGCTCGACGACAGCAGAAAGCAGGCCCTCGGTGGCCTGGATAACTTTCGATCCGTCACTCCCGGTCTCGAAGATATCTTCGGGGGCATCCGCTAATACGGTCAAGTCGTCGAAGCCGGTAGTCACATTGGTTCCATCGTTGGCGGCAAGAGTCACAGGACCGTCGCAACCTCGAATCAGTGATATATCGCCATAGCCCTTGCCAGTACCGTCTAGTCCGATCTCGAGCCAAGTGCCTAGTGTATGTGGCTGTCCGTCTAAGTTGACTTCGGACCCACGCACGATGCGGCCTTGGAATAGTGATGGTAACGCTACAAATTTGGTCTCCCCGGCGGTGACATTTACATACTTGAGCGGTATGCTGTCGCAGCTGTTCTCATACACGAAGAAGCTGCGAGTTCCGTTACCCCTGTTGCTTAGTTGAATCCCGGCGCCCCCTTGGTCGCCGTCGTTGGTGGCGTCGGACGCTTGCGTCGCGCAGGTTACCCGGCGGGTTAAGCCGCCTGAGATATGGCTACTGCGTATAATGCCGGATGGCAAGGCTACCGCAGTGGATAGAAGAAGGTTGGTGAGTGTAAAGAGTGACCTCAACATACTTCTAACTGTTGGTATAGAATATTTAAAAATAGAAAAGAGTGTGTGGTATAATGTATGGTTAAAGAAAAAGACTGATTCAAGTGTATAGACCTAAATGAAGGAGTGGACTAGTAAGAACTGGATAGAAAAAGACAACATATCGACTATTGACGAGGAGGCGATAACCCCCTTTAAGTACACTCACATCAGCCACCCCCCAGATCCCTTTGACTCCACGCCATCATCTAACATAATAGGATTCTTACAGCATCAGGTGTTCCACCGCGGCGTCTAGGCGTAAGTAGGCGCTAGAAACTAATTATGAGCTCGCTATCAGAGGCGAAGCCACGTAAGCTGATTGGTGGTCAAATGGGACCCATAAAGAAATCGAACCGGAAACGACGCGTAATGAGTCCCCATATTGGCCTCGTCAATGCCGTGGAAGCGTCCGGCCCTGAAAACGTGCCTCTAGAAAGGGGAGGAAAAAAAAAAACACCAATCTAGTTTTTCTGGGTCCCCGGTTTATTCAAGAAAGCTTGTTTTAATCTCGCTTTTATCTGGAGGGATGTGGTGATATTGGGGTCCAGGGATCTAGGGTGGATCGAAAGAAGGGGCCGCCGTCTTACAACCGTAGCTTAGAATGCACTCGATCGCGTTCCGCCGTAGTACCGCTCCGTTATTGGCTTGTCGCTCCGATTATTCTGGCTAATATTGCCTCAAAGGAAGCGTCGTCAGCAAAGCGGCAGTGGCTTAGTAAAGAGCCACGAGCTTTGTTGATAGGAACAGGTTAGCTTCTGAAACGACTATGGCTTGCATGGGCCCAATGGCCGCTGTCAAAGGGTTTTCGCGGATCTTCAGGGACCTTGCATGTTGTCAGAATCTACAGGAGTATATTATTGGACCAAACATCCGACTAGCTGGACTCGAAGCACATGCTTGATGGATCCATTGTCTTTCGAGAAGGTTATGAGTGGTCTGTGCACCCATCATCATGATGAAATCGGAAACAATGGAATCTATCTGGAATTCGGGGCTGCTTTGTGGTTACCAAAATCTCTGCAGAAGTAAACAAATTAGGTCTGGAGAATATATTTCTAACTAATTACATGCCTCGAAACTGTTTGCTACAGTTTTATCTAGTTCGTTTATCACCTATTCCATACTGTGAATATACGTGAGACATTTGGCTTGTATCCTCCCTCCCGTGTCCATTGTTACCAATAGAATAAAAGAATCAACGACTAAAGGTTATACGTTGCATGATAGGCTTGCATACATACAATGGGGTTCCCGTTAAAAGATCCCAATAGGCTTTGTTTTGCTAATCTATACTCGCGGGCTCGGGCCGTCCTTCTACGCCGCGGAGAACCAATTGCCTAGTCCCACGTCCATCCTACTTAATCTTGTGTAAAGACATAATTTGGAAGTATGCCGTCGTCATGCCGTCGTCGATAGTGTCAAGCTTGTGGGGAAGGACTACTAGTAATTGGTGCAACCATAGAGAAGGAAAAGAAGCCGAAGAAGGGGGGGTGAAGGGATGAAGGGGTAAAGGGGTAAAGGGGTAAATATACCTAAAGTATATCTTTGCTGTAAAGTACACTCGCAGTGCTAGTACTACACGCTACTCTATGCCGCGTACTAGCGATTGGTCAAGGTCCTTTCAAAGAGTCCAAGTTTTCGAAGGATAATGTCGCCACTCTCGTCTTCCTCCTTGATCGATCCTATTTCTAGCTGAATATGAGCAGTCTCGTCTTCGACAGTACCTTCTGTCAAATTATAACAATATATCGAGTCTCTTCGATAAGCACCCTTACGACGTCACCGCGGACTTCCTCGTAGGCCTCGTTGTAGTTGGCGAGAACCGATATCGGTGCTGGCCGTGGAATCAATATCCATCCTCCTCTGAATCTGGAAGACCTTCTATTGGGTTTCATGTTAGTTGATGTATATAGTATCGATGTACATGTATCGGTTAGTATTGCGGCTTCCGAAATATCTAAGCGTCGAGTTAAGATTGTTCTGTATTGTCATTTCTTGCTCGTTATAAATGTAGGTAAGTTCTTTATAAGCCTATCCTTTCCCCATGAATATGAAAGAGCTTCATATGAGATGGGTGTATTTTAGTTAATAATAACACGGTCGTCTAAATCTACACTCTACCTGATCAACGCAAGCCAAATCCGCCATTCGTATATTTTATGATGGACTTGTATCTTAGAAACTTCGGTTAACGTTATCGTAAATATAACTTTGTAAGGGATGCGCCAGGCACCAGTTAGTTCAGTTGCCAAGTTAGGAACAAACATATAAGTATACTTTATCATATCTGCTATTGAGTTAGACACGAAGGGTTGGTACCAACCGACTCCTAGTGACGATTAATAACCATACATCCGCTCAACTGACTGTCTCACTGTACTGAATAATTAACAAGCACATCGAGCACAAAGAAAAAAAAAAAAAAAAAAAAAAGCTGGCGATCTTGCTATACATGAGATACCCCTTACTTAGGCCCTTGATATTTTTAGTTTAGGGAGGACCCCTAAACACACCTGCTAATAACTTACAGCGTCTATCCTAGATGTGTATTAGGTTAAGTACCTACCTAAGGCGGCTTACACTTCTCAATAAACATGATTCCAATATCCATTCGGAAAAAGATAGTTCAAAATTGATGATGCTGCCTAAATGTAATTGACGTTTCGTCGTGATTCATTTTCATTCTACACATGAAACTCATTTTCCCATTCCCAAACCCAGCCTCAAAAAGCACATAACCAGTAAAAAATTTCCCAATCGCGCCGCCGCCGTCATTCGCATGACTTAATCCACCGTAATATCCGAACCTTACTTAATCAATTGTACCGTAGCTTCTCCTGCCCCTTGCCGAGGGCCTCCTCGAAGGACCGTGCCATAGCTTCGGCCTACGAACCGGGAAAATGCGAACCTCTGGTAAGAGCCTTCTCCTAGTGTCCGAGAGGAGTGGCTGACCTTCTTCGACGTCTCCAGCTCTTGGAAACCTGCTACGTCCTTTGCCTTTCGCCAAGGGGCCAGGTCGTGCGACGCAGCCGTAAAGGAGGTAGACGAGTAGGATTAAACCGAGCGTTCCCATGCCTATATACGACATCGGAATGCCACCGAGGCCATATAGAGTGTCGAAGATGGCGGCTGTAGACAGTACAGCTGCAACGACAGCGATGATCCGGTAGGCATACTGCATTTGCCCCTCTCGTGTAACCCTCTCTTCTACAATCATTCCGGCGAGGAAGAAAGCGAAGAGTAACAAGGGCTGATAAATAACGTACCAGAAAATGGTCCGCCAGAGTACCTCAGAAGTCGACGGGTATTCAGGCACCCTTGGCAAGACTAACAAGAGGACAAGGTATAGCAGGTTTGAGAAGCCTACAAGCGGCAGTGCGATAATAAACCGAGGCGACAGCAATGCCTTGTACTTGCCTACATCATACGCTCTCCTAGCCGGGCCGGTCCCGCCGTTCTGCGAATTGCTAGTTTGTTCATGCCGTTGGGTTGTTTTTGCTATATTTGGCTGTTCCTGTCCATCCAACTCGCTGATTCCTTCGTCACGGGGTGATCTAGGCCGGTCGCTATGCCGTTCAATGTCATTGTCTGGAAGTTCCTCAGGCTGTGATCTTTTAGTGAAGCTCGGCAGCCATCTCATGTCTCGGAAAGTAGAACGCCTAGAGAACGGATTCCTCAATTTCAGTCCCCTAAGACTACCCAACAAGCAGCTTGCCAGCGACCCAAGAGGCGCTACAAAGAAAGCAAGCGCGACGATCTGACCGAAATCCCAATGGTGAACATAGGCTTCAAAGCTCCCGCCAAGGCGCAATATGTCGACAAAACGAATAGTAATCCATGTGAACATGGCCGCAGTGAAAAGGATTTCGGTCAAGACGGAATTCAGGAAGTCGGCATAGATCCGCAGAACCAACCAGAACGCCAAGACGGGTCGGACTATGAGCAACATGTGGCGTTGCTCGCAACGGATGCAAGTTATGATGCTGTCTCCATCCCCGAAAAACGACTGCTGCATTTCGCCGCGATAGTGATCGCGCCACTTGAAGATAACACTGCTGGGTCTCTCGTAGAGCTTCAGTAATCCGATGATAACAATACCGAGAACGACAACGATGCCTATGAGTGTAACGGCGGATCGAAACTGCGGCGTGTCGGCTTTGGCGCCAAATCCGGGGATATAACAAAGTACGTTTGTTGCCAGGAGTATCCGGCGCTGCGTCTCTTCGTTATGCTCATTGACAAGCCTCTCCTTCAGCTGGTAAATCGGCACCATTGAAAAGCTAAGCATCGCAATAAGGCAGATTAGGAGAATCATCCGTAGCCATCGCTCTCCCGGGTCCCTCTTGAGGAAATAGGCGCGCAAATATGAAGTAGTTGCTAGATTCGCTACGACCGAATACCAGCTGTTTGGTTCATGTGGTTAGAGGCACGTATTTTTGAAAAGTCGTGGGCCAATCGTCGCCGATGCTACTTACACTAATCCCACAATGAGCCACCATTGATACATTGACAAGCCATGCTCTGCTAGGGATAAGTAGCCGTACGCGAGCACTGCAAATCCAATCGCAAGCTGGACATCGCCGACGGCCTTGACATACTACGCAGCCATATTAGCAGCTGAATACATTGAGGTCCCAGGTTGTCAACTTTACTTGATCAAAAGCCGCTGGCCACCTTCGTTCTTCTTGCTGAGGCGTTTCTAATCGATCGAATTTGATACCTAAATACTTCAGAGGCTTCCGGAGCCCGGCTAACAACGCAACATCGATCGGGTTCGTAGCAGATGAATGCTGTACGTCCTCGCTCTTGCGGAGATAGAAAAATAGGTACTGGATCACTAAACATACGACGGCGATACATGCGGACCCGGCACAAGCGATCAGGGTCTGGTTCAACAGTGAGCATTCCCCCGTTACATGTGAATAGGTGGGTTGAGTAAACAAATCCAACGTACCCCCAAGCCAACGACATCGGGATCCTGCCCGGCCGGAAGCCGGGCTTCATCGCACCGCTCCCGCATAGAGTATAGGGAAATTCACTGGCCGAAACGACGACATGGGAGAGAACAAGAGAGAACAGGGAAAGGCGAAAGTCGGTCTGTTAAAAGAAGAATGTGTCAAAAAATTAGATGGCCTTGACGTCCTTCACAAAAATGTCCGCCACTAGACTCTGACCGCCTTGGGCAGGGGTGCCAAGCTTTGGATAATTATGGTATCTAGTGATAAAGCCGCGATCCGATACGCTGGGGTCGACTGGGGTCGAGTAGCATCCGCGAGGCGATCCATTGGTTATTGGCGGGCGAGTTGCAACGTCACAAACCACCGGTCCTCTCCTTGCGGTCCTTGCCTTGTGGTCCTTGCGGCCCAACAGTTCCCCCCCATGTACATACCATCTCAAGCAGCCACTTCACTAAATCAAAAGACCGACATAGTGGTCGACGTGGACCTCTTGAATCCCCGAAACCATCGGATCGAAGGATCGTATCCCACAATGGAATGCTCCATTGAACTATCACCTGGTAGAGCTTGTTTTTGCCGCCCCCTGTCAAACTCCCCGTCGGTACGGATCATCGGACATATGATGATAACATCGGGTGTCTGTGTAATCCATGTTGCCTTTCCATAGCGCATTAAAAAGAAGAAAAGGAAAAGAAAAATTCGACCCGCGTTTGAGTAAAATGCCCCACTAAGTGCACAAACCCCTGGCTAGCAGAACTCGTTGAGATCATAAATATTATGCTATCCACAATGACTTATGCCCCCCATATGTACCAAGAGATCTTCTACACAATTGACGTATCCACAACACCGCTTTTTCCCATACCACAGTGTCTTTCGTAACAGCCAAAAATAGCAAATTCTATCCTATCCAAAGAGCCGAGGTAGCGTATACATACCTACCTACCTACCTAATACATAATACGTGACGTGTCAAGCAGTCCAGAGAGCGCTACGGGAAACCTATGGCGCACGTTTCGCGCTCGTGGCGAAGTTCGGGGAGGCTCAGGAAAAGGTGAAGGACCCACGAACGTCGTCGAATCATACCGAGACATGACAGCAAACGGACCCATACCAGGGCGACGTAAGGAATTTCCCGATATAACCTAGTTAGTCTACGTAGTAATGCTAATTGGAAATTCGCGGGGGGTTTGATTGATAATACGAATCTACATACGTAACAACTGGAATTACCAATTTGAATAAGTTAGGTAACTATACCCTTTATATCAATATAGGTTGGCGACGGCAAGAGTTGCGACGGCCAAGAACTACTGCGATGTACGACTCCAGAACTAGCACAGTAACTTAAATAATAACCTAGTTAATAGCCCCGTCTGTATTATGTGCATTGCAGCAACACTTTATTCTGGTAGAGCTCCTCAACGAACTGCAAGTCATACTATTATAGCAGGGTACCTAGGTCCTATACATTGAACTATATAGCAGAAGCTATGCAAGAAGATGGGGTTTCTCTTTACTAGTCTGTGTCTATTATCCCCTCATTAAGCCACCGTATGAAGTACGATGTAAGTCTATCCAGCACGTAGTTTTCTCGGCGTAAGCAAGCTCTCCATAGAAAGGTAGCGAAAATCCGAATGGAAGTAGTATTTAGTTGTCGATAGTCTTCATTAATAAACGTCGGTAAGGCTATCATTAATCGTTATACACATTGTTTCTTTCCCAACCGACGTGCTTGAACTAGCATCATTAAGAGTACCTAGGTAAGTACTGCTTCTCTGAGAGACACATGGTTATACCATAGGATAGTGACGAATGATGAAATACAAGTCTCAATGCTTGCCTACCCATTGCCATGTCCGCCTTGAAACTTTCACTCTTCCTATCTCTTCCGAGTATAGAAGTTCGTCTTCCTCCGGAGTCCACTGATAACTTTCATAATCTTTGGGATCTAGATCTATGACCCCGAGTGAAACGAGGAAATCCACTATCCACCTCGAAGGAAGAAGACCAGCCGTATGTATTACGAATTCCGCATCGCAAATTTCCTTTAGTGAGAGACCAGCATTAACTAGGAGGGTTATAATATCGGGATTCCTGACGGTTATAGCAGATAATAACATACTTGTTCCTACTGGGTTTAGTCCATTGCCTAGTGGATACTGATTACTTCCGGTTATCTCGCTTGGATATTTTCCCAAGAGCCATTTAACTAGGCGAGCTTGCCCTCCCTTGATAGCAACTTCAAGGAGCCCTCCATCGTAAGCTCTACGCTCAAGCAATATCTCTAGGACTTCTTGATGTCCACTGTAGGTGGCGCTTTCAATAGGGTTTAAGGTCAACGTCATGTACGGCCCTATGGAGGCCCTTCGATCAAGTAAGAACCGGACCATACGAATATCACCCCTCGATGCGGCGATATACAAAGCAGAAACATCTTCTCCTCCTCCTCGCCACAGCTTTGCGTTAATGTCAATACCAGAATCAAGTGCCATCTGCGCTACTTCTTCTCGACCATGGACAATTGCTTCCCCAAATATTTCATCCCTCAGTCTTGGGAAGTAGCGTAGCGTTTTACCCGTCAAGGCGATAAGCAGTTGGCAGATGTTAAGATGGCCACCGCGCGCCGCAGCCATAATCGCTCGAAAATATTCCTCTTTGGAAGTAGTCGACAGTCGATGTTCCGGCTCCAGAAGTAGGTTCACAATATCTTCATGCCCTCCTAGGGCGGCGGCTCGAAGAGCGCTCCCCCGAGGGTGTCGATACTATCGCCGCAGTTCGGGAACAACGTACACTACGGGAAGAGCGAACGCTGGCATATGCGCGTCCCAGTTTCGCGCGTCCCAGTTTCGACCATCATTATCCTCGCTATCGTAACTAATTGCCCGTGGATTAGCACCGCGGTCGATCAAGTAACGGACAATGTGTAGGTGACCCCAAACAGCCGCAAGCTGCAGTGGCCGACCAAAGTAGGGAGTTTCAAAATTAACTTGGGCCGATGCGTTTGGTGCTTCGAGCAGCGACTTAACTAGAGGCAGATTTCCGAGGACAATAGCACCACTTAGAATGTTTTGCGCTTCTATATGGGTATTGATATTAATGGTGCGATGCCAGATTTTGATGCCGTAGGGATGCATAGCGCAGATAGCCTCGGCGATGATTTGGTGTTGTTCATTCCGACCTTCTTCCGTCTGCTGGGTTAAGAGGTCTATTGCCTTGTTGACACTGGTAATAGTCGTGACATAGCTGTCTTGTTTTCCCTTACCAGAACGGGACCGGTGTAGGAAGATTCGGGCTTTAATTGAAGGGTCTATCATCGAAGACACCCACGGGGTAGCTGGGTCATCAATATCGATAACTTGCTTAATGCATATAGCAAATAGTATCTCGGAGTTGAAACGCCCTAAAATATGATTTATTAGATATCGATAGATATTTTAATACTCGCGAGTGGAAATATTCAACTTACTATTCACTAGACGGAGTCGAACAGCCTTATAAATGCCGACAGTCAAAACCAGGTACTCAATGACCGAGGCAAATACGAGGGCGGGGAATTTATTTATTTCCATGCCCGGGTCCATGCTTGCTTTCGAAACTGACTATTTCTAGTGATACTATTTCTAGTGATCGAATTGTGGGCGATTGAAGTTGCGATGTTATTCTGCGATGTTTATTCTGCGATGTTTATTCTGCGATGTTTATTCTGCGATGTTTATTCTGGGATGTTTATTCAGATGCGTTAGGCTTTTCAGAGTTTGTTTCGGCTAACAAAAATCTAAGGCGTGCCTGACTTGATAGGTAGGTACGTTAGAGTCGGTAGTAGCGCAACAGATGACTCTGCGTAGAAAGAATAATCCAAACGGAAAGAGCGATCCAAGAGACCCAATTTATTCGCGACGATAAGCTCTCTGGTGTATCAACATAACACTTTTGAGGACAAATATTTCCTGCAATGTTACTACCTCTGCTATGCGACACCTCTCCTGTTGGCATGGCATCGGACCATCACTACAAGCGCGAGAATCGGTCTCTAGACCCGTCCTAAATTAAATAAATCTCGTCAACATAATTTCTATCCTACGTAACAAATAGTCAGCCGTTCAACTAAGATCCAGCGAATTCAACTCTTCCTCACCTCCATCCAAGCTAGGGACAGAGCCATGATGAAAAGAATCCATAGTGGTTCAAGTTCCAAAAATTCCCTGCCCGGTACAAAGCCAAACAGGAGTGGTCATGTTATAGTTTTCAACTAGCAAAAACACGCACTCGGATTGCTCCTCACTGTGACGCGTAAAGCCCGTGCACTAAGATGAGGAAAGAAAGGAAGGAAAATTTTACAATTGGGAGGGGAGCGGGTTTGAATTTATATTATTCTAAGGTGGGGCTGTTGCCCAAGGTGAGGCTAGTGAGTCATAGGTACATCCATACCTGCCACAGCTAGCCCCATAATTTTAAGCCTCATTTCAAACCCCTGTCAACCTACCTAAGGTATGTGCCTAGATTCAGATCTACACCTAAATTTTCACAGGTGCTTGGCAAAAAATACTCGACGAACTGATCACTCGCAATATCCAAGTCGTAAAAGCAAGAAAATCAGAGAAACTCAAAAATCTTAAAGATTGATTATGGTAGTATCTTTTTCGCCTTATAATCCCAACGCCTCCTGCATTCATTGCTCATCAGATGGTATCTTGTAAACCCTTCTATCACAATCCCAAATATTTATTTTAGATAGTTCGTTAACCTTCATGATTCATACTGTTATTGTGTAAAATTATTCGCTCGGATGTACTTCAGACACCATATTTGTTTAGATGCGCAGTGCTGTTTTGGTGGCCGGTCTTGGGATTATCATCGCGGGGCTTGCCGCAAGAATCCTTACGAGCTAGAGAGCGCTCAAGTCAGCAAAGTCTTCGAAAAAATATCTACGCCCTGGTAAAATGCTCCTATAAGGACGGACACTTACAGCATCCCTTCATGCAAGCGCTGCAGTCCGCATCCCCATCTTCGCATAGGTCTACGCATTTATTTATGCATGTTGTGATGGGCTCGGTATCGTAGCGACGACATTCGGATGCGTGCCCCGTGCTACCGCCATGATTATTGTGGCGACTGGATGTTCCCAGTAGACTATCGATGGTGCCTACGATTGTGTCGGATATACCGCCTATGCCGCCCAGTGCCGGAAGCGGGAACGGTAGGGCCAATACGGTTGCCGAGATGACAATGATGAGCGTAGAGGGATGCATTTTTAAATTTTCAAGCGAGAAACTTTTTAAAAAGCAAGTCTGTCGTGGGGAAGTAGTGACGAGATGGAGAACTTAGTAGTAGTTTTGATGGTGGAGGGGGATATAAAATTATAATAGATTCTCAGTCTGTCTACGAGGAAAATTCTTGCTATCGTCATGGCTCCCGACGCTTCTCTTATAGTCCTTGTCAACCGCCATGAGGTTCTCGCCAGAAAAAGGGAGGCGAAGAAAAGAAGAATCAGAGACGATTAATTGAAGAAGGCGGGAGCGTGAACATAGGATATAATGGCTGAAGATTCCTCTCCAGCCCGTTCGCGCCACGTGCTACCAACGGTACCCGTGTCTCACCCTGCTCTTCAGTTTCGTTTTATGGGTATTCTAGTACTCAAGTATAGCACAATATCTTAAGACATGTCTTATCTGACCCGGTTACATTCCCGGGTAACGTAGGAGTCGCGGGCCAGCCTCAGTAAAGCTATGGGGAGGTCGATATTATGCCAAGCGAAGGCAAGGTGAAAACTTGAGCTCACTCTTCGTCGGCTAGACTCTTCTACTTCGCTTAGTTTCCTGGATGCCGGTGTGAGGAGTTTACTTGAGCACACAACTTTTCATGTTCCCTAGTCTCTTTTCGATGGGAAGGTGAGAATATAGGAATCTTAGCCCTGTCTCTTGTGACAATCCTAAAATTCTAAAACTTAGGTAAGTACCTAGGTAGTTTATCATAATAGGAAGTTAACATCCCATGGGAGTAACTTTTGAAAGTTTCACCTACTACGTTTAACTACTAATTGGCCATATCCAAGCTCTTTTTCATTAAGAAAGCTTACCGTCGATATTCATGACCCCAAGATTACTTCTATGTCAATATGCTTTCTTATGGCAAAGTGTATTCCACCTTACTTAAATAGTTGGCAAAGATAGAAGCTAGACTTGGGTACCTACATAGTAAGATTGCAATATAGGCCACCAGAGTCACAAAAGGCACTTTGTTACATAGTAGGAATCAACCGGTCCTATTTTACCCCATGTCAATTTGAACGCGTAAGCCTATACGAATAAACTAGGGTACTCTTATTAACGATATCCGCGCTCCGTATTATCTAATTAGTTATGCCAGACTATTATATTAAAGAGAACTAAAAGAGGTGATTGTAGACTCGTCATGGAAATACAAACTAGATTCGGGGTTTGTGCTAGGTAATGCTTAATCGATGAGCTTAGCTATTCCTGGACCAGACTAACCGTATCAAGTATTAGAATTCAGCCCTACGTACCTATGCAGTGCCATTATGTCATATGCCTTAAGTAATCAAGGAGTTAAAACACTGGGACCCTAGAATCGAAACTCATTCTGTAAGCAAAAGCGCAGCTTCACTTTCATTTATACATATATTTAACCTCCTCGGATAACTAAATCTATGTTCTATAATGGACATGATATAGTTATATTAAACATTTATGAATGTTTCAATGAGTTGAAGCATTGGAATAGACTATAGTTTGATAGTCTAACATCTTGGATAGCGGCACAGCAAAGAGGGGATGGATTCTCGCCCACCAGCGGGCACGGCTCAGCGGCCGCAGTCAAAACCGCTGAGCTGTACAAACTGCCGCGCGAGGAAGTTGAAGTGCAGTCGAGAACACCCATGTAGTCACTGCGTGCGTTCCGGCGCCGAATGCATCTTCCCCACACGCAAGCGGATGCGCAAACCGCGGACGAACAAAAACTCGGACTTACTCCAGCGTTTAAGTCGGCTAGAGTCCATCGTAGGCAAGGTTAGTGCTTCCGGCCTAGAAGGGGCCAATGTGGCCGAGCTAGTCTCAGACTCTACAGCCGGTCTAAGCACCGCTCCGCTGGCCCTCGGAGCCGCCGCGAAGCAGACCGCTTCTAGCGAGTCCCAGGATAACTGGAAGAAGGCGCTTCATGATAGCAAGGCCTCGCGCTATCTCAGCGGCGAGTTCTGGTCAAGCCTCTGTCTCGAAGTCGAGGGGTTGAGGCAAGCGCTGGAGTCATCCACTGACTCGGATGATGAAGAACAACAAATGTTGCAGGGAGGCACTCCCGATTCGGTCACAAACGATAATAGTAGTTCTAGCGCATCTGCTTTATCACCAGGCATGCTCCTCGGGAATTCACCCCGTATCTCGTACGATCATATCGAACATCCATCCCCACAGCATATATTATTTCTAGGCTCGACATTCTTCACAAACGTTGATATGATCCTGAAGATACTCCACCGGCCCACAATACGAGAGGACCTGTGTTCGCTCGCTCACTCCCCCGAAACCGCACGGTCGCAACTTACCCCGGAGAAAGAAGCACTGTACTTCTCTATATACTATGCGGCCGTGGCAAGCTTATCGCCCTCGGTATGTCTTGCGCAGCTAGGCCGGCGGCGCGAGGAACTACTCCCGCTCTACTCCTCTACACTCGAGTACCTTCTGGTGCGGGCTGACTACCTCAGCAGCACTAGTCTCGAAACCTTGCAGGCGCTAACATTATACGTAGCTTGCGTGAGATGCAATACCAAAGGATCGCGCGCATCGTGGGCACTTGTATCCTTGCCTATACGTCTTGCGCAAGCGCTCGACCTACATCACGAGAGCAGCAATGCCCATCTCTCTCCGTTTCAGGCGGAAATTCGGCGACGTCTTTGGTGGCAGCTCATCGTGCTCGACATTCGGGCATCAGAAGACCGCGGAACCAATACTATTGTGGCGCGTGATAGCTATGACACGCGGCTCCCGCTGAATATCAACGACGAGGACTTTGGGCCTGACTCCCTGGGCCCGCTCGTCGAAAGGCAGGGTCCCAGTGATATGACATTTAACTTATGCACGGCGCGGTGCTCGGGACTCTTCCTGGCCGTAGAGCATGCGCAAGACGCCCCGGGCATTGAAGACAGCGGCCCGCCGTCTAAGGGTGTCGAGGAGACATTGCGGCACGCACAGAGTCTTGAAGCGCAATTCGTCGTAGGCGCAGACACGAACCATGTGCCCTCGTACCTAGCCTCTATCATGGTACGTCTCGTTATCCTCAAACTATGGCTCATGATGCAATACCCGCTACACCCGCGACGGCGCCCACAGGCGTCCTCAGCATCGCGGCAAGGGGGAGCGGGAACAGCCGGCAACGTGTTCCCGCATGAGGCGACGCTGCGCACGGCCATATCGATTGTTGAGCTTAACGAGCACCTTGCGACTGGCCCGTACGGCCAGCGGTTCAGCTGGTGGGCCGCCACGTACGTCCAATGGCACCCCCTAGCCGTTGCGCTTGCGGAGCTGTGCACGCAGACCCGTGGCGAGCTCGTCGACCGCGCCTGGCGGACCGTCGAGGACGTCTTACCTAAGTGGAGCGAGGTCATCGCCGACACTAAAGACGGTACCTTATGGCGGCCTATCCGTAAGCTGTACAAGAGGGCTAAGGCGGCTAGGTTGGCTACCGCGGCCACCGCCGATACTATTACACCTGCTGCTGCTACAAACACAACCGGCGTTACAGCGACTACTATTGATAGCCCAGACGTACGGATACAAGATATGGTATACCTACAAACTGACAATACGGAAAGCGGCATCCCGCCGATAGAAGGGGTTTATAATACGACGGTGCAACCGGAAAGTATATACGGGGCCGAAATACGCGATACAAGAGAGCCTAGCGTACCGGCAGACTTGGAAAAGCTCAGCTTGTCGCCGTACTCATTAAACGAGCTATGGGGTTGGAGGGACTTGAATTTTGATATACCCATGTTGGACATTGGTGGCCCTAATGTTATGACGAATTGGAGTACTTGGGACGACTTTGTGACCGAAACACAGGCTGACCCTAATAAACAGTCCAAGTCAGGGTCAAGCGAGGCTAGCAATTAGTAAAATCTCCTGTCACATAGTACACCATGGTTGGACAGCACTTGTACAACATGTAGAAACACGTAACGCAACTTATTTGCTCATTGGTCGTATGCATTTAGTGCTTTATCTACCGAGCACACACATGCTAATGAAGAAGTTTTCCGCAATTCCGTAATGAACACCGGCAAACCCGATTCCCTTAATCCCTCCGACAGCAACACGAAAAAACCCTTTATGCAAATGTGGAAGGTCGGGTGGCGCTGAACACCTTCTTGTTGTTGATCTTGGGTACACGGTGGGGGAGAGGGAAGGTGAGGTTCTTGGTAATAAGTTGCTTGATGTAGGGGCGCTTGACATCCTCGCTCTTCTGAAGCTCGACGACGCGGAGGATCTAGAAAATTGTTAGTTAGGCCGTTATTCCGAAGTATGAATCAAGTATAACGTACGTGAATCGACCGGAAGCGGGCGCGGTGGCGGGCAGCCATGTCCTGGTACATAACCTCGACGGCACCCGTTCGGGACATCTCTCGGTACTCCTTGTACATGTTGTGGGTACCAGATCGGGAGTCATATCGGATCCAGATGCCGAAGTTCTTGACGCGGAGGGGGTTCTTCTCGGCGATCTAACTCAAACGTTAATTCCTATCGTCTTCCTGGTGCAGATTCTGCATTCGTGGCGTACCTTGTTCAAGGTGACGATCTCACCGTTGGCCTTCTTGACCTTCTTCAACTTGGTCAGGAAGTACCAGAAGCGGGACTTGGCCACGACCTCATTGGGAGCGAAAATTCGCATGCGGTACAGCTTGGGGGTAGGGTTGGCCTCGCTGGGCAGATGGCGCCCAATGACCTGGTATTCCTGAAGACGACCTGAAATTCGCATTGTTAGTATTTCTGTTCTTCAGAGTAAATGAAGTTATATTTGAATTAGGGCGGATTCCAATGCAGTTAGATGTCGGGTTGTTGATGCCAATCGCGGTATCGCTCATGCCGTCGAAATTGCGCGTGACGAATTCAGAGTACGTGAATCTGTGAATCAAAATTCCAATTCCCAATTTGCCCAGCAATATTTGCTTTTCGTCTACCCATTCGTCTCCAGTATGGTGTGCGCATGTAGCGCGATTCCAGGTCAAGTGCGCCTCGTGGTAGTTTTTCCATTCGAATGGATTGTCGCTCGAGGTTTCAATCGATCGTACATATCGCAGTGCGTTTCAGGAGACCTAGTTTTGGTGCTGGCGCGGAGGAAGAAATAAAATTCGTAGCTTACCCATCTTGAATTATGTTAGTAATTAATCAATAAACGTTTTAAGCGTTCAACCTACTGTGACTTGGTGTGTATGTGGTCGTGATCGAGAAGTCGTGCGTAGTTGGAAAAAGTCCGGGTCTGGATGTTGGATGTTGAATTCGCTTACCAGGAAACTTTTGGTGAAATTTCTGTGCTAAGGGTTTGCCGCCCTAGCGACCTGTGGCTTATCCGAGGTGGGGTATAGTGGTGGCGGTGTGCTGTTACTTCATGTGGCTAGATAGAAAGCTGTATCAACGAAAATTGGGTCCTAGAGGTGGACGTCCTTCCACGTTGAGCTTGGACCAATCAGAACAATGTAAACCTACAAGGACTACAAAGAACCTATGCTTCTCAACTTGCAGACGTTCAACATTCAATCAGTTGTTAGTGAGTAGGAAATGACAAAACCAAAGACATACTAATATACCATGTTCAATTAATTACCTTATAATTGCTTAATTCTTCACTTTCACTTTGAAACGCTATAGTCTCCAATCCTCCTTCTATCTCGTTCCAGCTCGTTCACCTCCTCTTCTCTGCAGACATGGATTCGCTCGTTAAGGAATTTAGGACGGCATATGCCGAGATGAAAGGTGACCGGCTTGCCGAAACCATTCGGCCAGATACGCAGATGTACGCATCCAAGTTACAGTCTATTTGGGGTCGAGGAAACCAACGGGATACTACCGCCGACCTCAATTTCCTATTCTACACGGACCCTTCACGTCCCAGGCTGTCTCAAGAGGAGACAACAGGCTGGTTCGAGATTTATTTTTCCTACTGGAATGCGATCGGAGAGATACTCGCCGTTGAAGGTCTACGAAATGATACGAAGGTATGCATCGGTTTTATTATTTTATTCGTTTAATTTGTCACCAAGTTGAAATCTTATCTTGGATCTTGAGCTGACCCCCGGTTCACCGCTAACGATTAGAAGTCAACCAAACCGTCATGGACGAAGGTGTATGAAGCGTGGAAGAATTTAACTTTACAAGTCATCCGCGGATATACGCACCATGAATTCGAGAACTGGACTATTCCATGCCTGTACGTCGCGGGGAGGTATTTGCGACTGTTTGCCATCCGAGCAGACGAGGAGAGGAAAACCAGTACCGAATATAGCACCGAGGCTGTCATGCAAGATGACTTCGACCCAGAGTATGAAGAGCATAAGATGCTAGAGGACTGTACACGGCACCTCAATAGAATCTTTCAAACCTGCTTGAATGACAGGTACTTAAAATGCCCATACTCTTTTATAGCCAATGACTAATTCATAATAAGAGCGCCACTAGAAGAATCCCGTAAATGGGGCATCTACTATGCCATCAATCTCCTATTTAAGAGTTACTTCAAGCTTAACTCTGCCACGCTATCTAAAAATGTCCTGAAAGCGATCCAAGCAGGACGGGGAGATATGCCGACGCTCGACAAATTTCCCAAGTCGCAGCAGGTCACCTTCAAGTATTATGAAGGAGTTTTAGCATTCCTCGAGGAGAATTATGTAGAGGTATGAATACTCTACCTTGACGTATTCTGGTTACTCGCTAACGAGATTAAGGCCGAGCAACATCTTACGACAGCCTGGCACATGTGCCACAAAGACTCCAAGAGGAATCTTGAGTACGTTTATAAATCTTAGTACCTAACTAACATGTCTGCCTCGTATACTTACACTTCTCAGGCTAATATTAACGTATCTTATTCCATGTCATCTCCTCACAACACACACGCTACCTAGTTCCGAATTGCTTGAACCATTTCCACGTCTACAGCAACTCTTCTTACCTTTGGGCGTGGCAATCAAAAAGGCGGACCTCCGCGCATTCGATGCTGCGCTACGGGACGGCGAAAATGAGTTTATTAAGCGACGCATCTATCTCACCCTAGAACGTGGCCGCGACATCGCCTTGAGAAATCTTCTCCGGAAAGTTTTCATCTCTGGTGGTTTTGAGGAAGGAAAGGATGGTGCTGCACCTGTCCGCCGCACGAGGATACCGGTGGCTGAGTTTGCTGCGGCGATAAAGATCAGCGGCGGCGGAGATATCGATACTGATGAGGTAGAGTGTCTCCTAGCCAATATGATCTATAAGGTATGTGTTATCTTTCTTTGAAGTTTTACGAGTCTTGAAATACAGCCTATTTGGCGTGTGGGGCAAACGACAAGCTGTTTCATCTTTTCGTTTAGCATGCTTGGTGTCCTACATCCTCGGGGAGTTTAGCATCATACGGTGTTAAAGTTTCTCCAAGACCGTTTTACCGCAAGCGCGTATTATCTTATTTGCGTGCTCTTAACGTCTTTCGAGTATGACTCACTAATAGTATTAACCTATTACAGAACTTAATGAAGGGATATATTGCTCACGAGCGCGGTTTTGTGGTGTTAAGTAAGAATGGCGCTTTTCCCGGGACAAAAGTTTGAGTCAACGAATCGAATGGGTGGGCAGAAAAGCGAGGAACATATCCATCTTCTAACAGAATGAGGCGATGAGTAGGCGGCGCTTTAAATGCGTGTCGTCAGCCCAGGCAACTAGAGGATGCTGACCGAGGAGCGATATTGAGATGCCTTGCATAAAGGATGCGGCTGACTTGCGGGTGCGGGGAAGAACGGTGCTACTGGATTCGGGTATGATTAGATCCCGCCCTGTAGCATCCTCTTAATTCGTCTATAGAACGAATAAGAATACAAAGGACACCCGTAAGTGCATGTATCATCAGTTTTGCTAAGCTTTCGTGTTGTAATATGCGTGTTGCGCTGTTGGACTTTGTTACTTGACTAGTACCTACCTACCTATCTCCCCCTAAGTTGTTGCAACCGTTTCTAAGAGCAATATCGCAACATGGACTCGTCATGAATATCAACGTATAATTCAGATGATCGAATAAAACACCGTTCGACCCGAATTAATTCAACTCTATAGCATTGCAAAAGAGAGCGCGTGAGATACTCGTCACTTTATATCATTATTTTCGTTGGTATATAGGTAAATATGTACATTTCAAAATATCCCGGGGAAGAGACCCGCCACGCTTCGTTCCAGCCATCCTTCTATGCGAGATTGCTGGCTTACTTACATCCATGCTCAGCACGGGTGAATGCGGAGTGAATGACTCACACATCCCTCCCGCAATCTCTTGGTCTTTACTTCATTAAAACGCGGGTGGGGGCCATATGCAACCACTTTAACTCGGGAGACCGGGGTGTAGCACCTGTGTCTTGAGTGGGTGACTGACTACCTGACTAGGTACTTATACATATGTGACTGCAACAAGAAACGGGGTGGGCATACATAGCTTGGGGTACGTACACGCTGGTGGGCTGGCTGGGACGGGTACCTATTAAGAGGTAAGCACCTAGTGTAGAAGAAGTCAGGAATTGGCGAATCAAGAGAGACGGTATGGTAATGTTGACTGCTTGGTATGCTCGCTTATACTTCTCTGCTTGGAAGCTTCTCGGCCCAATTTGCATTCGGGCACGAGCGGGGGAAATGCTACCAAGGTGTTACGTAAGGGAGGGTTTATTGCGATGAACATTGTACATAAGCTTCACGATAATTCGAGTAGTAGAGAGTGCTAAGAAATATATAACTACAAGAACGTAATTCATTAGTTTTGCGTGCTTTATCTCCTAGGAGCCCCCGGCGTGATATCTCGGAAATAAATAGTACCAGGGGCAGAAAGCAGCGAGCTGCTTATCAAAGATAGTCTAGAACGTAATAATACAAGAGATATTCATAAGGCTTCCTCCAAGCGAATTTCCAACAACTGACCTACATAGGCCGATTCCATTTTTCTTCGTACCCATCTCCTCGTTATTCAGCCTTTCCCCGCTGAAAGGCGCTGCCGGTTTCCTTCGTACACTGATAACCTGTAGAACTCGTAACTTTTTTTTCTTTCTCCGGCATTTTACTTCGTAGCCATAAATCCACCATGGTGTAATTCTCTGATATCCTCGCTGCCGCGCCAATTTGTTGCGAGGATTATAATGATACAAGAGTTCGACGGGAAAAATGAGAAAGAAAGCATGATGATGATATCCACTGTGAAAATCCCGAACGCCGCTAATATGGTATTTGTCGCTGTTGTGTCCCGAACCGAAACCCCCGAATCTTTCGGAATGTAGTAGTAGAGAAGTAGAAAAAGGATATGAAGGCGTTGATCATTAGGTTGTTTTGATATGATGAATTCCCGGTGGGATGAGATTGGTAATAAGAAAGGACGATGAGATGGAGAGATTATGACGACCACGACGAAGCATATTAGAAGAAGTGGCGGTTGCTTCGGGGTGTGTTTCTAAGAAGCGACGTTAGTGAGGTGTAACGACGCTATGAACAAGAGTTACTCACTGAGTGCTAGAAATGTCGTCTACGTGGTTGCATAAGGCGACGAAAAGGTCGAAGAAGAGCTGTGTGCCGCCGTTAAACATCTCCAGCTGCATGGTGCCGCTTCGTTTGAAGGTGCTACGGCTCCGGATGATGAGAGCGAGGTAGTGCGCTCGCAACTTGGAGTCGGAGTCTGGTGTGTTGGCATACGCGTAACGCGCCGATGCGAGGATGGTGCTGCACTGAATACCGGACTCTGCTGATATGTTAGTGGTTGGGTTTTAAGACTACAGTTGACTGAAATGACGGCGATGACTTACGAAGACCCTGTTTGCGTAGGGCGACTCGCTTTAGTTCCTCAAGGCCGTACTTGTCGGCTGTGCAATAAATGACGGTGTCCTTAAGAATGTCGCCATCAACGCCGCGGTGGTAGACGGTTGACTCTTTCGAGCCACGATCGTCATCTTCAATCTGCTCGATCTCCCACGAGTTCCGACGCTTGTTATGGATTAGACGAGGGTAGTAGTCGCCTTTGTACAGGTATTCTAGGATGGACGAGAAGATCTCGGGCTCCTCGTCTGGAAGATGTATGCGTTTGGAGCTCTGGCCTTCCATGTACTGGTTCGATAAGGCCTGCTGGAACCACGACGAAGCGCGGAGGACATCTTCGTGGGCGGCGAAGATGCGTTGGTCACTCCCGATGACCAGAGTGACGATGGAAGGGGTTAACGTGCTGTGAAAATGAAGTTAGTTAAATGCACCTAACATTAAAATATGAACAAGTGAGAGAATATAGGAATTAAAGACGTACCCAGTTGGTGAGAGGGCTGTTTCCATAGGTACATTTGAAGATGTCGCAGTCGCTGGGCGGCGATGTTGACGAGGTTCATGTCGACTCTTAGAGACTCCGCTACTTTTACTAAAAGACGAACTAGACTTGTTGACCTTTTGAGTCTTGGAGAAACTCTTATTCGCGGCTGGCTCGAACCGTCGACCGAACATTTTGAATAGATGAATGAATGAATGAATGAATGAATGAATGAATGACCTCTTCTTCTTATTAATTTATCTTAAGTTTCCGACCGAAGGAAATAATCCCCTCAATATCGTATCAACCGACCGCGTTTGGATCACCGAAATCCAGCTGATAGATTTAGGTAATTAAGGCGATGCAGGTCGGATGATGGAATGCAGTAGGTAGTTGCGAAGATGAGAAAAAATGACTTGAGAAAATAAAAAAGACGACACGATGAGATGATCAAATGATAAAAATGGCCTTACCTTACCTGCCCGAGGCTCCAATGTTGCAGAAGGGTTGAATGGAAAAGAATTGTCGGGCGGTGCCCTCCTTATATAGCGACAGACCCATGTCAAACTGTAATGTGAGGATGCATGGCGCTGTACGTCCTATCTTTCAGGCAAACACGTAAATTTGGTGATGGATGTTGGCCCACGCGTTGAACTCAACCCGATACTCTCGCGCTTTCACATGACTTAGCTCATCCACTTAAACTGTTTTTGGCTTAGCGCGCTACACCCACTCCCTGCTTCTTTCGGTGTCGGAGGTGCCACTAGTGTAGGGTGCCATACTGTAGAAAGGGGGCCAAGCACCTGAAGGGATGGATTAGTGGGGGGTGATCAGGCTAACTTGCTGGGTTTAGCAGGGAGCTTACAGGGATCGATGCAGCTGCAGAACTGCTACAGCTAGAAGCCGGCAGGAATTTAAGATACGAATCTGTATTCGACTTTTAGGTATTTCAACCTTTTCCCCTTTTTTTTAAAAAAAAAATCCATAAGGTCAATTTCGACAGAACCAATTATAGGGCTCTAAGCTTTAATTATCTACTATTAACTAGCATATGATTCCTCCTGATAGACTTCGCAGCTCTGAAATACTAAATGGAGAACTAGACTCGGCTGAGGCGAGAATGGCTCCGAATGGTGCCAAAATGTGCCGTCACACACGACGAGTCATAGCCTGGAACTTAGTCTCAGGGGTTTTTCCCCCGGGGATGGTAGCATCTTCCATCTGATGGCGTACCAATCCTTTTTGCCTATGCCGTTTGTACTGTGTTACCCAATACATATTCCGTACATAGGTAAGACAAGATGGGCCACCGTTATTCAGATTAATTGCCTATTGCTAGAGTACAAGATCCCTCACGACCATTTAAGGTGCCCGACAAATTAACAACAATCTGCAAGTTCAAATTCCTCGCAGGATCGCATATAGCCAGTCCCAATTGAAAACGCTCATCTAGAAGCACGACACACCCAGCTAGGAAGAAGCTGCAGCATACGTAAAAAGTGTTGGTGGGTCGAAAATGGAGCCATTCCAAGTCCCCGGGGCTGCTGCATACGCTGTTTCGATCCTTTCCCGGGATGATCCCATCATGCAGGTGCCTTTTTCTGCCCTTTTCCTAGTGTGATATTCCTTTTTATCACAAGCTCTCTACGGTTCCTGTTAAGATAAGAAAAGAAGCTGTGAAGCCAGCCTATCAACTCTCTATATTTCCATGGCACACCTCCAACTTCTCTCCAACGCTGCTGCTTATCTTACTGCTTGGCATTATCAGCTCCACGAGTATCAAGTTCAGACTTTACATTATGCCGTATGCCGTATGTAGAATTCTACGTGCCTTGAAAAGAGGGGCGCTGCCACTGCCAACGAAGCATTCTGATTCGCCTCACTTTCACATTTCCCAAGTACGCCATGGAAAGCTGGTGTCATAGACTCGGCTGTTGGTTCTATTTCATCTCCCTCAATTTTTTTCTTCTCCATTTTACATCACAGTCTATCGGATTCTACATAGCTAAGACGGGTTAACGAATTGAATTTTCTATAATTACTTTTATCTCGCGACCTTAAAAACCAAGTGGTATAACTCCTTTTAAAAGGGCCTAAAGTCGCTTCCCTATGTATTTATATAACTGTCCTAGCGAGTGTGAGGACCCAAAATTATAATCAATCCTCCCCTACATAGTATGGGCCTAGCTAAGTTGGGATCCAGCCCAGCTTAGTTGCCACTTCCCCTCGAACCGAGCTGCACTCTTCGCCTATCTTCTTGGACGTGGGCGAAATTTACGGGCTTCAATACTAGGTTGGCAGGATCGCGGGCGATGGCATGGAAACCCGTTCGTACATCGTACCCCGTCGGGATGACGCCGCCTAAAGTCGCGGCCGCGAAGAGAATGATACCGGCAAACTGCATTTTGAAAGATATGAATTGCAGTTGTTTTGAGAGATAAGTTGTTGATATATATTGAAATAGTGAATTGGTATAAGTTTTATTTATTAAGAAAGCCAATGGGGGCGTTTTGCCGTGAAATGAAATGAATGAATGTGCTGAAGACTGAAGTCGTGATGTTCACGAAATGACTTAGGTGAGTTGATAGGAGACAAGGAAACGAACACTTGAGAAAAGCCACCATCTTCCGCTCACGAGAGATGTGGCCGGTTCCTTATGTATGAGAATCATCTATTGTCTCTCGAGTCGAACATCGTCAATGCACCTTTAAGCAGTCTTTCATGATTCGTCTATGTATAGTGCCGCACGTAACTTTGTTATCACGCGCGAGGGGGAGTATGCGTCTTTGTTTAATGAAAAGGTAGCTCGTTTCCTGCCTTTGGGCTTTGATTTAGGTATAGTTTTCTTTCATTCTACCCCATATCGACCACAATGAATTACCGAGCCGTACTAGTAGCCCCTTTATCTATTATCTACCTCTACGGGAGACTCGCAGAGCCCGAAACCCGCGTAATACCTGCCTATACCAAGCCTACAAGACCTTGAAAATAGGTAGCATAGATCCAATCAATGCCATTGGTGCCTTGCGATAATCGGCGCATATACAATTCCTACCTAGCTATAACCAGGAAACGCAAGCCGTCGCCATTGCTCTCCCAGACGAAAGATCTCATGTGCGACCTCATCCCGTAAGAGTCCCGTTTTCGCGGAATCTAAAAGCTCGCGAGGGGCGGATTCCGCCCCTACACCCGTCAACGCTAAGACGTGGACGTAGTTTTGGAAGAAGTGCACTCGAGACTTGGAGAAAGCTCGGTATGGTGCAAACTGGTGGTTTTCGTTATCCTTGCCCGCTTCCCACTGTTAATCGGAGTCAGCCGTTATGTTATTAAACTACGAGTAGAGGAGGTTCAGGTATATTAGAAGCAATGTCTTCTCGGTCGCGTGCACTGATTTTTGAAGTGAATCGAGAAGAAAAGAGGAGAGGTAAAACATACACCTTTGACAGCATTCCATAACAGATGCGGGAACTTTCCCTTATAATTGATGATCATGGCGCACTCTACCCAGCGTAAACATGCCGGCGTTGAGATGAAATCAATCAATTTTTGCAGTAAAGTCTCCGCCTCGGCCGCCTCTTGATCGTCTTGAATGTCGGGAAACTCAACCAGATGGAGGGCGTTCCAAAGTCCATATGCCATTTCGAAGTACCTCATCAAGGAACTTGCAGGTCTCCCCTCGCTCCATCGTAGATTCAGGAGCATCTCTTCTGACTGCTTGCACTCTGTGAAATACCAAATCGCGACGGCGGCGCGGTGCAGATGCCGAAGACGCCGCGGGCGTAGAGTAAGCGGTAGCTGTGCGGCCGGCAAATTGTTGCTTTCGCTCAGATACTGGGCCGCTGTATAATGAATGAAGTCGAGCTCGTAAGCCTGAGAATCCACTCGCTCTATGGTTTCGTCGTTAAAGACTTCAATAAGAGGACCTGACACGCGACTAGCTTGTACAGCTGGGTCGTGTACTATCTCGCCGTCGTTCGCGTACTGAAATATCAATTCGAGCGTCCCGTATCCGATTCGATCGTCCCTCAAGACTAAGAACCTCGGAAGGTAATCTGCGGTATCAACCCACAAGTGAAGCTGCTGGGCTAGCTTCAATTCGATCGCGTTGTAATTGGCCTCTGTCGTCCTAATTATCTGCGTGTACAGTTCGGTGAATCCTCTCGGGAGAACACTTAGCTGCTTCTGGATTTGGCCGACGGAAGGGAGTCTATCAATATCATCCATCATCAGGCGAGCGTAAAGCCAAAGTCCCCTCGTAGCCGACGTGACGTAGTCTGCGACCAGCGCCCCGACTTTTGTGTCGCGGATGATTGGATTTTTCTGGACCCGGGAGAGTATGTACGAGTTGACGCTCGCGTTCTCAAAGCTCCCCATTTTCAGAATCGCCCAAGACGAGTCAGAGGACCTTGAAAAGGCTGGTGAAGGGCGAGAGGTGATAAGTATCCGGAGTTGTGGCCCGTCGCCACTATTTTGAGAGGTGGTAACCCATTGCGTAACCTCCGTACTATTCGAAGATTCATCAAGAGCGTCGAGAACTACAAATATTTGCTTTGCTCTCGAGTGCCGGAGCGCAGCTGATAGAGCCCGCTGTACCTCAGCTAATGAGTCGGCTACCACTCGGCCACTTTCTTGGTAGAATGGCTGGATAAGGTCATAGAGATGCTCCTCCAATCGAATTAGTTGAGTTAACAGTGTTCGAAGACAGTTCAGCAATGTGTGCCTCTCTACATCATTAGCTTTGAAGAAGAAATATAACACTTTACGTCCTTCTTCCTTCAGTTGGTCTATGATGAAGGCTGCTGCTGTAGTCTTCCCGCTCCCAGGCAACCCTTGTAATATAAGAACAGGAGGTTTACTCGTATCATCATTTAAAGAGATGAATGATTGATATTGCCGAGAATCCAATAGTCTGTCGCATGACTGAGGTATACAATCATCCAAGTGTTTTTGGAGGTCATCATCGACAGTCGACGGCGATAACCATCTCTGAATATTACCTCTTTCATGTGCTGCGATAGTTTAGAAGAGAACATCTACGCCGACGTGTCTTAAATTAGGCATCATACCTCGTCTTTCGGCTTTTGCGTTCTCTGCCTCCCGCTGTGTCTCTTCTATATGCGCGGTATGGGCCGCCCAGTCTACGTTTTGGCTATGAAGCTGGATGTTCTCAGCAACATCGCGGAAGTCCTTATCGAAGGAGACGAAGATAGTTCCTGGTTAAGCGTCAGGCTCAATACGATCAACAGCGATAAGCGTAGCCTACGGAAAGACGACGCCGAGTAGAATCTCGTAACCCTAACACAGAAGTCTATATAGTCGCAGTAGAGTGCCCCTATTGCGTCCTGGACAAGCTTGTTCTTTTCGAACAACTCTTCATACTTGGAGAATCTCTGCAGCGAGCTTATGATTCTATGGATGATCATGGCAATGCTCTCCAGCGTACGAAAATGGTCTGCGGAGAGCTTCGGGCGGCATAGCCGTTATTAGTCGCTTCTAGCTACTCGGCGTCCAGGCGAAGTGCCGCTCACCGTTATGACAATCCTCAGCGGACCCCATATCGGGGACGCGATTCCTGCGTTGACCTGAACGATGACGTCGACCGCGCTCTCGAACCGTTTAAGCGGCTCAATCGCAGGTTTCATCAGTTCAAGGATCCGCGTCAGTTTGCTCTTGCGACGTTGAGTCGCTAGGAGAACAGCCATGCAATCATCCGGACTTGTCGGTACTTGGAAAGCGGCCCGTTCGCTGGGCCCAAGACTTGAGAGAAAGGATTGTACTGCATCCTGCCACGTAGTTGAAGCTTTTCCGGCACAGAAATCTAGTGCCATGAGGTTCTAGAAAGTATGCTGAAATAGGAGATGTGTGATAATTTATGTATGTTGTAGATTACTCTATCTGACTTAGCCAGCCACATTCCCATTGGGTTACATGACATGTGATGTATCTCAGGCATCAACTCCTCCTCTAACAGGGGTCGTAGGGACAACACTCGAGGACGTTCCCTAACCGAAAGATGAAATATAGTCGATGTGAATTGTTTCGGGTCGAGACTCATTTGAGAAACTACTAAAGATGAATACGAATTGTAATAGAGATTCGTCAATTTGGCTTCGTAAATAGGTAGGTAACTAGCGGCGTTGCCCGTCCGCTCAAACGCGGACGGGGGAAAGGGGGAAGAGGAGGAGGAGGAGGGGGGGGGGGGGGGGGGTTCATGCGCAAAACTGACGCCACAGCTGAAGTCTGGCCTCTGATTGGCTAGCCACACCTCAGCGCACGTCCGATGAATTTTTTGTAAAATCAATTGAATTGCTTCACTTTTGGGTAAAATCTTTAATAATTGGTATCGTTGGATAGAGCTCGTTTTGCATGACCTTTCTATACCATTTGCACCTCTTGCGGACGTTATGCGATAGAATGGCAAAGGGAAAAGTCGCAAACTGCGGGGCGATTCTAAGCATCTGATTCGTTGAAAAAATTGTGGCAGTACTAATTAAATATATAAGACTTGATATAGGTAGGTAATATTCCTATATGGAGTATTCCTATACGGAGAAGCTGTAGATCACGTGATTATATCACATATGTATTTCCCCTTTCAGGGACTGGGGGTAAGGCCGTACTTAATCCCTGGGGTGATTTGTATGGAGGCCTTGGATGGGAATATGTAGATGACTTAGCTTGGATTCTGCAATATCGGAACGTATCGCAAAGCCACAAAGAGGTGCCCTTAAGGGGCACTAGTCTCCCGTTTAGCAATAGCTTCGGGATTAAGCTCAATGTGTCTCTAGATCATGGGACACTTGGGGTAATACTGTTTCCAATTGGATTATTAAATATTCTCTTACTCTATTCACATTCTTAAATCCTACTCGTCGCTTTAGTTAATTATCCTATTCCCGAACGGTGATGTCCTAGACTAATACTACCCAGGTGCCTATTCAAAGACTTGACCCATAGTGTTATCTATATACCGTCATATAGTTGTGTCTAAAGGTCACGTATCGAATCTCCCCCTGAGCCCCTATATGGTATACCAATTATACCTACTTGCGCCAACTCATACCGTACCCGCACCTAATACATAGCGAAATACTTTCGCATCTAGTCCGAGCTCCAATATGCATAGTCAGAGTCGACAAAGTAATCAGAGTCCTCCTCGGTAGTACAATCGTCCTCTGGGTCCTCAGAAGGACCAGAGACAGGCCAACTGTCCAACCCTTTTTTCTGCTTCTCCGTGACGAGAAATCTTTCCTCAAACGCTTCTCGAACCATCTTCCGGGTTCTCTGCTTGAAAGTCCCAGGGTGAGATACCACAAACAGAGCTGCATTATAGGCCATTGCCCTGTCCTGCACCTCCGACTCGAACTCGCCGAGGAGAAATATATACAAGAGCCTAAACGCCGCGTCTCGTGCAATGCTTTTTTGCCCCCTGGTTCCAGTCCCATCGTATTCATCGTAGTCGGATTTGCACTTCCTCAGATCATTCATGATATCACGCAGCTTTTGCCCTGCGAGGACATCGATAGTAAGAAATTCGAGGGTTTCGCAGAGCGTATGGTAGTCGGAGAGTTGAACAGGCATGCGGCGAAAGAAGTGCCGGAATCCGTTGGATACTCCGTAGTTGATGACATCGAAAAAGGGGATATCACCATGAGTCGGCACAGGAGTTGTATCCTGGCCAGACTTTTGCTGGAAATCCAGGAAGGCCTTGAAGTAAGGAAAATCATCGATATTGACAAGATGCTCTGTTTCTCCAACTTTAATCTTGACATCTGAGGCTTCAGATGATTTTCTAGGAAGGGTCTGGGTACTGCTTAGCAAAGTTATTCACTGAAATGTAATCAAGATAAAACACTAACCGCCATCTTGCATTTGTTAGTCCCTTATTTTTTAAAGCGTCCCTTTCTTACCCTACATATCGGGCATCCAGTCGGGCATGTAGAAAGCACTGGTGATTTCCCCGCTGCGATCGGAAGGGGAAGTTCCTAGGTACTTATACACCATTGGCCGTCATAAACGGAGAATCATGTGTGTAATTTTATCTCTATGGGGTGACATGTCACCAATATAATCGAGAGCTGATATGTCAATTAAACTCGCGGGTATATGAGGTATATACTACCCATACAACCCGTCTGTCATTATACCGCAATACTAAAGACTACCTGTTTTAAGACATTTAGAACTATTAGACATAACTCGTGCAACTAGAAATCAAAGAGAGCATACCTCCCTAGAGAACCTGTACTCTTTCTGGGGTCTCTTTAGTAAAAAGTACGTGGCAACTTATATTAACTAACAGTGTCATATCTAAACGCCTACATTGTAATGGTTTATGCCCAACATATAACCTAAAGCTCTAGTATACATAGAATAGAAATGACTACCAGCGGGATGTTTCATATACCTATAAAACTACAAGTTACCTCGCACCTATGGCTGACTTGGAAACCACATTACCGACACTAGGTTTTCACGTAGAACTTTAGACCTTTCCGCTTCTGCTCCCTCTAACAACCGATTCATCTATCTCACCCTTCAGTTTGGGCATACCATGCAGCTTTAAAGACTGGGACACACATTTCAACGGCGTGCTTCCCGACTCGTCGATGGCGAAGACATCAGCACCGTGCTTAAGGAGCGCTTTCGCCATAGACACGGCGCCTACCTCGGCGGCACAGTGTAGAGGCGTTCTACCACGTATAACCGCATCCTGAGACATATTCTCGAGGAAATGTAGCAAACGAGAACCCAAAGGCCTACGGTCGTGGAAAAGCGGTTTAGAGGCACTGCCATGGCCATCAACCCTTTGCTACCAGTCGTGCGCTAGGACCGCGGCCGGGGTATCTGGAAGAATTCCTCGTGAGATGAATTCTTCAGCTAGCACAGCAATATCGGCTGAAGCGGAGCCGTCAGCACATGTATACATGGCTAAGCAATGAAGATATGTCAATCCTTCGTCTGTGGCAATGCTTGGGTCGGCGCGGTGATCTAGCAACATCCGGCCGACTAGGAGCCCCTTTAGGGCTGTCTTCTTTTCAATGGCAAACATTTCATCTATTGACGGCAAGGCACAAATCAAAGGGGTCCAGCCGTTGACATTACGCGCATTGACGTATGCATCGTACGAGTTAGCGCTGAGAATGTATGATATAATATCTTCCCTCGCATCCGCTGCGGCGTAGTGTAGAAGTGTTTCGCCATGTTTATTTATACAGGCGAGTTCTTTGTCTTCGTTGCGTGCGTAGGTGAGATAGAGCCTTAAGCACATGTTGTTAGAACCGTACATTACCAAGTGGACGGGCATCTCGCCATTGTCGTCTTCGAGTCTCGACTGTGACCGAAGCGCCATGCTCAATACACATGTAAATACCTGCTTCATGGATATGAAAACCAGTTGTTATGTAAACAGGAGTTCGGTCGGCAAGTTATATGCATAACAGTTTGTCCTTGGGAGTCCTTCATATTTGGATCTGCCCCGTTTTCAATCAACACGTGCAAGGCTCCAGCTAGATCAATGTAATATGTGGCAGCTATATGGACCAGCAGTGGTCGGCCGTTTAAGACTTTATTTAGATCCAAGCCCAACTTGATCAGCCATGTGATCATCCGCTGCTGATTTAAATAATCCACGCCATCGTATTTGGGACACGTTGACTCCTCTGGGAAATTGAACTTGAAGTCGACTGCCTTATACAAGGTCTTATAAAGGAGATTTTGTTCAAATGTAACCTTTTTGAGTAGTAGATCCACCACATAGTATTGCCACCTACTTACCGCGTGGAGAAGTGCGCTCTATGGTCTGTTTCGTCCATCCGTCCCACGCGTCGAGGAGCCAGCCAACTAGTAATGCGTTGCCATACATCGCTGCTTAGACCAAGCAGGAAGTAAGCAAATCATTAGCATGTACTCAGGGGTATGCGAGACCATAGTACTCCGAAAGCTTCATCATGGTCACGCTGAGCTGCAAGCATCACGGCGGAATAAGATGATCTGTCTTTTCCTGTCATCAGTAAAGGGTCCGCACCCGCGTCACGACGGCGGGAACATCGTTATTACGGATAGCGATATGTATTGGCGTTCCCCGACCTTCTTGTTCATAAGTCACGTCGGCAGTGGACTCAGCTAAGAGCTGGCGAAGATCTGCGTGGTTATTTTCTAAAACAGCATGATATAATCTCTCTCGAGCACAAGTAGATGTAACAGTTATACGAGGTCGAACTCGCCTACGAGCGTTGCTGTCACCCATTGTTATAGGCAGGTGAGAAAAGATACCTAATTATATGGAATAAATCGTCGAATACGGGAGGATTCCGTAGAGACAGGTAAAACCTGATATCATGAATAATTACCTAACGTTATTGTATTATATATGTCCAACTTAAGACTAGGATGCGTCTATGTAGCGTGCCTAAGGTATAGAAGAGGTGTATACCTCTTTGGGACCCCTCATGTCATGTCATGTATAACACCTATTATACCTAAATGCAAAGAAGCAAGCAGCCCGAACTAACAGCGAAGATGTCCGCCATTTGGCGTGTTATTGGAAATATGCTCACCTGAGCCATCTTCAGATCACTTAAATCCTAACTGACGTGAAGCCAGCATGCGATGACAGTGTTGTATAGAGATCTTCTGTCATGCTGTCTTGTAGCTGCCAAAGGCTCTACCGTCGAAGGTTTTCCAGGGGTAGTTATGAGGAGGAGACGTCTACAAATGCTTCGGAGCTATTTTCTCTTCCAACGAAGTGTGATATATGTGATGGATGTATGCAATAGATTTTTCATAGATAGCCTGCGTACTTTTTTTCTAAACCGGTCAAGAACCTTTGTAGTTATTACACAATTTCTTGAGCGGCTTGTTTCTTTTTTGCGTGTACGCTCCTATACAAGTTAGGTAATACCGACGGCTTGGGGACGCCGTAGACGTAGACGTGCCACCAACAGAGCTGAAGATAATATACACGCCATTTCTCCTATATCCGAGAGCCGCAGGATTCTAGCTCCGAAGTGACCCAGGTTTGGTTATGAGTCACTTCGGAGCTGGAATCCTGCGGCTCTCGGATATAGGAGATCACAAGTTACCTCATGTAGGCTGTAGATAATGTTGAATCTTTATATAAACCCTGAAAAAGTCCGGTGTGGCGTTGGCAGATGATAAGAATCGGGATCAACTCGGCGCTGGATTGGCTTGCTTACAATGGCGGAACCTCCGAAGATCAAAGTTAAGACGTACTTACCCACCCAGCCGTTCCCACCCAATGCGGAAAGGAAACATATACGCACGGAGCGTCTAGTTATCCGTCCGTTTACCGAGGAGGACCTTGACGGAATCTATACCCTACGTACTCAACCGGAGGTTATGTACTTCACGGCGGTTGGTCGAATTGATGCCAGCAAGGATGAGACACGGGCATCATATTTGGCGCGCTACCTACCGCCTAACGATATTCGGACCTATCATAACGTACTTTGCCTCGCCTCGACCGGAGAAATAATCGGGACGGGTGGGATGCCGAAAATCGATCTATTCTTTGGATGGCCCGAGATTGCTTACATGCTCAAGAGAGAGTATTGGGGACAAGGATACGCCACGGAATTCCTGAGGGCATTTGTAGACCATTGGTGGACTTTGCCACGGTCCGAGGTTGAGATTGAGGTGGCTGCGGAATCGGTGGATGGATCTGGAGAGGTACCGGAAATGCTGTCAGCAATGGCCGATGATGATAACCCGGCCAGTAAACATGTCCTCGAGAAGGCTGGATTCCGAGAATTTACTAGGTGGACTGGGCCTGATACACGGGTGGGTGTCGTAGACGACATTACTCTTGTTGGGTTCGTACTCGAGTCGCCTGGCCAAAAAGCCAAAGTTTCACCTTGATGGCATATTTAATAAGAATAAAGTGCCTTGCCAATGAAGGGTGAAGGGAGAAGAGTGCGGCTCATAGGACATGTATAATTTCTTCCGATGCAGAATGATGGTCCCAGGAGATTGGGAATAGTTAGTGCACTTCCTACCTATCGTATATCGTATAATAATAAATATATGGCTGAGCTACACACAGCCATGATTTAGACAAATAGAAATGCTGTTATAACCCAATCGAATTCTTGGGTAGGAATTGGATTGGCAGATTGTTCGTATGTTGCAGGGATAGTGAGTAATCGCCTTTGACGAGCGATATACATAGTACGCCGGGACATTACGGCAGGTTTTGGATTGGTTGGTTGCTTTGGAATTGTTGGACGAGATACCGAAATAAATTGATACGAAGATGTATGTAAGTGGCAGGGAACAGGGAAAATTTGGTGGTGAGTGCAGGTGGTTGTGCAAGATTCGGGTACTAGCATAGGTACATGTGTTCGGTTATGCGCGTACAAAGTGTGCATCATCATGTCGCACCTGTTAGGCCTAACAAGGCGGAATTATACCTGAATCTGAATTAGGACACAGGTAAGTCTAGGTAGGATAGGTAGGACAATAGGAGGGCAAATAGAGGTAAATAGTAAATAGAGTTATGGGGCATTTGCCTTAGGTTAGGCAGGTACAGGTACAGGTACAATACTTTGTACCCTATACCACTAATTACGTCAGGCATATATTCCGGTGCACGTGTCAGCAGGCAATTTGGCGCGGGGTACTCTTCTTTTTTTTTTTTACTCACCCAAAGCCTGTTCCTGTTCCTGTTGCTGGTTCAAAGCTGTAGTGTAAACCTGCCCTTGGTCAATTCTATCTTTAATCCATGCTTTTTAACCCCATGGAAGCGGGCTGTCGACATATCATCCCACCATTCAAATAAAAATGCAGTGCGTCGAACATTTCTTCCAAGACTTCCAAGAATCCATACCCAACAATCCACGGTTTTACGGCTGTGCCAGTATGAATCATCATCTGCAGTTGCATCCGTACAACTCTAGATGAATTCGACTTATTTCGTCGATCGTCTGTCTTGTTGAGGCTGGTCAATAGCCTACATATAACAACTATATCAATCTACCTAATCAATCTACCTACTTTACTTACTTACCTATCTTCCACACAATTCGTATTGTTCTGAATGTCGCTTTATTTTTGTGACGCAGCGGCTCCAGTCGTTGTCCATTTGCGAGTGACGCAGTCATCAACTATCCCCTGAACGTTGTAGGATCGACCATCTATCTATTATCTATCTATTCCATAATACAATTTGCGCTTTTATTTCCGCAACGAATCTCTTGATTCAATTCAACGTGTTCGCATTATCTCTCACGCTCTGACTGCTTCCGATTCGCTTCTCTTTTCGATGCTTTTCCACTCGTCATCGACGCTTCTTATGAACAAGTAGAGATGGCGAGCTTAAAGCCTGACGACGACAGTAAACCCACCGCGACCCCCGCGACCCACGCAACCCACGCAACTTCTAACGATACACCTCATCATCCCAAGCCGCAATCCCAGCCAACTTCGCCAACTTCGCCATCGCAGTCGAAGGCGAAGGCGAAGGCGTCGGAACCTGATGGCAAAGAATATTATGGCTATCTGTTTAATGGGAAATTACCGACTCCTATACTCGATGCGCTACTCCGCGCTATCGGAGAATACATCGTAGGTCTCGTTTATTTTCGCATATCATTGCTTACCTCCTTGATATGTCAGGTACCTAGAGTTGTTTCGCTAACCTAAAGACTCTATAGTCTGCCAATATTGGCGATACCAATGATCATGCTCTAACCCCGACAAAATTAGCCGCCTTTTATCGTGCTGTCGGTGGTGATTATGACCAGCTCTTTCTACACTGCCCCTATAAGTCCATATCTTATATTTGGCAAGCTCTGGGCGTCCAGCATACCTTACAACCGACTGAGAACCCCTTCGAAGCACCCGCTATTCCGGCCTTAACATTGAATGGGTTCGTACGATGGCAGACAATCCAGCTTCTCCTGGAACCCCAAGAACATGTGCCATTCATGCAATTCGCTGTGCGCAACTGGGCCTTAGTACACCCCGACACCGGAAGACCCTTTCCAGCTGATCTACCAGCAGAGGCCTTTCCAGCCGAATGCGATCCCGAGACAGATGCTTGGCATAAGGAATGCGCGCGAAAGCTACGGGAAGACGCTACTCCTAAAGATGAACATCCACCTAGACGGCGTGACTCTGAACCCCGGATTCATACCACTTTCACGCATGTGCGAAACCCGCAAAGCAACACTTCCACGCCTCGTCAAAGACCGGAAATGGATTATTTTCAAAGAGAACGGCCCGTCTCATATGCCCATGTGTCGAGAAGTAATTACGCCGATCCCTATTTTTCCAGGAACGTACCACCACCAAGACCGCGACGGATGAGCAGCAGCAACAGTGGCAGCAGTTCTCTTGGTGGTAGCAGTAGTAGTTCACCGGATCGGCCGCCTCGACGTCCAAGCTTTTCAGAGGTTCGCCGTTCCGAGATGGATGATCCCCGTCCTTCAAGCCATCTTGATCCTCGCCGTCCGCATCTTCCACGTCGCCATGGCCATTCGAAACCCTATTCCGCCTCGCAATCAGATTCCGACTCCGACGTACCGCCTCGTGCCAGCTCCAAGTCGCGAGTACATGGTCCTATACCGGCTCCCCCTATCATTCGCCGTGTGCCAGTTGTGGCTCCTATAACGCCACCTATTCCGATTCGTTCCCATCGTAGCGAGATACGGCCGGATGTACGGTCAGATGATGTTCACAGAAGAAGCTTGCCATCGGAGATAAAGCAGAAAGTTACCTCCTTCCTTTCCGGATCCTCTGAGCGGCAACGAAGCAATTCTCGTGAGAAGCGTCACCCACCAAATGTTGCGCCGGCCGTGCGCTTTCGGAGAGAGCATCCGTCACGACTCAGCCGAAGCGTTTCCGGGGAGTCATATCCCAGCGACGAGTCTGAAGCAGGGGTCTCTAAATATCCAGTACGACGTGACCGCGAGCATGGGAGGATCCGCGATCGAGTCATTGAAAAGGAACTCCTGAGAGAGCGTGAACGAGAAGAAGAGATAGAGAGGAGAAGAAGTCGAGAAAGGGCATATCTGCGACCAGCGGAGCTTAGAAGAGTGAGCAGCCATGCCGATATTGAGAGGAGAAATAGAGACTACACCTGGGATCGTAGGGATAGGGATCGAGATTCCGATTTTGATTGGGATGGGAGGAGAGTTGTTACGGCTGACGAAAGGGACTCGCGAGACCGAAGGCGGTATAAAGATCGGAGGCAGAGCCCTATAACAACGGGTGTTGGCGGCAGGAGGTATCCCGGAGAACCGGGTTGGAAATAGATTGGGTGTATCAGGTATGGGATAAGGGAGTATCTTGGAGTTCAGGACATCGATATACCCCGTTCCTGGAAGCAAGCCGAAGCGATTTACGTAGACGGGATAAGTTAAAATGGGCGGTGCTTTTGTTAATGATAGCGTGGCGCATACAATAATCTTTATCGGGAAGGGGGACTAAGAGTAGATAAATACTCGACGACTCGCTGTTTCGGCAACTGTAGTCATAGAATATATGAGGTTATGAATTTTAATATACATAACTTGGTTAGAGGATCATCACTTGCGTTGCAAACGTCTCTTGGGGGTTTATAAAGGTCTGGGCTAAAATTTTGTACACCTCCAAACCCCTAGCACCGTATTTGATGTCTCTTATTTCATTAATACTGTATACGCGACATGCTAAGTTGAAGACCGGGTAATAGCTCGTACGTAAGACTCGTAGCAAAATGCCGAGTACTTGCAAGATAGTCATAAAGAATAGTAAAGACCAGACTGAGGGTATGGATACCCATTCGTGAGGTTGACTAAGTGCCACTACCAACCGTCGACCCCTTTGAGAACAAATTGCAAGATTGAGAATGTATTATTAAGACAAGTTGAATGACTGCAATTTTATAGAAGGGTGCTCATCAGAAAACAAAAGTAGGCGAACTAGTTACATGCAAAGCAAATACGTCTGATACGAGGGATTTGATCCTGGCAAGACTGCAGCATATCGCCGCAGACTGCCTCATCGTTTGACGTAAGGTGGACGAGTTCTTCCAATTATCAACTAATGCAAAAGAGAAAACAGAAGCAAAGAAACATTGCAAAGACAGTCTTCTTCAACCGAGTTGCTTCGACATGGTGTCCTTGACATAAACAGTGGGTGTAAACGCAATCTTCAGTTCAGTTCAGTTCATAACGATTCAACTAGTTCGGTTCTAGAGGCCGTAGGGTGGTGCTCTTGAGAAAGAAACCGTTCGTTCGTTCAACATATTGGTGATTTCATCGTAGAACTGGCCAGGAGGCAAGAGTCGTACTTCTCCTCGACATAGGTACTGGGTAGTAGGTAACCAACCAAGTGAGAGTTTTAAGGCCACGCAAGCCTCACTCCTAGTCCATCTCGCTGATCGATTCCTCACCCGAGTACTCGCAGCCAGAGCTGCTATCCAACTCGCACTCGCACTCCGACTCCTCCTCGTCTTCCGGGTCCGGGTCCGGCTCGCTCTCCCAGCAGGAAGAATCGTAGGGGTCGTCCGGGGGCGGAAAGAGAGACTCGTCGGCGGCCGCGGCGGAGGAGACGGACTGGCGGCACAGCGGGCGCGGCTCGTACGAGCACCATAGGTTGCGGGTGTTGCGGCGCCAGAGCCGCTTGCTGCGGTCCCGTCGGCACTGGTGTACGATCTCGTGGTACCAGCAGAGCGGCTCGCCGGACTTGAGCACGACTTTCTGGACGGACTTGCATTTGGGCGAGGCGCGGCCGTGCTTGCAGCGCCAGAAGAGGCGTTTTAGTTGGCAGGGGCACTGGGTGAAGCTGGAGTAGTACTGGGTGCACATCTTGGGCTTTGGGTTGGATAAGGTGAAGAAGGGCTGGTAGAATGAGCTGGTGTAGACCTGATATGGCGGCTTAGTTGGAAGTCGGAGGTAATAGTGCGGTTATGGCTAGGATTTCTTGATAGGCTTGGTGGAAGACTGGTGGCTGAATGGTCGGCTGGCTCAAGGCGGTTTTTGAGTGCTTGCCTGATTTACTTGTAAGGCTAATGGACTTCGGCTTGCGTGTCAAATCTCGCCTTTTAGAATGTTAGTTAGTATGGCGATGTCGAAGTGTTCTGCTGCTTTAGACGGAGGTCAAGTTTAGTTGTGATAGGGGTGAAGTTGATTCAGAACGGGGTGGGAGTAGGCAAGTAGGCATGTACACTTGTCATCCATAGAGGGCATACCGAAGTATAGTAGTGTGGTGCGTAATTATTGGGAAATCTTGTAGCTTACCTCTCTTGATCCTGTGGTCTAGTATCGAAGTATCGCGAGATAGAAGGATCTGCCTGCGTAGGTACTAAACCTCGATTCCTAAACTTGAAGATGGATGACCTCTTTGAGTGACGACGGTTTCACCCAAGCCAAGTGTAAGGTTAGACTGGTTAGAGAGAATTTGTGCTGCTAACATAACATTTATTGACCCTTGGATGTCAGCAGGATAAACAATGGGAAGGAGTTGAGGGAGGGTTAGACTCTTCAGGAACACGAGAGAATGTTGCTCAGGCTACCATTATTCTTGTTCATGCAGCAGTTGCCCAATTTGCACTTGTGTTCTTTGGAAATATTTTCTTTCGTGATTAGGCTACGAATTTAGATGTGAATCGCCATGACGATGGTATACCTAAATCGTCCTAGAGACCATGTACCCATTAACACCACTTCGAAGAGCATGAACATGGCTTTACCCATGCTTCCTAATTATATATCCTAGTACTTGCCTAGAAGCTCGCTACTAAAACCAAGTTTTCATCATTACCAGGACGGATATTATTTATGGGTGTCTTCGTAGAAGGCTTTGAAGTTTATTATTTGATACAAACTTGCCGGAGTGCTGCTTGTGTAGATAGAATGGATCAAGGTACAGTTTACACCCACAAGCATATAACACCTTTCAAGAAATCTTCTTGGAGATAGGTTTAACAGAGTATCAATTCAAAAGTTGTATATAGTACATAATAATACAGATATCACCTCTGTGTTTAACAATAACGAGATAAGGCATATCTAGTCGTAAAATATCCATCACTGCCGTAGCTGAAGTCGTTCATCCAGTACATCATCATTTAGCTGTGGGTCACCTTGATCTCTTGATCACCGGCGAGCTTGTATGTACCGCCAGTCTTGCCATCATCGGTCTTGCACTTGGTAGCGATAGCGTAGACGTAGCCCCTCAGCGTGTTGCAGTTCATGGGGCAAGTGGTGGGTGGCGGCGGCATGCCGGAGGGGTCAGCGGGACACCGGATGTTCTCACTGAAAGAGGCTTTAGCCGAGCCCGAAGACTTCGAGGTAGGTCCACCAGGGACGTGGCAGCAGCACGATAGCCCGTTGTCTCCCTGCCAGTCGTCGCCAACCTTAAGGGCATCTTGGTAGTCAGGTCCGTCACTAGCGTCGCACTCGATGCCGTCGTCGCGGATCCCCAGAGCAGCATCTCGTTCTCGCGCCTCTAACATAAGGCTGCGTGTGTAACGGCGCTTCGGTGATACATCCCGGCCCCTGGGGGGAGTAGGTACTCCGATAGCCATGGCAGACTTGACATCCTTGCCTTCGACGTTGACACACTTGCCGTTCTCGAGAGTTGCAACTTGGTTCTCAACATGGCAGTCGGAGTCGCTGCAAGCGAAAGCAACGTCCGCATCTGGTACATCATTCACCTTGATAGATGAGACGTCATTCAGGGTGACAGGAAGGTTTTCCTGGACGAATCGCATTTGATTGCTGTAGAGTAAGTCTGTTAGCCCGGATATCACGAAGAAGTGTAGGCAGGGGAAGAAGATAACTTACGTTGAGGTACCAGAGCAGTCCGTGCTCTTCCAAGTTGTTACAGTGCCAGGAGAAGCTCGCTTGTTTGGAGAACCCTCAGGTAAGACGTTACTCACACCCTTAATCTCCGTCTTTCCCATGGTCATACAACCGTCTCCAACGAACGAACCGACCTGGGCGTCTTTACTGCACCAGTTGTTGAAGAAAATCCATTGGTAATCGTCACCAGACTCTTCTACCTTGACTGATACGGCCTTGTCGTCGAAGTATTGGCAGTAGGCGCCATATTTGGTGTCTTCGATGGTCTGCTGGACATCACCGGTGCATCCCTTCTCCGTATAGGCGGTCAGCTTGTAGGCGCTGACTTGGAGTAGAAGAGTTGCGAGGCCGACGAGGCCGGCGGATTTTGTGGGCGACATTGTAAAAGAATTAAGTTGAGTTGTTTAGAAGGCAGAGTAGCTTTCTGTGTGGTGTTGTGTTCTGATGTCGAGGAATGATACGGTATAATGGCAAGAAGATGACCCCTTTATTTATACACATTTCTATCTCTTATGTTTCCTCCTCAGAGTCGCGATGACGATCGTAAAAACAGTGATCTTCATTTTCCACTACTCAGCTCTATAATTGCAGATCTCGTCTGTGCCTTCGTGGCGATACTACCAATTTCCATTAGTAGTAATACTTCCTCCGGAGTTTCTACAATTAAATCTCAACGTCAATAGGAATGAGGCTTTGAACGATATGAAGTCATAACAAGAGACTATCATTGCCTACAGAAGGATATGCCAATGTGGAGAGCCGCAAGTTGAGCTTTGGTTAGTATGGGAAGGATTCAGCCAGTGAAGTCATAGCTGAGCAGTAATGTTAGGGTCTATTTTTAGATTCAGCTGGAACCAGGCTGAACGGCTGAGCGGCACGAGCGGGATATGCAGCTTTAGAACCTAAAGACAACCGATCTAGAGATCGACCAGTCGACATGCTTTATCAATTATGCTTATTTGGCGGAAACTTATTTGAGTGGTCAGATCGTTTAATATTCTCCGCAGTTTCTGCATGCAATTCCTTCCACGACCCGCTATCATCCTAGAGACCTGTAGGGGGCTACCTTGCAAACATGGCTTAGCCTCTTTGCGGTGAGCTTTGAAGGTGTAGATCGAGAATTACCACTGTATGACTGTATGAATTCCCACGTGCAGCTGTTTCATAATTTCCAATTCACGTCATATGGTAACGCTATTTATCTTACTTTGTGATGGGATGATACGGGTCTACATGTATACTGCCATTTCAGTTTGAGTTTGCGAGGGCCGCCCCCTGCATTCTGCTCAATCTATATAAGGACATTTACGAGGTAGTTAGCAACTATGTCGTATCCAGCCAAGTCTACTTATACAGCATATACCTCATATTCAGAATAACACGAAAGGTGACAATTCGAGATCTAAGAATAGTTATAGGATATTGTTTACCTATGTAATCCACCCGTCAGGAATATCAAGGAGTAAACTTTACTCGTGTGGGATACTATAAAAATACAAAGATGTGGTTAGGTAAACGGTATAGTCAACAAAGAAATTGTACATGGAAAATAGGCTTGAACGCGTTACAGTCAATTGTCTAGGTTTATTATTGTAAACTATGTAATTTCCTAGTCAAAGACAGCGGCTAACCTAGACAATGGCGCTGTTCACATCTAGCATAGGGTTATATCGAACTGTTACTAAACTGTTACTAAACTATCACAACGCACAGCATTCATACATCCCTAGGTTTCCCTCATAAAATAATGACATAGCACTCGCCCTCACCGGCATCTTATGAAGCGATTTTTAGACACTTGATCTATTAGTCCACGACTCGGTAGATAGGGTCGCCCAGGAATAGAAATCGGCGACAAGATACAAGTTGTCGGCGATCATGGCAGCCCATATCTTCGAACCGCAGTATGGAAACCGCCGGTAAAATGTATAAAGGCTAGAAAACCAATTATACAGAACATAAGAAAGTAAAGCCAGTGCGAACCAAGGAGAGTTCGCCCACAATCTATACCAAAGATATGCCCGAACGATGGTGAAAATAGGGGTTAACATGCCTCCAGCCATCTTTCGAGTCATATAAGGCGCTGTTGCTTTCATCATACGGTATCCCGGCTCGTATATGAGGCAAGTGAGCCGTAGTCTAAGCCCGGATCGGTACCATCTTTTGCTCTGGTGGGCGAAAGCACTGGTTCGCATCAAGCTCGTTAAGACTCGAGCCTCAGGGTTGAGTTGAATGCCAAGTCGCCATTGCTTTGGTACAACAGCGGACCTGAAGCGGTCGGTGAGGTGATGCTGGTAGAGGATGTAACGTGTGATGAACCCATCGTCGCCAGTATTCTGCCTCATTCCATTCCACATGTCGTTTGTGAAGAGGTGCTGAAAGTAAGGATCCTTTACTATCTCTGCTCTCAACAGCATTGTAAGTCCCGAAACTGTGAAGTTCGTTGAGCCGTCGGCGGCGTAGAAGGCTGCCATGCCATTTTCTCGCCTCTGTCGTATTCTAAGAGCGGCAACTTCCCAGCCAGTGATGACTTCGGAATTCTGGCGTTCCTTTGGTACGTGCGACTCAATGGGTCCTCCAACAAGACCTATATTTTCGTCCTGGAAAGGGGCAAGCAGATTTATTAGTACGTCCTGAGTTGTCCATAGGGCGTCGTCGTCGACGAGGGCGATGATGTTGCCTGTTGCTTCGTCAATGCCTCGACATAGCTGAGTTCGCTTGTTGGCTTGGGGTACCGAGAGGACAAGGATTTTTGCTCGGCTTTCTTCCATCGCCTTCTTGACGCCAGGGGCAGATTCAAGGTCGTCTTGTAGCCTTGGTAGCTCGCGGTCAACGGTCACGAAAATTACCTCGCGGGGATTGTTGGTAAGCCAGGTTATGAGATTGCTGGGAAGGGTTTCATCCCAGTCGATAGTTGGTACAACGATGGAAACATCGGAAGGGCTGTATCGAGCATCCTCTTTTGACGGTAAGGGAAAAGGTTGGTATTGCCTCGCGAGTGTTCTCGCTTGTTCGCTGTCAGTGTAGTCCCAGAGGTAGAGGCCAAGGAGAAGGCCGAATTCGAGGGTCGGGATAGGTTGGGTGAACATTGTGAGTGATTTCGTGAATGTTTTGGGTGGTTGTTGTCTATATTCTGACGTATATTCTGATGATCGTGAGGGAGGTGTCTCAATTACTGGCGATCGAGTCTTTATATATCATGACGGAAACAAGTCGAACATACTCACAGCATTGAAACATCGATGATTGTAGTATCACAAGTCTTGTTAACTTACACATTTATCCGTCCAGTTAAACTTTCTCATATATCAGACCACTTGCATTCAAGTGCATGGAAACCCAGCGTATTCCATGTTTGGAAGCCATGAGGTTGTGTCTAACAGGAAGTAAGGGCTCTAGTGATTCCGATGGCTACCTACATATAGTCACTTTCGCGGCCGAATCCCGATTCACTTACAATATATTAAATAACATACCCTCAAAAACCAGGTAACTAATGTATATGGATATATGGGAACTACCTAAGTAACTCTTCCTGAAATCATGACTATGTTACCTGTTTATTACATGGACTCAGAGAATATAAATTTGAGATGGTTGGGACACTAGGTACGTTATATTAATCATTGATCTTGAATAATTACTTTAGCAGGGACTCGAATATCTATATATATCATAGGTTACACAGCTTGACGTCTCGAAGGAAATGGGTAGCTTCGAAAGCTATGGTGGACTACGAACCCCGGGTGTCGTGCCTGGAGGAGATATAAGCAACCGGGGGGACACCACAGAAACCTATATAACTATAAGATATTCGTAAGATAATTAAAGAGAGCATATTTTAGTCTCGGATTGTAGTATGAAGATAGTATCTTTAATAGATAATATCTTGGTGTGTCATCAAGTAACAGAAAGACATGGTGGAGTAAATCTACCTAGGGTATGTCCGATCAAAATTAATGGTGAACTTTTTGAGAGATATTCCACCGTGTCTGGCTGGCACTTGAGGACACAGGCGTGCGTATGAGTAAATGGAGGAGTTTCTCTAAGAATAAAGTGTTGTATTCAATACAGGTAGTATTCAATATGGATAACCTTGGTGATGTACTTGGTTACTCGGGTACTAAGTACATGTCAATTCATAATCAATTGACGAACTTCAATAAATTGCAAGACTAAATTTATGAACCAATGGGAGCTTTCTTGATTTTCACAGGGATTGCTTCTCTGGAGGTGATGTACGTACCTACCCTACCTATGTACCTATGTACATGTGGTACGTGCACCTAAAGGTTAGGTACCTAATGTACATAGTTTAGGACAATGCAATAGCCTAACCTAAGTGCTGCATCTTCGCGAACACTGAGCGTATTAAGATGCCTCTAGGGTTGTTTGAATGCTACTAGGCCCCTAGCAACCAGATTGCTAGCGTAAATGCACGCCCCTGGGGTACCTGAGTGTATGTAAACATTCAAGGCAAAATGGAAAGTACTTAAGGACGTGACTACCGCAATTGCACCCCACGCCCCACCGTCTTTCGCGCCCCATAACTTGGCACGTAAACATCAATTCGATCTCTCCTCCATTTTCACTCTTCTCATAATTCATCAACAGAAGGCACACACAACTTCGGATTCAACACACAACCTTGTTAATCAGCTACTTCCAAAGCTTTTTCGCATAACCAATTCTGCTTCATTGCAAATACTATATTGGAAACAATTGATTCATTACCCTCCTGCTCCTGCTCTGACATTGATCATTGCTTGGACGCGTCTTTCCTCAACCATCGCATCTGCTCGGCAACGCCTGCAGCATCATCAATTTTCCCGCACCCCTCTTCTAGTATCGCAACTGAATCGCTCACCTATATTTACGCGCTTCTTTACGCGTCTCTTGATGCTACGCATCATCATATTGCCCTAGTTGGTACCTTAGTTTTACTATATCCTTCGATTCCATCCTAATCGCGTTTAACGCGTGACGGATTACATGGAGTCGAAAACGAGCAGATATCAGTCTCGCATCCTTAGGGAGATGCATCAGAATACTGAGAATCCTTTCAATTCACCACCTTCATCTACTGGTTCCCACGGAACCATCACACTTACCTCAAATATTACCGGTCCACAAGCCGAATCAACGCGACGAATGGACGACCTATCTATCGACCTACCAAGCCAAGCTGCCATGCGCAGCGCCAAGGCCCCTCCGCCATCCTCTCTAAACATCAATACTTCTGTACTAGGACGAACCTTCCCTGAATGGAGTCGCTGGAATCCTAATGGACTCGGAGACGACAAAGACATGTGGGAAACTGCTAGTGACGATGTCCCGGTCTCCAAAGAAAAAGAGAACGTGACACCACTTGGAAGCCCTAACTCATCGGTGGCCGCTACCCCTAGACCGGAAGAGTCTGATAGAGACAAGGTTAGTAAACACTTTCTAGATCATGTTAAGCCGCGTATGCCATTTGATGGATTGGAGAAGCTGGAAGGCGCAAGGCAAGATATCCTTACCCTTGCGCAGCAATTTCGGGACGTGAACAGGGAAGTCGACCGAGCTGTTCATGCTGCCCGCGTAGCACGAACAGATCGATTACTCTAGGAGGGTGGTCGTCGAACGCCTACACATGAAAATAACCCCGATTCCTTACGTCCAAGCGAAGCCACGACAAATGTCCGAAGCTTGCGTGAGGAAGTCTTGCCTGCTGCCCAAGATATTCCTCCCAAGGGAAGCATTGCTACTGCAAAACAGTGCAATGATTCTGCTTTTCGTACCGATTCTTCTATTTCCGTCGATTCTTTTATTTCCGAGTTTTCAGTTTCCACATCTGTTTCTGGTTCCTCTGTTTCTGTTTCCGCCCTGCGCTCTTGCTTACGCGATCGTTCTATGACACGGTCTAGACTTCGACCTTCTGTCCGTTTTAATGATTCTCTTGCGACACACAATGTGACTTTCCTACTTTTTGATCGTTCGAATTCATTGACTAACATTTTGTTTTTAGGTTGGTGCCACAAAAGCAACAAATACGGCCAAGGATCGAACAGCTGCGACAGAGCGCGGCCCTTCCCGATCAAGGGCTCAGATGCAACCAAGAGTCGAAAACGAGTCTGAATGCTCACTGGATTTTCCTGAATCGCTAATACAACCCCGACGGGATCCACAAGAGCAAGGAAACCGTCCACAGTCGTCGGCATCCCATACCGCGAAAAAGTCGAAGCCTCGACGTGGCAACGTTACAGCCCTACTCGAGACGCTTAAGACGGCCCAGACCAAACAGGCCGAATCTAAGGAGCAGTCATCCAAACAGGTTTCCCCCAAGTCGCAACTATCACCACAGCTACAAAATGCCGCCAAGGCCAATGCGGAGCGACAACCCGAAGCAGATCATATAGCTCGCCCTACTACACCTAATCAGACTGCCCGGTCTTTCTTTATACCTAATCTTTCCTATATGAACGACTTTCTATCGGGTGCTCTGAAGCTGTCATCCCTCCGGAATGGCATACCTATTTTTGTCAAACATGGCAAAGTCCACGACCGGGACTCTATAGTTTACCCGGATCACCATGCCGATATTGAAGCGCTTTCAATTCCCGAGGACGAGGAGAAGATATTCGTGTCGTTGGATAAGATCAAGGACGAAATTCATGCTCTAAGAGAGCATGACGAGCTTGTTACAAAGCAGGCCGAACAGCTGCAAGAAGAAGTCGAAGATATGCACGTGCAGATTGCCAAGTACAAGTCTCGGAAGGACAGTGCTATGGGCTCCGACTCGGAGAGTTCGATAATAGACCATCTCAGTGCGCAGAAGAATCGTATGTTCTTTTCCTCTAACTCATCTAGTAAGTCGCTAAATGAATTTTTAGAATTGGAAGAGCAGGTCAGCTCTTTGCAGGCCCGCCTGGATAAGGCAAACCGCAAGATCAGTATCAACGAAATCCATACTGAATCGTACGTCGCTGAGCGCGATGAAGCTCTCAAGACCTCGACCGAGTACTTGGAAAAAATTAAGCAGCTTCAGTCCGAACTCAGCATGGCTCGTCGGCAACTCAAATCGTCGCGTGACGATAATTCTCAAGACGGCAATACACTTGAAGTGGAGAATAGATCCTTGCGCAAGGATAACAGTTCAATCCGACAAAAGTGGAAATCTTTGCTAGAAGAGAACCAATCGCTCCGGGAACACAATGAGGATATATCCCAACAAACCGGGTTACTAGAGCAAGAACTCAAGGGTACGAAGGCAGAGTTAGAGGCACTCAGGCGCGAGCACCAGCTGCTTTCAGAGGAGAGAGATGCGCTCAAGCAAGACAATCTCAGCCTCGAGCGTCACAATGACGAATTCTTCAACGATAATAAGGTCCTCAAGCAGCAGAACTCTTTACTTGAACGACGAACAAACGAGCTACAAGATAATGTCGCTCGGTTGCGGAAGCTGCTCGATGCCACCAATGCAGAGACCGGTGAAGTGTCTGTCGACTTCAAGGATATTAAGCACCGTCTCGAGGTGCAGAACCGCGAGCTTTCTAAGGAGAATGCCGAGCTTCAACAACAAATTATTGATCTAGAAGCCGATTTTGCATCCAAACGGGTGGCCCTTGAGCAAGAGAAGCGACGACTTGGTCGCGCAAACGCGCGTTATAAGGAACAACTGAATCAAATTGGCGAACGATTTGAACAAATTGTGAAGGAAAGCAAAGAGGAAGTTGCCATGTATGAGGAGCAGCACACAGCCTTGACGCAGCAGTTGGAGCTCATTGCCGACAAAGAGTCAGCTCTGGCAAACAAGCTGAAGAAGAGTGCCATTCAAGAGGCCAGGCTTCAGTCTGAACTCGATCGGAGAACAGACGCTATCAACGAGGCTCGTCAGATTACTCAAGAAATCAAGGACTTTATGAGTACTGTAAGCAAGAAGCAGCATGCGAAGACAACACACATCGATGAATCAAAGGGTAAGACGGCCGTCAGTGAGACCACAGCTAGAAGCGCCACGTCTCAAACCGACATACCCATGCAGGATGACTACACACAACAGATCGACCTCACGCAAGGGTCCGATTTTGCGAGCATTTTCACACAAGGTGAAATGCCTAAACTACGAGATGCTCTCCGTCAAGTTCGAAACGACACTCAACCAGAGGACTCGAGCGACAACGAATCGTTTTTTGATGACGATATAAGTGAGCCGGCCAGCCCAAGTCTTCCGCGGCTCTTTGTGCCCAATAGTCGACCCCGATCTATAAGCTCACAAAAGGTTGTTTCTGGAACGTCTAAGGCACGGGCAGAGACAGGCAAATCCCAGCCTGTTGGAATTCTAAAGGAGTCGCAAGCTTCTCGTTTGAATTCTCAGAAACAAAAGTCAAATCGCACCGCAACTGAAATAGGATTTGAAGATACGCATAAGCGAAATAAGACAACCGACTCGGCCACTGGAGTGCGGAAGTCGAAGTCGGACGACACCAACCCTCGAAAAGTCTCGTTTGGCCAACCAGCCATGCAGGATGACTTAATGAAATCCCGATCGGTACCAGAACCAGACCTTACAGGACGGTTCAGTGTTAAGTCGGGTATGAGCATTCCCAGCCAGATTTCGGAGATGGATAAGTTCCATCGTCGCAACTCCGACAGCGCACGATTCGATATCGATATCGATACAGATCATGAAGAAAATATGACCTCGGCTTTATTTATTGATGATATCACCCTCGGACAGAGGAAGGCCGAGAAGCAGAATACGAATACTACCAAGAACGAGCTTTCCAAGGACGCCAAGCGTGTTCTCGATAATCTCTGTCGCGATCATGACTGCGGTAACTGCATTGTCTGTTCGCGAATTAATTCTCGCGGTTCCGGTCAGAGGCCTATCCGTGCGAAGAAGCCGATTCCCGTCACGGACCGAGTTGCAGAGAAGCAAGAGTGCGAAGATCAGTGTACAATGCGCCCATCGCAAGACCCCGCAATGGCCTTAGCCAAGGTTATAAGGTCTTTGGAGGATGAGGAACAACATCTCAAAGAAGCTTTCCAGAAGAGAGCTGTAGAATTCGATAAATGCGACCCGTCGGTCAACCGTAAGACGTGGAAGCGATTGGGGTTTGAGATCGACAAGATAAGAAAAGTAAGAGACCTGAAGAGAGATCAGATTTACTATCTCTACGATGCCCTTGAAGGGCAGAAGGCCAGCGGCCAGGAGATGACGCAAGAGTTCGTCGATTACACCATATACGGTGCGATGAGCAAGGATCATTCATGGAACGGCGTCCTTGGTATCTGAAGGAGGCGTGGCGAGCATTCGGATTTGTCTTGGTTAAGCCACTGAGATGGTGGATTATTGGCAGGACTTGGAAGTCCTGGGTCATCGGTCGTTGGAGTTTTGTGGTTTGGTCGAGTTACGAGGCTCACGCATTGTTAGGGTTACAAAAAGGAGTCTGCATTAAATGCGTTCATTGTATCATTAGGAGCCTACCTATTGTAAAGGCGATACCTAGGTCACGCGCATCCACGGAAGGGCGCCGCTACATTGCATAATGGAATAAATTATGAAACTTTCCTATTGACAAGCAGTGACTATTCTTGGTGACATATATTGTAACTACGTATGACCGGTCGTCTTTTGCAGGTATAAATCTAGATGACAGGTATCCAAGTATGATTTATCGAGCTTATTATAGGGCTCTCATCGCTCGTTTCCCCATCGTCCAGAACCAGCCCCAAGCACCGAGGGTTGCGGTTAACCCAGTATAGATGATCATAGGACCATATTGCGTAGCGTACCCCGAGAAATCCTCGGTCTTTAACCGGTTTGCCTCGAGCAAAGCTCCGCCTATGGGACCACTAAGCACGAAACCGAGACCCCGGCCGCCAAGCAACATACCAAAAATCAAACCCGTGTCGATGGCACCATCGCGGCGCTTCATTTCTTGCAGGATACCGGACCAGGTGGAACTGAAGCCACCGGCGAAGAAACCGTACATGATGGTGAAGACAACTAAGACGGCAACTTGGTGTCCGCCCAGGCCCCAGAGAAGGAAGACGGCCAGTGCGCTGCCGAGAGACGAGATCAGGATCACGGTTGTGGGTGCCAGTCCGGTGTCGTTCAGAAGCCCGATTAGGAGCGAACCCGGTACGGAGGCCAAAGAGATTAGCGCAAGGAAGATGGGGCCTGTTATGGAGGGGAAGCCCAGCGCGTATGCGTACGAGGCAAGGTACGTAGAGGGCATGAGGTAGCCGAGCGACTGTAGGATGTTGCCGCACTGCAGGATCCAGAAGATAGAGTGTCGGGCAAAAGCGAAGGAGACGTGACCTTGCCTTTGGCGCCCTTGTCGCCCGTACTCTTCTGATGTAGTGGTGGTATTGACACGGCTACTTGCGACAGGGTACTCGCGCATGAGAAATAAGGGCGGGATCGTGAGAAGAGCCGAGGAGACGGCATAGGCACGCAGGGTAGTACCGACGCCGAACCGATTCAGCAACGCGTTGGTTAGAAACGGCATGCCAGCCCCGACGGTGCTCTTGCTCGCCCACATGGCGCCGTACGCAAGCCCCTTGCGCTCCGAGAACCACTCGTCGAGACACAGCGACGTACGGCTGAACAGCAGGCCGCATCCGATGGCATGCAAGACCCCCTGGGTGGCTATGAGTTGGCGCGCCGAGGTTGCGAAGGACGACGCGACAAGGCAGGCGGTGGTGATGAGGAGGCCGAGGGGTCCGCACCAGCGCCGCAGATACGGGTACCGTGTTAGAAGGATGAAGGTCGCTGGCATCATTAGGTACAAGATGCCCGTCTGGGCGTTGCCGATGCTGGCGATTGTGCCGGGGGTGCCGGGACCGTCGGGGAGCACGGCGGCCCCGTGGGTGCTGTAGTACTCCTGGAAGATGCCGAAGGCGAGCGAGTACCCCCATATAGGCGCCTGGACTAGCACGCAACCGGACAGGACGAGGTAGGCGGCCTTGCCGCGGTCAGCCGGCTGGACGGACGGTGAGATCTGGATTGGGAGTGGGAGAGGTTCTGCCGGTCTACTGCCATCTTCTTCTGTCCTGGGGGTGGAAAGGTGGCCTACCTCGGATACCGGGAGGTCCTGTAGCTGAGTTTCTTGCGCAGTCATTGTTTAGGGAGTCATGTCATGTAGCCTAGATTATGGGTAGGTTAGGTACATATAGAAATAATATGTAGTTGGCAGATTGCTATCTATGAGGCGGCATCTAAGCTTCACTTATACCTACCTTCTTTATACCTACCTACCTACCTACCTAATATCAAGCTCTAACTATATATACTTCGTACATCAACAAAGGGAACCCTAGGTCATAATGGATACCTCTGGGGTGAGTACAAGGATTCCGGTTGGACAATCAAGGTATTGCGCCCTATATGTCTCCGGGGATGATGCCGTAGATCAGCGCAAGGAGCCAATAATGTCAAAGTTAGTCTCCGACATCGCGGTTCCCCATTGGGTTTTGAGTTTATCTTGAGGGTGGGATTTGATGAATAGAGTAATTGATTTCGCGATGTTGGACCGGCAAATATAGACAAGTATTTTCTGGTTGGTTGGTTGAGGTAAAGTATATGTGTGTCTAAGTTTATTATACGGAATAATACCTAAGCCTACATCATGAAAAGGGCGTGATTGTTCATAGTTGTGCATTATACATTATACATGATACATTATCATACCTTGATGCAAAATGTTGTTATTCAGGGGATAGAATGGAAGGGAGGAGACAGAGGTACATAGGTACATAGGTACATAGGTACATATATTATGTAGTGCCGGTACCTAATCCGTAGGTGACACGTCCCCGCCTAACTCGTAGACCGTCATTAATCACTAATAGCTTCGACCAATCAAATTCTAATTCTTTAATTCTTTAATCCTCTCCATACTTTGTCCCACCCACCAACTTCTCGAGGTTCACGTCGCAAACTCTTGAGGCTGAAGTGTAAAGTGTATTGCATGCAAGACAACAAAACAAAACAAAGCGGCAATATTACTCGAGCTCACGGCGAATACCACCGAAATATCTAATCCTAACGAAAAGTTTCACGTTTATTTATCATCATCATGGCCGACGTCGAAATGGAAATCGATGAGCCTGGCTCCCCCCAAGCTACTCAAGCTAAGGTTAGCGACATGCAAACGCACACCAAAGCCACGGCCGTGCGATCGATCGAGGGCTGGATCATAATGGTTACCAATGTACACGAAGAAGCCGACGAGGAGACACTGCACGATAAATTTGCCGATTTTGGGGAGATCAAGAACCTACACCTAAATTTAGATCGTCGTAGCGGTTACGTCAAGGTAAGTCAACAAATCCCCGACTTATTCTACATAACACGTTGTATTTAGCGATAGACGAATTCTAATTTTTCTATTGGAAATAGGGTTACGCTCTCATCGAGTACGCTACCCTCGACGAGGCGCGTGCGGCTATCGATGGCGCACACCAGACGAGGCTACTAGACCAGGTTATCAACGTTGACTTTGCTTTCGTGAGACCACCTCCGGGCAAGGCTAATAATAGGGGCCCGCGACAGTCTCACCGCGGCAGGGGACGGAGCCGAAGTCGTAGCCCGGAAGGACACAAGGATGATGCAGCAGCAGCAGAATGATGAGAGAACCAATATGAGTACTTGGACGATACTTGATTACTAGGTACATTAGGAGGGAAAGCATCCGGATAGTATCGGGCATCCGGTCGCCCACGCTGGTCTTAGCCGACATGTCACCAGAATAAAAAGACATGTCGGCATGAGAAAACCTTCGGTATAGGTATAGATATATCTTTGCTCTCCTTTAACTAACCTATTCTCGCTAACATATCATGCAGTCGTTTGACATAGATGTTGTCGACGTCTACGCTTGACATTGGCTCATTGGGAATTCTCTACTTGCTAAAGCTATAGTTGCAAGCCGTCTGCTATTTAAAACAGACTCTTGATAATTGAGATAACTAATGAAACTTCCCTTTGGGTACGGTCAGACTATCCACCTTTTGGGTGGAAGCAGAGGCAGTGTGGTCCCGATTCACTAAAATTTTAAAAATTATTCTCAAGGTCGGTAGTGAAGCACGTATTTCATTTTGCTATAATATGGTACAGGTACGACAGCTAGCCCCCTAGGCGTCTTAGTGTGCTATTGCATTCGAAGCAATGAATTTCACTATATCTAAGCTTGGCTAGGGTATCTTCCAGCCCGGATACGATAACCCATAAATGCCATAGCTCGATCTAACGTCTGACGTCTGTGAGCAGCCTTCCGAGCCATTACCCAACCATAGATATACCATAAACTCTGTTATGTCTGTGACAGGTAGGTATACCAAAGATTGCAATAGCCTATCTAAATGATCAACGCTGCCGCTGCCGCCACCACAGCGCCCACTACAGTTGTACCAGGCCCTGCTGCAGTTCCACTCCCGCCTCCGTAATGATCGAGATAGTCTGACTGATCCTTAATTCGTTCCCTCATCAATTTCCGGGCAGCCTCCACCTCCTCGGCAGGGGGGTTCTCATCAAATCTATGGCAGAAATCCCACACGCGGGCTCTAACGTCTATTCATTCACTCGTTAGTACCGCGCACGACTAACCGACTAACCAACAAACTACAGACAAGCATCCGCGAGGGGGGAGGGGAAGATAGATAGATTAGGTACTTACCATTATGGGTTCCTTTGCACGGCCCCCTAGTCATGCAGGACGACAAGTTATCTGTTATGTGGAGGTCCCAGTGGCAGATGCATTCTAAATCGGCCACGCGGCACCGGTTGAGGTCGATGACGTCGGAGAGGCATTGCAGCGAGCATTTGGGGAAGATGTTGATGATTTCGACGAGGTTGTCGATGACTACGATGGTGTTGTTCTGTGCGCTGGCGATGGGGGCTAGGGCTAGGGCCCCGAGGAGGGCGAGGAGCTTGAGTTGCATTTTGTGTGTGTGCTTGCTTGCTTGCTTGCTTGCTTGGAGCCTTGGCTTGAGATTAAGTGGCGTGGTGATGTTTGGTTGTGAGATTGGATTTGTTGTATATGAAATGACGGGCAGGTTGATGATGAAGGGGAGGGGGAGAGGGGGCATGTATAAATATCTCTGGGGAACTGCTGCGCTATGAGGATTTGTATTTGGTTTGGCTTTGGCTTGAAGAGGTTGCTCATGGTGTCTGAGTGTTAACATCGTTTCAACTATGCTGTTGGCCACGAACTATATCCTTCCAACATAGATATTAAGGTTTGTGAGGTTATATAGATTCGTAACAAGGCGTGTTATACTTAATATTTTATTGGTTAAGCATTAGGGGATATGTCAGGGGCTAATTAAGAGCGAACCTTTTTCGAAGCTTTAGGGGAACCTACATTGACTACCTCAACAGTATCTATTTGTATTGTGCGAACAATTTACATTTAATGTACTTTAAGTACCTTGGTACATGGTTCTTAGGTTGAAAGGGTTGCCTCAGAATACTCATAGCAACGCCACTAGAAAACCATAGCGAGAGCCATCACACGAACAACTGGCCAGAAACCCACAATTTTAATATAAGGATAGTTTACAACCCTTTAATCATCTTTTGCACAAGAGCAGACGCAAAAATTTCAAAAACAAACGACCCAAATTCAAGATGGAGAAGGCTAAAAAGGGTACCAAGACACTTGCCGATTTACCAGCATGGTATCGTCGTATCAGGAGCTCCCAATGGGATGACGAAGATGGATACCCCGACTTGCCATGGAATATTTTTGATGAGGATCTATCAGAACTTGAGGAGGAGGAAAGTGAGGATGAGGATGACTTTGAGTGTCACTGCAAGGCAGCGGAAGATCCCGAAGTTGAATGCGAGTGTTATTCAGAGCCATGCGGTGTCTCGGAAAGGTCGTACGATGGGCTTGACGCTCGCGAGTACTACCAGCTCAAGGAACGGCGTGAATGCCACAAGATTACGTTAAAAGAAGAGAACGAGCTTTGGGAAATACAAACCCAAAATGAGCTAGATCGCCACCGACACAACGTTGAGAGCGTCCGAGCAGTCTACGAAGGTCTTAAGGAGGAGAGGAGGAAAAGAAGGAGAAGAAGGAGAAGAAGGAGAAGAAGGAGAAGAAGGAGAAGAAGGAGAAGAAGGAGAAGAAAACTCACCCTATCATCTTCAATCCTACTTTATATACAATCCCAGCAAAAGGGACCGACTCTGGCTACTCCTTCACATACAAAAAATTCCAATTCTACTCTATAGATTACTGGGAGAATTTTTGTCGCATCCACGAGCAAGAGCACTGCTGGACAAGTCTTACGCTCTACAAAAAAATATTTACATCCGACAGCGAGTCGACCTCGAAACAAGCAGAAGCTCCATCTGCTCAGACAGAATCGACGATTACAGGGTACGCCTATGTAAACTGCGACTTCCGGATTGATTTTTCAATGTCCCACGTTCCAGAATACCCAAGTTTGAAGAGATACTGGTCTGACGAGTGGGAGGGAGGGCTTAAAGTCAACATCCAATTCGTCGGAGAGGATTATATTCGGATGTTGGTTAGCCGGGACATCATCACGATATCTGAGCCCAAGCCTCTTCCTGCTTCTGTTCCCGAAATATTCGAGTTCGTGGGTATTGATGATGAACGTATTAAGCGGAAGGCAGAGATGGGGAGGCGATAACCGAGTAAAAGAGGGCGTTGTTCGTATGGTTGAGGAAGTACATATCATGAGTTAGGTGTGGACAGCCAGCATTGCCTGAAAAGGGGATAAGGAGAGAAATTCAATAGCACTTTGAGATGGATTATGTGGCTACTGGTTATCTGAAGATTATTCCTCAGCGCCCCCAGTTGTTACCTACCTAATACATACTGTTTCTAGAGCGGCCACTGAATTCCATGGTTGGTAGTAATAAAAGAGAAGGCTCATTCAATATCTGACATAAACGGTATATCGCTTTGCTACCTAAATATGTAACAAAGCCATACGGCCACACCATCATCTTAAGCCTATATGTACGGATCCGTATTTGTTTACGTAACAAAGCAATGATCCCTGCCTGTACCTGCATAAGTGACGTCGCCCCCGAAGCCACGGGCACCGCGTCATCTTGGCATCTACAACACACCATGTAACTTGACCTGTCACGATATTCCTTTTACTGCTTAGCAATCCCCGGCACATAACCTATTTTTGGATCAGACTTCTATGTACTTGGATGGCCTAATATCGCAATATGGCCTTCCTCGTCGGCAGCACGCAGCCAGTACTCCAGCGCCTCGCCGTCCCCGCCGTCTGCCTCCTAATTGCTTTCCTAGCCTACACGTCGCAATGGCTGTTCGCTAACGCACCCGATCTCGCCCCGGGCCCGCTGACGACCGCCGAGATGTACACTTTCAACGGCCTGGTATTGTGTCTTTGGTACACGTACTATAAGGCTTGCACCGTCGACCCGGGCCGATATGTCTTCCCGCCGGATTATATCAAGAAGAAGAACAACAACCAGAGGAGGAATACCAACGACTCGGGCGAGGGAGAGTTGCATCTGGATCCCCAACAGATACAGCGCTGGTGTAAGAAGTGTGCAGCGCCCAAGCCGCCTCGCGCGCATCACTGCAAGACGTGTCGCCGCTGTATCCCCAAGATGGACCACCACTGTCCCTGGACCTCCAACTGCGTCTCCCTGCAGACCTTCCCGCACTTTCTACGCTTCCTCGTATACACCAACCTCTCCCTCTGGACCCTCCTCGCTTTCCTCTTCCGCCGCTTCTTCGCCCTCTGGGAAACCCGTCACCTCCCCGCATATCTCGGGCCCACGCTATCGCAACTCGCCCTCCTTACCGTCCTTACCTTCGCCGCAGGCGTGACAAGCCTAGCCCTAGGCATCCTACTAATTACCACCCTCAAAGGCTGGCTCTTCAACACCACCATGATCGAAACCTGGGAAATCGAACGCCACGAATCCGCCCTCGAGCGCCGCTACGAATCCTCCTCCGACAACGACACGTACTCGTCGTGGTGGGGCTCAGGCGAACACGCCCCCGGCGGCGATCGCCAAGCCCTCGATCCCATCGAGTTCCCCTACGACATCGGCATCTTCGCCAACATGGCCGCCGCCATGGGCACCCGCGACCCCCTACTATGGTTCCTCCCCTTCGCCGGCGAGCCAAGAATCGCACCCCTCCTCAAAAAAGACGAGAGCGGCAGCAGCGATATAACAACAATAATGAGCGGCACGGGCTGGTCCTACGAGGAAAACGGCCTCAACGACCGCGAGGGCATGTGGCCGCCCCCCGACCCCGACAAGATCCGCCACGCGAAGGCCTGGCGCGCACGCAAGCGCGAAGCCGACCGCGCTCTGGAAAGGGCGCGCTTCGACGACAACAACGCCGACCCCGCCGACGAGCGGGAAGCGTTTCGGCGACGGCAGGAGCGGGATTTGCGGCGGTGGGAAGCGTCGCGGTCGCGGATCCTAGGGGAGTTGGAGGAGATGGAGATGCCCCCGGAGTGCTACGACGACAATAACAATAACGACCGCGATTACGATTTCGTCGACGAGGCGTACGATCGCAGATTAGGCCCGGGACGACGCGCTGCTGCTGCCGCCGCGGTTATACTGGACGAGGGCAAGTCCGGCTGGGTGAACGCCGATGGCGAGCACCTGGGCGACTACGGCGTGGACGAGGACGCCGAGTTCGACGAGCAGCCGGCGGTGGTGGAGGAACAGCCGCGGCGACTACTACGGGAGGAATTAATCCCCGTAGAAGACGAGGACGTGCCTCTCGCGGAATTGCTGCGCAGGAGGAAAGTACACACAAAAAAACATGATGAAGAGACGTAATGATTGATGATGATGTATGTATGTCTTGGGTAGGCACCTAGGTAATTTACGATTATTACTATTGGGTTATGTCACAAATAGGATAATAAAGATAAAATAAATACATGTCAATAAATATAATTCGCCGACTCTTTCAAAGTTCTGCTCTTCTCTTCTCTTTATATACCGTCTTTCTAAGCACGTTATTGTTCTAGGTACTATGCAAGGCTGTCTGTCGTGTCATATCGTGCTCGCTCCGTACAATACCCTACACGCTTCGTTGTGATGGTAGAATCCATTTGATATCTAACTTGCCCTGCCCTGCCCTGCTTTCGCTTCTCGCCTTGTTGGAGACTTAAGGTCTGTTAATTCCGTAGCCTCGCAGGAAGGCCGTCTCGTCTCGTCCCGTCCCGTCTCGCTATAATTCTGGTGTGCGTCTATTCTTAGGTATGTATAGACTAAATGTTTCAAAGCCAACGCCTGCACCAAAACGCAGCTCTACTCTGATGCTTTGCTTCACCAATCGTCATCGTCATCTTTCTTAGTCTGCATGGCATTCTTCCTCGCCAGTAAGGCATCAGCTAGGGAGCCCTTGACGCTGGGTGTCGGCGTGCTACTGCGACTGTTGTCCGAGCCGCCGTTGGCGTTTAGACTCATGCCCGAGTCCCGGGGTTGTGGAGGTGGTGCGGGCTTCTTTCCGGCAGTAGGTCGCTTCGCTGGAGGCTGTGGAGGCGTAGGTTTATTCCGTGCTGCCGTTGCTGTTCCGTTCTGGCTTGGAGGCGGCGGCGGTGCCCGCGGGGCTAGAGCTGGTGCCGGTGGAGGAGCTGCTGCTTGTTCCTCGACATATGCTGCAGGTACCCACGCCTGTCCTTGGGCGTTCTTTGCTAACCACCAGCCTAAAGTATGTCAGTAGGCTTTCCCAGCTTGAATAAGTACTTCATCTATATGAATTAACTACATACCATTGTTCTCCTTTTGGACGATCTCGATGATTTCGCCGGCCTTTATCGAGAGTTCGTTCTCTTTATGACCAGCAAAGTCGTACAGAACTTTGGCGGTCATCTTGCCCTTCGCTGCTGGGGGAGCGGCGGGCGGAGGTGGTGGCGGAGGTGGCGCGCGCACAGACGATGTCGAGTTTTGGTTACGAGTATGGTTTGGAATGCTGCTTGTGACGGAGGCAGCAGGAGTTGGAACTGGGACTGGTCGTGGAGTCTGGACCGCCGCCGGACCACGCTTGGTAGTACTAGGACGGGAGTTGGTGACTCGAGAAGGTCTGCCGCCGGGACCACCTGGTTTAATAAGCTTGCCCCGAGTAATCGGACGGGGCGGCACGGGTTTGCCTTTCGGCGTCGGCTTGGATACTGACGATGGAGGCTCCCCGGGTTGTGTATGGACTGCCCCACTCTTGTAGAAATCGACGGCCTGTTGCGAGTCTTTTAGTACCTTTACGATTTGCATCTTTCCTGGCTTCTTGGCATATTCTATCGATTCGCCGATCTTTAAGTTGAAACCGCCAGGCATCGCCCGTTGCAATTGCGTGAATAGCTCTGTTTTTAGAACGCAGTTTAATAACGGATCGGCTTCTTGAGGTGACCCAACCCCCAACGAGAACCAGTCGTCGCGAGATGATGAAGCTCCGATGAACTTAATAGTCCCTAAAGGAATTTGACGTTCAACAACTATTTGGACTTGATGATTGACCAACGACTGCGCCACAATGTAAAACTTGCTATTAGTCACGATGAGAATGCGAGGGCTGGGTTTACTCGATCGTCCGAATTTGGCCTCCAGAACCTCTCCACGGCACGAAAAGATGGTCCTCTCGTTGCTCGATAGTTCTATAGCGCTTCGTATATGGGACCCTGGCCCGGTTGACGCGTTGGTTCCCAAATAATCTCCCAAGAAACGTCGAGAACCCAGCAGACTGAAACGTCTCCGTTCCTTACGTCCTTGCAAAACCTTGTGGCCTTGGTCTCGAAGTTGTAGATATTCGGCACCGACTCTCTTCTTCCGCCAGAATCGTTGGATTCGGGTGGCCGACTCTGCGCGGTAAGCCAGATATGCCCTCCACATTCTTTGAATGCGGGTTGCCATGTTATGCCAGTATCGGTCTCGCATGGTTTCTAGAGCAAACAACGTCTCCGGAGACTTAATAAAGGCCTTGGTAACACCTAGTTGCCATTCTTCCTTCGGAATACTCGTATCCTTTAAGATTTGCTTCACCGCGGCCTCTTCGGTTCCTTGCCAAGTATACTCGCCCGCGTAGGACGTAGCAGGAGACAGTAGGAAGAAACGCTCGACAAACTTCTCGAATGATTGACGGTAGGCAAAACCCGCACGTCGAATCCTAACGTTCTCTTGTAGACCTAGATACTTGATTTGATGTAGGACGTTTGGTACATTGTATTCTGTTGGCGATTTGTTTTCGTTCGGTTTAATTGTCCGGATATACGAGGGCTGACACTTCATTAAAGTCTCTACGAGAGCATTGGCCGAAGTTCTTATTCTGTCACCAGCGGTTGGGGGTTGCTTGCGGTTATCTTGGTCTACTGAATGAGGGAATAACGTATGGATAAATTGGTTCGAGCTCTGCTGAAACAGATTTTGGACACCCTTGAGGAGCTGGTCCTTGTTTTTATCGGTTATTCCTTCGACGGTATAACTAACCTCGCCGGCGTAATGCTTGATAATGAAGCTTCCCGAGCGAGGAGTAAGGTGGGCGTTAGACATTCCGTTAATGCTCTGCATGAAGGTACGATCACACGCAGCGGGATCGGCGTGGGCTGTCTTAGTGGCGTCTTTTAAAACGGCGAAAATACCGGAAGGCCTGATCTGCTCAATGAGATCGCATACGACCTTATTATCAAAATACTTGATGGGTGTCCATTGGATCTGTTCCCGTGCGTATTCTTCTTGTTCGGCCTTAAGAGTAAGTTGGATAAAAATCTGCTGTAGCTTCTCGTTCACGTAGTTGATGCAGAGCTGTTCAAAGCTGTTCTTCTCGAAGATTTCAAAGCCATAAATATCGAGAATTCCAATATTGTTCGTTGTCTGTTGTCGAGCTTGTAGTGACTGGTTTATTCTCCCAACAATCCAATCGAAGAGGTTGTAATAGATAGCCATGGCAAGTGCATCTCTGGTAGCATTTGCTTGGGCTGCGTTCGCTGGGGACTCGATTACCTCGCCACTCCTTGGCGTCAAGACTCGTATCGTTATGCCTTTGATTAGTGCGGCGGGCGAGACCTCAAGCAAGTACGCGAGGAAATCTACGACGGACTGATCAGCCACAGCAGCATTCATGTCATCGCCTTCGATGAAATGGATGTTTCCAGTCCAGAGAATGGCGGCTAACATGCGGAACACTTCGTCCTGCTCAGCCTGAGAAAGGCCGATAATCTTCATGGCGTCCAACGTGTCCTTGAAGTCGGCCAGATCGTCTATGCCGTCGACATCGAAGCATTTCGACCGGCTAAGGTAAGTATACGTTTCCGGCTTTTGAATACCGAACATAGTCCGGTAGTTTTCAGAAGCTCCCTTGGAGAATTGGTAGAATATGTGGAAGTTTCGCTCGTTGGTAATTTGGCCCACCACTCGTGATTTTTCGAGCAGATAATTTGTGATGTCAGCGCCCACAGGTTCTCCGTTGGCGTTGAAGTGTATTTGCAGGTACTTTCCGAACCGGGAGGAATTGTTATTTCTTAATGTCTTCGCATTTCCGAAAGACTCGAGCAGCGGGTTCGTTGCTAGCACCATGTCCTTTATCTGTTTAATCTCGCCGCTATCACCGCCAGACACGTTTGCGATGTACTGCATGATCCGTTTGGCAGCTTCAGTCTTACCAGCTCCTGACTCTCCAGAAATAATAACACATTGGTTCTCGTGGTAGGCCTTCATGTTATAGTATGACGATTCGGCGATCGCAAAGACGTGCGGCGGCATCTCCAAACGGTTCTTGCCTTTGTACGATTCGAGGACCTGATCGGTGTAGATACCGAGGTCCCTAAAGGGGTTAACGGAAACCAACACATGGCCAATATAGGTATAAATCTCGCGGCCTTCGAATCGCTTCTTTAGGTTTTCGTTTATTGCTTCGTTCGACACTTTGCTAAGTAGGGTCAGATCAGAAACCCCTATCTCTTTCTTCTTGGTCGTTTCGAAAGTAGCCTTCTTAGGTTTGGCACCGCCATCTTGCGCTCTTGCGCCACCAGCGCGGGACGCTCCGCCTGATTTGTCCTTCGGTCGTCTACTTATACCCTATAGTTGTAGTACGCGGCGGTTAGTATAAAAGCGTTGCCCCGGTCAAGCGTATGTAAATATAAATATATCTCACCATATTGGGCTCGCATGGACGATATCCGTATCGCTAGGGTCGTATTTGGTAAGACAGGGGCTTCGATCAAGATAAAAGGGGGTATTATTGTAGCGTCGGAGTTTGCTTGGTTTGCTTGGTTTGCAATATGGTTTCTAGAGTCGTCCCGAGTGAGTAGCGACCGTGAGGATCAAGTGTGCGGTAGAATTGTGCGCGAGCGCAGGTTTGGATTTACATGTGTGAAGATGGACTTTGTATTTCCAGTGTTTCCAGTGTTCGGGTGCCTTGAAGAAGGCACCATTATTCCACCGTTTAGCGCCAATAGGTACCGTACATCTGTACTACGAAGAACCCTGCGACGTAATTGAATGGGGCTGAGTAACGTGGCAGGCGTGGCTGAGGGCAAACGCCAAGTCGGGATTATTTCACAGTACAGTACCTCTGGAATTTAGGTCAGCCATTCATTCACGCTATTACATAAAACTTGCAGATACTTCACTCGACGTTATTTACCACGTATTATATTCACGATAAATATATTCACGATAAATTGTAAATTACGAATTATAAATTCCACACCTTCAAATATTCAAAACTCCTATGGCTGCCCCAAACCTAACCTATAATTGCGTCTGTTTCTAACAACCTTCAATAGGGGAGATACGGCGAACAGGCGAAATTGGTTTAGGCAGCAATGATTTTCGAGCCATCGATACAAGGTTGTAAGACAATAACATACCTAATTCAAATGTGTCGTGGTTACGCGTAACTTAATTGCAGTCGTCGAACTAAATATATTACAATAAGCCAGTTTATTTGACCATCAAGAATCTCGGACCATTCCATCAGAAGTTAACCGTCCTATTGCAGTGTACGGACCGCCGCTGACATGTACCCTCGAGACATTGTGAAAAACGGTGTTTTTACATATACCGGCAACTTGGTTACGACTCCTTTACTAGGCCAAGCCGAGAATGTTGCTCTCGTAAATTGTGGATGCCTTCCCGGTATTTTCGTTGATGATCTCACACATTAGTTGTCAGCATGTTATTACCATGACCTATGGCTCTTGGGGGAGAACTCACCTCGTATCGAGGATTATCAGGGCTGGCCTGAACGTTCCTATCCGCCTGTATACCTGGTTCGGTAAGGACACCGACAATTCTTCCAACGCTCTCCGGAGTGTGCGAATCAGGTCCTTCTCAAGATCAATAAGTCGTTACTAAGTAACACTATAAGAGCCTACTCACCTCCGACAGGCTTGTATTTGACCGTTAGGCCTTTCTTGTACCTGGGCGCCATATTGAAAATATCGAGTTAAGGCTTGGACCGGTGGCGAATAAGTTACTTGAATGATGAAGTTGAAGGAAAATTCTTCCAGACACTTACTATCGAGAGATTCGAGCGCTTCAAATACAAATCAGTCGAGCGGATTACTGAAGTGAAGGTTTGAAAGAGACGTCATTTCGTTCGTTATTCGCATCATCTACTAATTATAATGATATCATATGCGCCTCATAAACTAGACACAATTGGCAACTTGATGAAGTCTGTGTGGACCATAGCTAAGGATGTAAACGCATCATCTGGTACTAATCGAACATCGTCACGCCGTCGATACTATCCTCACATTTAGCAAAATTATACGCCGAATCTATCTCATAAATTTGAAAGAATCAGATAAATCATGTATTGACATATTGATATTATGAACATATTTTAGATTGGCATCCTCGGGCTCGTTAGTCCGACTGACGTAGTTTTGTTTTCATCTATGAGGTGGGATAGTGTCACGATCAGGAGTCACGTCGTCGTCTGGCTCCGCCAGACATCTACATGACTCAGTCCCTGAGTCAGGTATCTCAGACATGTATATATTTAGGCCTTGCAGCAAGCTGCAAGGCTCCTGATGTTCTGGGTTCCATCGTCTTCTTTACTGACCTTTCGGTCTCGTGATAGATAGCTTTAGAACATAGTCAATGTAAATAATCAGGGATGAACTATGAGCATTTCCGATACGAAGCCAAACGAAGAATGGACAAGGGTCTAAGGATAAGCATTAAGCGTGTAGCCTTAGTAGGAAGACCCGTATATTTCTATAATACTATTGGCCTATCTTTTGTAGGGATACTCTATATTGTAGCATCGAAATCTAGATCCATACGCTAACGTTTGAAGGGTTATACTATGTATGTACACACTTACACTGCACTTTCTTGAGGCTCTGCTAAGCGTTTCAGAACATCAGGGTTGCGTTCACAGACTGTTCCAGAAACGACGTCAACGCCATGTTCTGAGGCTGACCGCTCCGCACGATGTAAATGAGTAACATGAGCGTCACTCCTGAAGGCCTTTGGCGTTGCCTCAAACTCCGACTTTCACGATTAGTGCTGGCTTTTGTGTGATCATTACCCTAAAGCTTATAGTGAGACGAGTGGTAAATGATGGTTTTGTTTGACCATGAGAAAGCCGTCGCAGTATCTCCTCGGATCTTACCTCACAACGGTATATCGTCATTGCCTTAGGTAGTTGATAGCTCAGGGCTTCTGAGTTGCCATAGGAAGTCAAGGCAGTGAGAGACCGAAGTCCTCGTTTCCGACATCTTACACTCAGATGAATCTCTCGTTGATCCAATGCCCAGTAGAAAATAGTGGATGTCAGCTGTAGATCTTGCTAGAGAAGAGGCATGAGTCGCATTCTCAATACCAAGCGAATCCCAAGGGTTCAAAAGTAGCAACTGTGTGAGTAGACATGGAAGGATCATACGACGAATATCTTTTCAAATGGCATGACGGCTACTACTGATTTATATACATATTCAGCCCTTAAGAGTATTATTCAGAAGTGGTCTGATTTTTACAATCATACGACCTTTTCTTGAGGATATCTCATATGGAGGAGGGCATGGCGATCCAAGACCAAGGCCAGCAGGGCCAGCAACGTGGACGTCACCCTTGTGCTACAAATGTAGCTTCTCGGGTTTCGGCAGCGCCAAGCCAACATTGAAGATACAACTAAAAAAAAAGGTCAAAAATCTCTATGCGATATTAGGAGGCCATTGTATCGAAAGAGCCTAGCGTGTGTTTCCATGCCGGTGATTTTAGTACATGCATATCTGTTCATGCTGCAGATTAGTTGACGGGATCTCGTCTAACTTGGGCATACACTATTCCAGGGACGGGGGGGTTGAAGAGGGGGGAATATGTAAGCTACATAGTAAGTGGGATAAGGGGAAAAGCACCATTCTCTGCAACGGGATAGGCTAAACCCGTTTTATTGTCACTTCAAGCTTGGCAATATGTATGTGCAAGGGCCTTGGAGGATAAGTCGAATTGGTCAAAGTGTCACGGCCTCACTTCATTCTATTGGTCACATACGATATCCCGCCCTTAACCTTGGACGAATCCGCGCTGTTCAGCAACCGCCCGTCTGGACAAGCCTCGATAGCTGTTCTGTTATTAACCACAATTAATTGGCTTTCACAAAAGGGTCTTGACCTACCGGCGCCTAATTTATGTACATACATGTTGAAGACATCTTGCATATTTCTACCTAATAAACCCCGATCACCCATCCAGTTCCGACAATATGGTTCCTATTATATTTTGACATATCCGATTTCGATTCGCATACGCTGTTGAATGCTCGTACTGTCATCAAAAAGGTACGTGCACTTACATCCCATAGCAAGCTAAGGGTCAACTCCCCCCTGTCGAAACGCCAAAGAGCAGCGCTTCCAAACGCCGCCCGTCTCAACTCTTCCCCCACCATTACAAGGGTGTGGCTCTGGAATATCATCCGTGCCTGACATACCGTCCGATCGAATTCAGTGTTCATCGGATGCAAATCTGACACCGCATCGACAACTCGCGAAACGCTCCCCTTCCGTTTGATCTACCCCAGCTATTATTCTAGTTGAATCGCTAGTTGGCCATCGAGGAGTCAATAGTCTATCTTCCCTGAGGAGCTTTGAAGAGCTTCGATGAGGATTCGTCGTTACGTGAAGTAGTTTAGCCGCGGAGGTAGAACCCTCCACTTCTCGATTTTCGATATTCCCACTTTACAAATCAGTTTGCGAATTAAACGGAAAACGGGCTGGCATCTTCACGATTAACTTAAGGTTTCATGGGCTATTGACATCCGAGATATCGAGAAACCCCCTTCATCCCCTGCAAGAAGCTTTATGGTATTGTACCTAGGTAGACTACCAAACAAGCTCCGGACCTTCGTACATCCATACTACCCTTGCTCTTTTCATTTTTTGACCGTGGAACGGTGGATTTCGCCTGATCGCATTGCCCACCTCGTCCTAGTTCTGTCGTCCTTTATGACTTACTCCCCGCCCACCAATATCTACGTCTAATTCTTTTTCTCTTGGTCCTTTGCGCGGCAATCAGGACGTAGAAAGACTCCGCCTCTCACTCGAGACTTTCCCTACTTCGCCATCCTTTCCTTCGTCTCCTGCTGGCTCAGATCGCTCTTTTTTGGTTCGGTTTTGTTTACTTCTGGGGTGCGCGACATTGGATAATAAGACTTTCTTTAATAATCGGAAAACTTGAAGAGGAATAGCTACGGAGGGTGGTTATTACTTAGAAAGCGTTGGAAATCGATATCGATCAGTCCGTCCACTCGCTTCAAACGCCCTCACCCAATAGTCGTCGTCTAGGAAAGGCACAGAATCGCGTCGCAGGTCGACAAACTTTTAATTTGAATTTATATCCCGGGTAGGAGAGAGAGACATCGGTTAACATAATGGCTGTCGTCGAATTGGTAAAGAAGCAGTTTACTGCGACTAAACTCATATTCCATGTCTTATTTTGGGGGGTTCACTGGTTCTTTTTCGGTTACGGATGGTAAGTCTTCTTAACATTGTGTATCACGCAACAATCACTAACATATAACTATAGGTGGAAACAGGCCCATGACCCCAAACTAGCTGGTCTGAATACACTATCATGGTCCGTGTGGTTATCGCGAGGTGCCGGTTTAGTTTTGGCAATTGATGGGACGTTGATTTTACTACCGGTATGCCGAACAATTGTACGATGGATACGACCTAAGATCAGGTTCCTGCCCCTAGATGAGAACATTTGGTTCCATCGTCAGGTTGCCTACGCCATGCTACTTTTCACCGTCATCCACGTCTCTGCTCACTATGTCAAGTATGTCCCTTAAGCTCTTTGAGTCTTTGAGTCTGGAGTGAGCCAAATCTAACATTTTACAGCTTCTATAACGTGGAGAAGACGCAGATTCGACCAGTTACCGCGATTGAGATTCACTATACCCAACCTGGTGGCATTACCGGCCATGTGATGCTCCTCTGTATGTTGTTGATGTATACTACTGCTCATCATCGTATCCGCCAACAATCATTCGAGACTTTCTGGTACACGCATCACCTTTTCGTTCCGTTCTTCCTTGGACTTTATACTCATGCCGTTGGTTGTTTCGTTCGCGACACTGCTCTGCCCTTCTCTCCATTTGCTGGCGATATCTTCTGGGAACATTGTATTGGTTACCAGGGGTGGCGATGGGAATTGTTCGCAGGAGCCTTTTACCTGTGCGAGCGTCTTTACCGAGAAGTGCGGGCTAAGCGTACCACTAAGATTACTCGAGTGGTTCGCCATCCATACGGTAAGAGAACTTGATTAATACCACAGCCCCGTAATGCTAACGCCGTTTACAGACGTTGTGGAAATCCAGTTCGAGAAGCCTTCTTTCAAGTACAAGGCTGGCCAGTGGCTCTTCCTACAGGTTCCCTCAGTTTCCGGCTACCAATGGCATCCGTTTACTATCACATCTTGCCCGTATGATCCGTATGTCTCGGTCCACGTTCGACAGGTTGGAGATTTCACCAGGGCATTAGGTGATGCGGTTGGTGCTGGTAGCGCACAAGCCAAGCTCTACGAAGGTGTTGATCCTATGGGAATGTACGAAGTCGCTTTACAGAATGGACAGCAAATGCCCTTACTTCGAATCGACGGGCCGTACGGTGCGCCCGCCGAGGATGTCTTCGAGAACGAAATCGCGGTACTTATCGGTACGGGTATCGGTGTGACACCGTGGGCCTCTATCCTCAAGAATATCTGGCACTTACGCAACAGCCCGAACCCGCCCAGACGTCTCCGCCGTGTCGAATTTATCTGGGTGTGCAAGGACACCGGCTCTTTCGAGTGGTTCCAGACTCTTCTATCATCTCTCGAATCTCAAAGCAATGAGGCGGCTCTCATTCCCGGTAGTAACGGTGTGGAGTTCTTGAAGATTCACACTTATCTAACCCAGAAGCTCGATATGGACACACAGCAAAATATCGTGCTAAACAGTGTTGGTGCCGATCACGATCCCTTAACGGAACTCAAGGCGCGCACCAACTTTGGTCGACCCAACTTCCTAAGGATGTTTGAAGCAATGCGGGATGGAATTATGGATCGAACATACATCAATGGTCTAGAGGGTAGCATGCAGACGACGGTCGGTGTATACTTTTGTGGTCCTGCTGTAGCCGGTAAGTCCTAAATCTCTGCTACTTGCCTACGAATCCTCACTAATTTATTTTCTAGCCCGTGATATCCACAAGGCAACAAAGAAGGCAACATCTAAAGAAGTCCGCTTCCGGTTCTGGAAGGAGCATTTCTAAGTGTACATATTCGCCGTTTAATTTACATGCGCCGTCCATATTTTGATCTTATAACTCGTGAAGGCGGGAAATCCGGTATGAGTGATCTCGCAACAGCTTCGAGTGTTGGTAGATGGAGGAGTTGACGGACAGGGACTGCCTCTGGGTCCTAACTGATACACAGTCAATCCGTGACCCAGAGAGCTTCCGAATTGGCACGAGGTGGTGAATGTTAGATGGGGAAGACGATATCCAAAGAAGGAGTTTTATTATATACCTAACCTATTTACTACATGGCCATTCAAATCCATTCCCTTTTAACTACCTATCTAGGTACCTAGGTAATTATCTATTATACTCGGCGTGAAGTTTTCTATACCCAGATGCTTTAACCACGTTATTCAACCAAAGCGGTGGATTCTCAACTCCGCCATTGAAACTGTTGATATGCATTTACAATCATGAAATCATAACAATTATAACGAGGAAGAATAGAAAATTCGGGTTCCGGTATCTCGGATGACATCAGACGATCTGTAGGCTCGATGAAGTGGACATACCACAAGCGCTTAGGATTTCAGACCTGTATGTCGGACTCCTATCGCGTGGACCTCTGGCAGGTGTGTAACTTGGCATGTCGCAGCTTGCCCACCCTCTTTAGAAATATCATTTTAAGGAGTGTTACACCGGCATGGATTTGGCGCTTCCTCCTCGTATTTTGTCGATCAGTTCGTTTCTTCTAGAAGAGCTTCGATCCCGACTTAAAATTATGCCTAATAAGCTTGACATGTGCAAAGAGAGCGCTTGGAGAGTCTTGAAGGTTAACCCGAATTTCAGCTGGCCTCGCGCAATGGAAAGCTCATGGTAAACCCCCTCACCAGTATTTACTGTGGGGGACGCATAATATTGAAGTAGAGTAAAGTAAGCATTTACATACCCTTAACGAGACGCGTTCAGATATCTCATCTAGGATTCTGACACCTTTATCAGCGTAGCAATCATAGGGGCATAAATAAAATAACCTATTGTACCTATTATATTCTAGGCCGTAGGATAAGATTCGGAGGTTATTCAATTCAATATTAGACGTAGTTTGAATGTCATAGTTTATTCTGACCTATAAACCCAACACCATCTTCACGAAACTACGCAACCATCTTCTCTTCCGTTCTGGTCTAATATTCTCACACACCGTGCATGTCCTCTCTTTTCAGCCACTTCCCTAGGGGTTAAGCCGTTGTGGTTTTTGATGTCACGAGATGCGCCTGCCTGAAGTAACCATATGACACAATCGGCCTGACCATTCCCTGCAGCTCCATGAAGCGGCGCGCCCCAATCGTCTTGCTCGCGGGCGTTATCGTACACATCCTCATTGTCGGGGATAGAATCGATCCCAGCACCAGAAGAAATGAGGTGTTTCAAAACATCTAGACGCCCTCCCCGGGCAGCGAGGAGAGCTGCGCTGCACTGTTCGACAGCCGCTCCACGATCGATCAGAAGAGAAACGATAGACAAGCTTGCGTTAGAGGTTACGGCTAATTCGAGTGCCGAATACGTGTCTCGATAGAGATTGGCGTTAGGGTCTGCGCCGTGGTTAAGGAGATACTCGACCAAAGGAAGTTTGTCGGATCCCACAGCAAAGCTTTGGAAATCAAAACCTAAGTATCAGCATAATAATACTGGTATATGCCCGAAGAAGAGGTTTTACCCTAAGATACCTCCGATGTGGCCGACGCTATAATTGATATCGTAACCTCCTTGGATTATACTGTCGATAAAGCGTACATCCCATTGCGTCTCGCTATTGCATGCGTGACAGGCAGCGATTAAGCTCATTAGTATGTGCGCAGGCGGGTCACCCATTGTGATGTGAAGTAATAATAAGCTAGAAGCGATAGAATTGAACAAGATGAGGAAGAAAACTTCATATTGACACAATACTATTTGGAATATCCTGATTTGAAGGCTTTGGATATGTCACGTGCAAATCATTTCTCGAATGAGGATGCTCTGGACAGACAGAACAAACGGGCTATGCAACCGTATGTAATTTGATAGGTTTCAATACTTTCTCTATTTTTACGTCAAGTAACGGGCGGATTGAATGGAATGACTTTAGAATAACTTCATTCGACTTTAGTAACGCTGTAAAATGACGCCAAGGTTAGGGGTCTTTGAGCACTATCATTGTTAAAATACAAACAAGCGTATTTACTTTTGAAAGATTCGACATAATTGCAAGTTATTATATAGGTACCTACCTACGTAAAGTATGGTTCTGTGTTAGCATTGTGTATTTAAAACCCTTAGTATATCTACCCTCTGAGTCACTTGAACAATGACACAATTATATTGACAGTTCATTGTTTAACAAGACAATTGTTTTATCACATTGTAATAATACTGGACGGCACATATAAACCACTTTCCCTGCTAAACCCCATCACATACCTGTTTAATGACATACCTATAGTTGGGCTTGGACAGAAGAGATATATCACATTACAAGGTATTTACTGTTTCAAGCCGTCTAAATGAAGAAACCAACGGAGCCTCTCGTGGTTGCTGTGATAGATCCGGTGGATGTCACGTCCGGTTCGCCCTCTGTGACTATCACTAACAACGGGAATGCTCCCAATACAGATGCCACTAACCCAACAGGCTATGTAAGTCGAAGCCTTCCAACCCTGAATGAGTGTTTGGCCGAAATCAACGTTCTCCCGAATACGTCAATCTTCTATTCAGGACCCGGATATCATTTAAAGGTAGCGGAGGCTGTAGAGAATCGTAGCTATCTAAAGGGGTATCGACCATTAACAGGTTTGTGGCGGGATCCCACTTGGCCTGACTCCTGGCAATTCCACCCAGAAAAGACAGAGCAGAAGAAGTTTTGGGAAGTGTGCTCGCAGGCGCTAGCACTAGCCACAAAAGGTACAGCTTATGTGATGCTTCCAAGGGGAAAGGGCACGGAATGGAAGAAAGGCTCGATATGGGATAGGATGGAGTGGCCGAACCTTGCCCCTGGCGTTAGGGTCATTCGTATTGACCCTGATGACCCGGAGTACCAGGAGGTCATCAAGGAAGGAGACTGTCTCGTAGAATGATACGGAGAAAGGCTATAGGTATTATAGAAATGAATTTATAGAGAATCAGGATTTCTCCAAGCTTATGCCCCCCCTTTTTTTGTGAGGATTCTAATCTAATACACCTGTGTCACCCGAAATCCGGACAATATGTAAATCTTATGATAGCTATCGTCCCGTCAGAGCCTGATTTTCTATAACCAAAGACTCCATGTATGATAACCTATTAGTTGAGAAGTACCTAACTCCCTGCCCTTCCCCGAGACTATGACGTATTTGCCCGTCTTTGGTGGCATATCCTTTTTGAGGCATGCGATAAATACGATCCGTGATGAAAGGATGTCTACTTTACGCTAGCTTGGTAATTGTAATAATCGTGTCCCCTTTGCGTATATCTCTGTCGTACAGCATTTGAAACTACGACGTGGGTAGAAGTTACTGGCCAAGAATTAGATACGATGACCAATCTAAGTTCACCTTACCTGCAAGAGTTCACATCGAGATGAGCAACACATACTAGGTATGATTTGCTACCCGTAGAGTATAATTTTCCTTATCTCCCACCGCACTTTTTAACGGTAGGAATTAGAAGGATCCTTGCATGGTTAAGTAACCTAGGTAGATCTGACATGCGTTGTGTATTACGCAGATGAGAAACTTAACAAACCATAGAGAGCATCTTCAGACGCTGTGTATTTGTTGGCGGTATTCGTTCCGAACTGCTGTCTTTTGAAAGAATTCGTTAGACTTATTCAGTTTATACTAGAAGGTAGATAGCTCGGCAAGCTCACGGAACCGAAACCAGCAAGAGGTTTAAACCCGAAATCTATCCCGGAGATTAGCGGTGAAGCTCGAGAGACCCTGCCGGAGCGGTCCAATATAATCCCGAACATTCCTAGCTAGGTCACCTGCGTTTGGAGAGCTTCTTTCTTTTAGACAAGGATAGTTTTTTAGCGTTGTGAGGAATTGGCGAATAGAATAATCTCAATTTTTCTTTGTTCAACCGTTACGTAGCTAGTTCTGGCAAACGATATACCTAGCATTTGGCTTACATGAACATATTATTATTTCTATATTCTATTGGAATGAGTAAATTGCACGACATATTGGCGTTAGACTCCCGGTATACCGAGAGATAGCTATCATGTATGGTTTGGTTAACAACCAATAGCTGTTCAGTATTTCATACTCCACCTTGACAATTCTTTCTCTTTTTTAAAGCCTTAACCAGAATATGTCTGTGTTTTTAGCCCAAGTACATAGTAAACGGTTTCTTTTCGCTGCATTTATATTACTTTCTTGACTATCACTCACTTCTACAGTCAGACGCGCACAACTCATGGATTCGGACATACGAGACGATGAGGCGGCTCACGATGGCCAAACGGAATCCACACCGCTATTATCTGATTCTCAGCCGTTGAAATCTGCTACCAACGATAGCTGGGGGTCGGAGTTATGGCTTCTCGCGCAGTACTCTATTCCACTTATAGCAACTTACCTTCTCCAATATTCATATAGCGTTATCACGACCTTTGTGGCGGGCCATATTAATGCAGACGCCCTCGCTGCCGCGAGCCTTGGTATGACCACGATGAACATTGTTGGGTTCGCTACGATTGAGGGCATGGCTACTGCTCTCGATACGCTGTGCGCCCAAGCGTATGGCTCTGGTAATCTTTTAAATGTTGGGCTGCACGTCCAGCGGATGTGGTTCCTCATGATCTTGGCCGTTATACCTATTGGTGCTTTCTGGGTTGTCTCTCCGTGGGTGCTGTCCATCTTTGTACGGCAGCATCATCTAGCTGTCATGGCTGGGAAGTTTATGTGGGTTAGCTTGGTTGGCCTGCCCGGATATGCGTCGTTTGAAGCCGGCAAGCGATTCCTCCAAGCTCAGGGGGATTTTAGAGGCGCCATGATTGCCATTCTTATATGCACACCCGTCAATGCGTTCCTGAGCTGGCTCTTCGCTTTTAAACTTGGGATGGGCCTCGACGGTGCTGCATTGGGAGCTGCTCTCACTAATAATCTTCGCCCCGTCTTACTTCTTGCTTATATACTTTTACCGACTGGGAAGTGGTCACATCAGTGCTGGGGCGGCTTCTCACGGGATGCCTTCTCTAATTGGGGACCTATGGTGCGGCTTTCCGTTGCAGGTACTGCGGTCAACTTGGGAGAATGGGCTGCTTCTGAGATTTTAACTTTTAGCACGTCCTATCTCAGTACAAATCATTTGGCAGCACAGTCTGTTTTGATGACCATCTCGGTCGTATCCTGGCATATCCCTTTTTCTATATCGGTTGCGATAAGTACGCGTATTGGCCATCTCATTGGAGCCGGCCTTGTTGCGAGAGCCCGGCGCGCCGCCGTGTTATACGCCGTAGTATGTGCGCTCGTAGGCGGTACCGACGGCTTGATCATTTTCTCTCTGCGAAAGTACCTTTCAGTATTCTTCTCAGAGGACCGTATAGTTGGCGACCTCGTCTCCAAAACCATGCTTGCCGTTGGCGTGTTCCAGATTATAGATGCCATCATCTGCTGTACGAATGGCATACTTCGTGGGCTTGGCCGCCAATCCGTCGCCGCTTGGGTGGTACTTGTCGTAAACTATATAGCCACCGTCCCCGTGACGATATGGCTAGAGCTGGGATCTCTAGGTTTGGAGTTGAATGGTGTCTGGACCGGGCTTGGTGGCGGTATGGTGTTGATCGCGATCATTGAGGGGCTCTATATGAAGACCTTGAGATGGCAGGATTGCGTAGCTAGCGTAAAACTAAGAGAGGGTATGTAGGTGATGATTTACATATGGTACTATATATCGGCGTCACGGACTTGCGATAGCTGCAATACAACTCTGGATAAATCCTTTCGGAGATGGTCGAATCGGGCATCCTTAAATACAGAGGCGGCAAAATATGGAATCTATGGTGATATACATGTTATTTGCCTTTGAAGGGAAAATCATGCAGAACGCAATTGTTCAGCGTAGAGTGTAACTCTGCTTCTAGACTGAGGAGATTGCACGTTGACTAAACAAATTACTAGAGAACCCTTCTTTCCTAGAAGCAAGATGCATTGTGAATTCATTATGAGGGCGTACTTCTTCATTTTTCTCGCCTTGGCCTCTAGCATTCCTTCAATAGGAATCGCTACGGAAGCATCTACATCTAATACAGCCGAATGTTCTATTAAGGAAGGCTCACGACAAGTTGTTGAAATCACGGAATTTAGTTTCGGCCAATGTAAGCTCGATTTCCTGCTATTTGGGCTACGCGTAATAGCTTTTGACCCTCGAGTTAATATGTAGGTAGGTATTGTATAGCGCTCGCTAACTCTTTCTACTTTAGTGGACACTCATCCAGGAGATATCCCCCCACGCCCTAGCATGGCGACCGTCTCCTTTTTTGTGGCAAACCCTGTGGGATGGCGGCAAGCGTGCAGCGGCTTCATAGTACAGCAGCAGGACGGCGAGTGGCAGGATAAGGATGGGACTACTTGGTTTAAATGTGGGTCGGAGAACACTCCAGACCCGACGTGTTGGAACTGTACGCACTTTCAATCCGGATGGGGACACGGGAGCCCGGGATGGCATTTCGCTATCAACCAGACTTGGCCTTGCACGAGCCCCGGGGGTACATGCGAGTGAGTATATTTCATCTTTAGTGTGCTTCACTCAGTTGTATGAAGGGAAGTGTTCGATGATGCTAATATCCCCCCTTTCTAGAATTTCCTATCAGCTCTCTGGATCGACAACGTTAAATCCCGACTGCACCACGGACGCGAATTCGTACACTGGCTGCACTGCGCCGGACTTTTCTCTCCCTCTGGAAGTATATGGCCATGGAACCCCTAATCCAGGATGTGAAGAGTAGGCTTTAAAGGGGCCTAGAGTAGAATGAGAGTGTATCAAATTTCCTATAGCTGAAGTAACTGCGAGTAAGTGATACGTTCTTTTTACTCCACGATATTTGGTACAATGTCCGGCTTTATATCCAATACAATCCGCGCGAAAGCCTTCTACCACGTATTTCCAAGGGTTGCCATTGGTTTTTATAACTTGTCATCGTTGGAAGATGGGAGGGATTTAGGCCTTAGTCTGCTCATTGCTGTTTACCTCCACTACGACTGCTTCGGTATATCCTTGATCCATTTTATGAAGCTTCTCTGAGCCCTGGATCTGGCGGGACATCACCATTTGTTTCCACTCAGCAGCAAATATAAAGAGCGCAGCAGCAAGGGTCACGGTTCCAGCCCAGATTTGCGCTTTCGTGAATCCTCCATTCTCACTTTGAATTAACGCACCTGCTATTGGAGGACCTGCTAGCGATGCGAATGCTATTATAGAACATACCATCCCGAACCGTGTTCCCATCTTACTAGGGTCTGTAGTTAATGATGCGAGCCCTGCTACAAAAACTATTAAGATCCAGAGTATTAGCGGCATTTCGCGATGAGAGACACAATTTGGAGGGGAAACTCAAACACTTACTCCCCTGAGCTGCTCCAGTAGCGAGCCCATAGAATACGGACCAAACATATAAGCTAGCCACGGCATGGACGGCAATCCAAGAATAGAGTAGTACACCTAAAATAGTAAGAGCGATGATCAGAGTGGGCAGGGCACCGAAGTATCGATCAGCAGCAAAACCTAGAATGGGTCGCACTGGGATGCCGACGCCGGTAATTACTGCGAGTAAATTCACGGCCGCTTCAGGAGCCAGGCCAATGATAGAGGTAGCGTAGGTGTTAATATAAAAGAAACAAAAGTACAGAGCCCAGAACATTAGGAATACGCCAATGGTGAACAATATATAAACTGGCTCTCGGAACGCTGACCATTCAATCAATGGACCAGACTTACGAGGCGGGAGCCGTGGTCGGAGTAGGAGGTTGATGATAATTGCGAACGCAAGAGCAATATAACCTTGAACCTGAACAGCTCGAGTAAAACCAATAGTAGGTTGAAGATTCTGTACGATAAGAGGGAATATGACGCTCCCAGTACCGCTCCCGGAGGAAGCTAGTCCTAAGGCCATCGCTTTGTTTCTCTTCCAATATGAGCTGATGACGGCTATGGCCGGCATATACAAGATGCCCATGCCGAGTCCTGTACACAACCCCTGAGCGAGGAAGATTTGCCAATACGTCGTTGCTAGGCTTGTCATGAATGTTCCGAGCACAATCAGGATCGACCCGAGTAGAGCTGTGTGCTGTGCATACCCAGCATCGGCGGAGCGTCCTGAGAGAGTTCCCACGAAGAACGTGAGGAAGACCTGGAGGGAGCCTATCCAAGACACCTGCGACTCGGGTAGTGACAATGTAGTTGTGTAATATAATTGGTAGACGCCGAACGAAGCGGAATATCCCCACGTAAGAGCGTTGATGAGGTGACCGGCAAGGATCTGAAGCCAGGCTCGAGAGCCACCATCAGGGGGCGGGCCTGGATCACCTTCGACCATGGGATGGAAGAAGAATCCTAAAATACGAGTATGAAGTCTCATTGTCTAGAATTTGAAAATAACTTTGGGTACAAGTTGGTAATGTGTATTGCGGAAGCTTCGATACCTAACTCCAACAATCGGAAGAAATCTTCGGTAATAGAAAGGGGGGTATTAGATAATAATAGAAGTTGGATAAACATAAGTTTGCATTTATCTAGGAAGAAAACAATGACTGTAGCACCTATATAGCTCAAGATAGCGAATTTTTATATATTTAGCTTGAAGTAGTCTTATCTCTAAGGAAGGATACATCTGGATGGGCTCGTAGGAGATTCTCTGTAATTGAGTGGTAGTTGTCAATGGAAAGGCGCAATAACTGGGGCCTATAGAGTGGTATCGGAAGTCCCACCACCATGTATTTTACCATATCTCTATACCTTTCGGTACTTCGCTTATAAGCTATTTTACCTATCCACATGATTTTCAATACAGGGCCATTGAACTCAGTGGGTTGGCATCCTAATAGCTACCTACCTACTTAATTTCGATTGTCAACTTTTATAAGACTTACCCATGGCGAAAAACTCCCCTTTAATATTTTATAACGAGTCCATCAAGGGACTTCTCATTAACATACTTTTATTAAGACCGGGAAATTTCTTGAAGAATATAGGATGGAATTATTATCTTCAACGATAAAGCCCGAATATTTAGCTGTCAAACTTGGCTAGCTGATGTCTTGCCTGTTCAGCGACCTGGTTACTCTCCAATCCAAATTCCGGCTCCTTTGAGCCCCCAACCTCCCGAGACACGGGTAGAATAGTGTTCTCAGCTTTATGCTTCTGGAGAAGGGCTATTGCGTTTTCGCTCAAGCGAGCCGGTCTAATATCCTTACCCTCTTCGTTGGCCACAAAATTGCTATACCGTAGTAGGTCTTCGTAAATAATATGCTTAGACGCGTATGGGTAGTCGCTACCGTAGAGAACGTTCGATGGAGAGGCAAAGGCCAGTAGTGCCTTGAGTTGCGGAGTGCTTGTGGAAAGGGCAACGTCGTAGTAGAAGCGCCCGAGAGCATGTTTCCTAAAGCTCGACATTAATTTATAATCATATGCGGTTGGGACAAGGATAGAAATGCTTACGCCTGAGTGACGTTGGTGTGGGATTGGCTTTGGAAGGCCGGCTCGGCAAGGAACCCAAGAGCCCGCTGCGCAAGAAAAGGGACCGTTCCGCCAGCATGACTCAATATTATGTCAACATTAGGACAAGCGGTCGCTATTCCGGAAATAAGAAGTGATACGACGGCTCTTGTTGTAGCATGAGGGTAGTCAATAACTGGTGCGGGAAGCCACCCTTCCACCTTTTCTGGCGTAATGTTCAGGGCAGTGGGATGGACAAAAACGAGTGCCTTGTAATTCTCCAGTGACTCCCAGATGGGTTTGAAGTGCTCATCTCCCAACAGCCGCTCGCCGTACGAGGTCATAACAACAACCCCGTTTGCCTTTTTCTCCGTCTCGAATATGTGCTTGATTTCCTCGAGGGTTCCTTCAACGTCGTTGAAGTCCGGTAAACAAGCAAAAAAGCCAAACCGACCTTTTGCCCTGGAGCAGACTTCCCACACTTCATTATTGAGTGTCCGCGCCAACTTTCTACCTGCTTCAGTAGGACCAAGAATGGCGGGACCTGGTGCAGAAACGGAAAGGACAGAGAAGCTTTCCCCAATGGTGTCGCAGAAGCGTACACAATCTTCTAATTTCCAAACAGGAGTTGACCAGCCACTTGGATCACCTCCTATATCCCTTATAACCTTTAAGTAGCTTGGGGTGGTGATATGGATACTGTTGAGTTTTTTTAGCTGACATGGCTTCTTTTAGTTTATTGGGTCGTATCTTACTGAGTGTCGATGAGACCTGAGCTGTTGGTGCTAGAGACGAGTGGAGCCATGATGTTCGGAGCTGGCCGGGAATAAGAGTTGCGATACCCAAAATGGAAGTTAATGACTTAATTGAGTTTCGTTAGAAGAAAATGAAAAAGAAAAGGCGCGGCGTGAAGAGATAGAGAAATAGAAGGAAGTAGCATATGAGGCCGTATATATAGTTGTTATCAAGTGGACGTGTGATAGATAGCCTGCCATAACGTATAGTTGCAATCGGTATTTCGGTATCCGATCATATTCCTTGCTATACTTAAGAGCGAGCCTCCGTTCCTAAGTATAGCGGGAGACTTGTCTAAATCTGGTATAATCGTTCCCGCTACGGAGGCCGAATCCGTGCTCGCGAGTAACGGTGCCGTGCATCATATGTTTCCTCCTGTGGGACTTTAAGCCCGTAGGATTGGCTTAAGCCTCCTATACCTATCTTGCTTCCCAGAATACTCTCATACATGTAGTCCCGCCTTAATAATGATTCGTCATGTTTAGATAACGTAGAAATCCACTCGGCTATAGTTTCTTATACCATGGGGAATAGTAAACCCACATCACATTGTCATTAATTTCTCACGCTTTCATACTGGACATATATCCTCAAGTGCCAGGGAGACACGGTATATTGTACGTTTAAATTTGATTAGCTAAAACCTTTTCACTATTCCTGACATGGTATATCTTGAGTCTTTTCATAGTCTTGATTTGTAAATACTAGTATTTAGGGTGTGTACTTGTGTTTCTGGCTTCTAAGGACACATGCCGTCGGATTCACTTTTTAAGTAGCGATATACCTATGTGTTCCGGAATTGTTCACCGTTATCTTGTCATGGAGTCTGTATTATTCTCCATTGGCCGCTAGGTATGTATTTGAAATTAGCCATGGGTACCTTGCATTAGGAACGACGTACATCATGGCTTGCATCACATTTGAGTACAATATCAATAATTCTCAACTATCCAGTTAATAAATCAGTTCCTAGGTAGCTAAGGTTCTTTGACTTATTTGAAGAAATGGTAGAGCTATGTAGCTTTACATATCATCGTCTACTATATAATACTAAATATTTGAGTAGTCTGTACTTTATAGCTGGACTAGATCTTGTATATTAATAGTACCTACCTGTCAGCGGATATGTTTTCACTTTTGAAGTTGCCAGCCGTCACTGGCCTACTTGGCTTAATGACGGACAACTCTGGTACCTTGGGCTTCTCTACCTCCCTAACCACCTACCTGGGATGTTAGTTGTGAAGTGGGAGCTATGAGGTAGGTAATCTTAACTTGGGACAAGTTTTACATGAGAAGGGTCCTAACATGGTAGCTCGTAAACAGGTACCTAATACTGAAATTAGCAGGTAATTAGCAGGTAGTGCCCATCTACATCATTGGTTGCTACACTGCTGTAGGTACCGTTCACTTATATAATCTTAGTATCTAAGTTATGAATATGCACAGTTCCTCCCTTTTATGCATGGTACATCGGTACTATGCAAAGTGCTTACATGCACGTGGCACGTGCGTACCGCTGTTTTTTGCCGGCCCGCCCCGAATCAAGGACAAGGGGTCGCCTGCTCCTAAACAATCCATAATGTCCTCCCCTCCCACCCCCAATTTCCATCTTAATCTACACCGACTCCTCATGTCAGCTGCCTTGACTTGCATGAACGAACACCTGAGCGACCTATATTCGACAATAGGGTCGTCATGTCTAATTGAATAGACATCCATACATAATCCGCCAAATGCATTAGCCGACTGAATGCTCTATTCCTCAAGTTTCCTATTGACCGTTGGCAGTGATGCAAGACTTAATTCGAAAAGAATTCGGCCCAGTCTTCATTGCTCGCTAATATGTCCCATTTGACCTATTGACAAGGGGTTTCTGCAAGTCGGGGCATTGTAGTCTGAGCTTAGAGCCAAGATGGTTGACTGCGTATCATTCTCCGAGAGAGGTGATGCTCGGGCTATAACACCACTTGAGGTCTGATTCTGAAAATGCGAACGCTCTAATCTATCGTCTAGAATTTTATCGGGTTCATTCCAGAAGTTCAAGTCAAAGTTTGATACCCATGCTTTGATCTTCGAATCATTGCTGTCTCCATTTCTCTTGGGAACTTCTGTGTACTCGGTATCCAGCTCTTGTAGAGAGGAGGCGTTCGTCTGTGGAGCGTCAACGAACTGGACCCATGCTCCGATACCTCGCAACGCGCTTGGATCTCGTACGTACGACGCCATGATAATGAATAGTAGATATGAATTGGAGGAAATGAGAAATACTATAAGGATTGGAACTGGCTTCATTACAGCAGAGTTGCTTCCTTATATTTCGGCCATTTTCAATTTACATGCCATATCTTCGTAATGCTACAACAGCTTCCTTACCTCTGGTGTTTACCTGGGCTGGATAAGGTGGACAGTCGGTGACTGACGGTGAAGGAATCTGAAATAATTAACCAAATGACCAGTATAAACAGGCATATCGCACTTCATATCGTGTACTTCAAGACCGCTACATGTCTACGGGCGGACCGCCTCTACAAACGGGCTGCAGTGGGTACATAAATCGGATAATGGCAATGTTGGATTGGATGAAGACTCGCGACCCTACGATGTTGCCGACCGACGCTAACCCCTTAATGGAGCGGTCCGCCCTGTCAGCCCTGTCAGCCCTACGGTAGCCCTACCTACCCTAATGCCCTATGAGCCGACCGCTCTTCATCGTCTTCACGTCTCTAGGCCGTCTCTCCGGATAGCCATTGCCTATTCGAAACCGTGTAAAGTGTTTTGTTAATGCCATCGTTAATAGGCAATCTCTTAGATGGGCCCCATCGAAGTTATCTTAGAGCTTCAATTCACCAAATATGGCGAATAATCTTATACCTTTAGAAGGATTCCGTCTGGAGGACCTCCAAGATACGCCTTGGGCTCTCTTTGACATGGATCTTATAGAAGAGGATTCCGCTGAAATCGACATGCTAATCGGAGACCCGAATTCTCACCAGTTTGATATCCCTTCCGCTACAATCGACACTGTGTGTGAAAATACGCCGGGTTATGGTGGCACGGCTAACAGTGGTATTGAGCGGAGGCGGTCCGGTAGTGAAGAGGTATTGGGTAAGTTTAGACCCGATATGACCCATATACCCTACCTCGGGCTTAAGTTTTCAAGATATGAATAACCCAATCATTTTAAACGACTATGCATCCCTGGTGTTGTTTGCGAATAACCCATCGGCTCACCATCATGACATCGAGAACTGCGACTTGTCTAAGCAGAATACCATCCAAGCTCTTGCAGCTAAACTCGACCTTCAATATTCCTACGATGACTCTCTTCGGACAATTCGGCTCCAAAAGAAGAGCTTTGGAAAGGACCTTGATCAATATTCGCAACAGCTAAGGACGACTCGGGATTCCATAGCGCCATTCACAGATCAGGACTCTTTGCCTCCGCTGCCTCCGTCTCGTTGGATACCTGGGAACACCACAAGAAGACGACCTAAAAACTTTCCTGATACAAGCAGCTCATCCCCTTTCCTTCATACTGACGTAGCCATGGATATGGATATGGATATATCATCTAGCGATTTGAACTTAGGTCAGTAGCCAATAGATATACCTTTCGTAGGACATTATCCAATACTCATCGTTGAATAGGAAATACTAGTTCGCTGAGAGGTGTAAAAAATAACTCTTTGGAAACCCCACAATATCATGATCTTTCAGAAGACGAGCAAGACTTGAGCCGAATGGCTTCACGACCAGTACCCTCTTCATTGAGACATGGTTCCTGGATTGGATTGTCTCGTACATTAAAAGACGTCGGGGCTTGTTGGAGATGCAAGTTTCTTCGTAAGAAGGTATGTCAATCGTTACAACTTCATGATCAATATAAGTGCTAATTTATGCTAAGTGCGATCCCGATCAACCGTGTAAAGCGTGCCCTAGGTCCGGAACAAATAACTCACGATGGCAAGCTATAGGTTGCAAACGCGGTACCCTGCTGGATCATATGCCACGCATCTCTTTATGTCCCAAGTCCAATGCCCATGGCGTGGTCGATACGAATTCTATCTTTAATCAAACAACAGGAGGACCGGATATTCTGGAAGACATGGGCGTTGGTTCATGTCTTCAAGACGCTTCCGATCGACTCGACAATGTTTTCGTCTCCAAGGGCGACACGTACATAAAAGTTGTGCTTGAGATTTTATGTTCGCCTATGGCTATCACGGCGAACACATCTCTATCACTTAGGCACGATGTCGAAGCAAACGCTATTCATATAGCTTGGGGCCTCATTGATATCACTTCAGCGAAAGAAATCCTGCTTGTCAAATCCGTGGAACACATCCTCGACGTCATCAAAGCTGCTATTACCTATGAAACGGAGTATGGTCAAGTAGGTTGAGAGTTTACGTACCCATTCTATCATTTACATTCTTCGTTAACACTCACTTACAACTTTAGTCACAAGCCGTTCCACTAGCTATTAAGTGTCTTAGGAATTGTATCGATATATTACGGCTTCAGGATGGCGGCTATTTGACGTATGAGCTGCACGATGATTGTGTGTCCGGTGTATGCTGTGTTCGACCATTTCAGGAACTGAGTTCCAATATAAAAGCTTTTACAGACGAGCTCTCGAAAGTCATATTCAGAAAAGAGAACCGACTTCATGAAAAAAGATGGTGGCTATCGGCTTTCTATAGCCTCTGGATCCAATCCTACGTCCGCCGAACCATTAGATTTCTGGAGAGCCAACCGGAATTTCAATTCACGTCGGAGACGAAACAAACCTACTCAACTTACCTTCTGCTTGCGGTAGAACTCTTCGACGCAACATCGGCTTCATTTGACCCTCTAATATTGACTTGGTCGCTCGAGGAAGAGCCTCAAAATATGGACGTAAGACTCATCAAGTACTATCGGCTTGCACAGAAAGCTCTTCTCGGTGAAGCATGGGCATACGATACCGTCAGTTCCGTCGAATATTTAAGGCGTCTTTACTATGATGGAGAAGTACTGTCAACCACACAGTCCAGGGGAGAGACACTATTATCTCCTTCATCGTATTTAGGGACTGATGACGCCGAATGCCATAGATCGTTTAATGCGAGACCTCCAAACTTTCAGCCTCACAAATTAACACAGCCTCAAGGTCGATTTTCAGTCCCACTAAGAACCCGATCCAGTGCGAAGCGTCGGGCTGGATCCCCCTTACAAGATGTGAATTTTATCCGGCGAAATGGAAGTTCTTCTAGCATGTTAGACAGCAGAGACGCACGGAGTCGAGCTTTTTCGATAGCCAGTCCAGGCTCTCCAATGTCTTCGGCTTATTCATTTGCTTATGGTACCAGTAGTTCGACCAGATGGAATGGAAGTGGGGATAGCTTGGCTGAGATGGCGAAACTCTATGGAACAAGCCCACCTAACCCTCGTGATCATCCCGACTATTTGAGTCCATCGACGGGTCATAAGCCTTCATTGCACCACAAGAGCAGCAATGAGAGCTTCCTTGAACTCCCAAGGACATTAAATAAACGACGTCCGATAAACATTCCCGCTTCTCCCAAAGATAGCCTTCCGGGTTTCTTCCTCTGCGAGTGTTGCCCAAAGAAGCCGAAGAAGTTCGAAAATATGGAAGAATTAAGGTAAGAGGTGTAATTCTAGCCAAAGCCTATCTGAATCTAGACTGTTAATTAAAAGCTCTCGAGACGTGCTGACTATCCAATAGTGCTCATGAAGCAGAGAAACGGTATCAGTGCGGTTTCTGTGGCGCTCGCTTTAAGTCAAAGAACGAAGCTGAGAGGCACGAGAACAGCCTCCACGTTCGACGACACGCTTGGGCTTGTTCGAACATGTTAAACGTTGGCTATATGAATGTCTTCCAGGAGAGCATTAACAAGTTCGGCATATCTGATACGTGCGGGTATTGCGGAGAAGACTTCCCTCGGAACGGGGAGGGCGTGCCAATGTATGCTAATGAGCAAGACTGGGAGGACCGTCTCAATCATGTGAAAGAGGTTCACAAGTTTGGAGAATGCAACTCAGCGAAGCAATTTTATCGGGCGGATCACTTCCGCCAGCATCTGAAACATTCACATGCTGCTGCTTTGGGTCGGTGGATAAGTGCAGTCGAGAGTAGGTGTATGGTTGATCTCCCCGAACCGTGAGGTTCAATGGGGGTGGGCACCGATTGGCTCTGGACATATTTTGAAAGTGTACTCTACTAGTTGGTAGGTATGGGGTCATGAACTCGAAAAGCATCTTGTTTTTTATATTAAGCAATGCCACTCTAAATACGATAACGCCGAATGTTACGTTTCTGGCATCATCGTCGCCTCTATTCTGACCTTTTCGATGGGGTAAAATTGAGAGAAGGGTCTCGTGTGGCATGTGGTATCGAACGATTCCAGCGTCATACGGCTACATTTTATTGTGCATAAAGGGTTACTCCAGGGACATTGCAGATGCGGGTAGACTCAACCCTGATTTTAAACCTGTGGGTGCATGAGTATATAGCATGAGTATATATTCACAGCTGAGTCAATATAACATAATAATATCCTCAATAGTGAAGTCCACAACCCATGAAGCCAGGTACCTAGGTACCTAACCTAGGTATTTATTACTCTGACCCGGGATAGCATTGATCAGCGTAAATAAATACTCTCATAGACGTCCATAACGTAAAATTAAGGGAAAACGGCCCCGTCCCATTTGACCTGTAAACCCAGCATCGGCCGATGGTAAGCGGTCCTTTCGTAGATGGTCTTGTTCAACAAAACAAAAGAGCAATATTGGAAATTATTTATCAAATCCCGTTAATTTGCACCTTATCCGGAGGTCTGTAAGTAGTAATCTTGCCAAAAGTGTCACTCTTGCCCCAGATGCCAGCTTTCAGTCCAGCCAGCTGGACGATCTGAGAATGGTCAACGAAGAGGTTGACGTCAACGCCAAATTCCCGAATGTACCTACACGGAACGTAGAGTCAGTCAGCTTCCAAAACCACACGTACGTATACTGGAAGGTCTCAAATAAATAGTAAAAGCTCACCAGTTGAAAACCTCCGGATCAGCCGCCTCGAACATGACTTTCTCTAGCGGTAACTCTCGTAGAATAGCCTGGATGACGTCCGTGCGCCAACTCTGCACATTCTCCGTGATGCCCTCGCTCTCAATCATACAGCGCTTGACACCAGCTTCCTTCACGAACCGCTTCGCCATATTAATCACTTTACTCGGGTCGCTCGTGCCGATACTCTGCAGTTCCGCAGCGGGGGTATCGCCGCCGGCGCCGAACTGGATGCCCAGCTCGGGCTTGGGTTCCATGCCCGCCTTCTGCACGCGCTCCGCCAGCCGCAGCCAGTCGTCGGGCGGCAGCGACAGGAACCCCGTGCTCAGCTCGACCTCGTCGAACCCCAGGTCCTTGCACTTGGCCAGGTACATATCGACGGCGCTTGGTACGTCGCCGCCGCTCGACGCCAGGACGTGCTCGATCCATCCGCCCGTGCTCACGTACACCCCGTGCGCGTGCGCCAGGTCGAGGAGCTGCCGCAACGGGCGTTCCGCGAACAGGGCGAAAGAGCCGCCGGCGAACTTGAGCCCGTCGACGTGCGTGCCCATCGTCTCCAGCACGTCGGAGAGGTATCGCTGGCCCATGACGGTGTAGTACGGTCCCCGGATTTCGGTCACGGAGCGGGTACGCGGCTTCGGCGACGGCGAGTTGTGCCGCACGAACCCGAACCCGGAGTCTCGATCCTCAAGGAGAATCTTGGGTTGCGGCGGTGGCGACGACGCGATTGCTGCTGTTGCTGTGAAGGGGCGGGATGGGATGTTATTAGTGGTGGTGATGGGCATAGGCCTAGGTAGACTTGCGCTGGTGGATTTGCCCGTGCGGACACAGCGTAGACCTGCGGCCGTGAGGGAGCGTAGTGGAGTTGCCATTTTAGGAAATTATGTTTTTACTTTAGTGGTTGGTTGTTGTTCTCGTTCTCTCTAATAGTTCGACTTCGACTTCGACTTCAGTCAGAGATTACAAAATTTGGTTTAAAGGTGCTCAATAGCTATATTTCATATGGTCTATTTGATTTATCATATATCATATTTGAATTGGCAAGTTTACTTGCGGGTTTTGCTGTTGTCCTGTTTGTAGAACTGAGATAGCGTCACGATAATGCTATGGTTAACGTCATATGATGTCAAAGAGTCGATATTTTACATAGTATCTAGGTAGTTTTACTAGGATGGGAATGATCAACACAGGAACAACAACTCCCCTCCCTCGGTATATCGAGGGAAATCTTCCTTTACATGTTGGTACATATTAGATTTCTTGTTCGCTCTTCTTGATCTTGTGTTTTCAAGTGCGAGAGAGACACGGTACATTATCCACTTACATCTGATTGGTTGAGACCTGACCTTTGTACTATTCCTCAGGTACGTATCGTGGCATGTTTTGAGTCTTTTAACAGGTCCCTTTTTAAAGCCTCAAGTTGTCAATATGTAAGATTATCTCAACATATCTCAAAACACCTATAATCATTCCAAAATGGCGAAGACAACTACTTCTGCTGTCGTGTTTGATAGCGGAATAAGCGCGATATTCAACAGCCCCACAAGACGCAGTTCAGACCTACATAAGAACTATGCCGCTATGGCACCTTTATAGCCCTAACAGAACCCCAGAACTCCTAATGCTGACCTGCCAAGCAAGCAAGCATTAGGTAGATTAGAACGAGATATCGTACGGAATAAGGACTAGGACATATGCCGTAGTGCTAAAAGTAGAAGGGTGCATAAGATTCTATTGGAAATGATCCCGACCAAAAAGAACAAATGTGAAGGCATAAGTTGGGAATCTGCTTCTAATATTATTCTAGAATACTTCAAACAGGCATCAAATATACATAGCTTTAGGTAGTTTGCGTCTCACCATTTTGTCCTGAGTTTGGCCAAGAACTCATTTCGTGCCCAGCATTTATGGGGTGTAGTTACCTAGGTACACTGGTTACCAAATTGAAGCAGTTTAGTAATAACATTGGGCGCGTTTACGACGTCGTGTTAGTATCGGCTCGCCGTCTATGAAAGGAACAATATGGACGCATTATGATTTTTGATTTTGTGGCGCAAGAAGCTGGCGTGGCCATGACAGCTGCCAGCCGATTTTCGCATTCCCCTTGGCCATGCACACCTGGAACCATTCCAGGGACCAGGTAGAATAACCGTAGATTCCCCGCCGCTTGGACAAGGAGTAAATCAAAAGGACCCTGCATTATGGATCCTTGAGATCATTATCTGATTTCAGGTCTATGTAGTTGATTAACACGTACCCCTAGCAAGTCACTGATGACTGAGAGTATTGACACATTGTAGAGACTTGGGATGAATCCTGAACATGCCAGGCAAACACATCAATTCAGATACCGCTAGATCTCTCGTACTGGGAAATTGGTGGTTACATTGTTCATTAGCGAGTTCGATGAGTCAAGTCAGGTCAAATAACCGTATAGACTTGACCTACCACAAGTCAAGTCAGGTATATTGGCTTACAGGGCTTACCTGGTTATATCTTCGGACTGATTTGAATGCCCTTATAAAGCCACAGCCTTAGCCACGTTAGCCACAATGGATACACCAATTACATACCTACCTTTGTCAAAAATATATACGTACATCTTTAATATACGTACCTGCTATACAAATAAAAAAATATTTACGATTTGCCCAAGCCAAGTTAAGTCGAGTCTAAGTTAGGTCAAGCTATTAGTTGACTCGTCGAACTCGCTGTTGTTCATTATTGGCTTTACTACATGTTGGACTGATGCTGAAGATGGGGGTTCCTTTACCTCCACTCATGTTACACAATATATCACATTACCACTTGATTATAATTCACTAACCTCAACTCCACGTTGCTAAGAGTCTAATAGATGAGATGGATACTGAACTGACTGTTAAATATTAAAGATTCACGCGAAAAGTGAGTTGTAACTGAGTAATAAGCAAGTGCAATCTTGTATTCAATAGTATCTAGTTACCTCCTATTCACCCTTGTTGCCTTAGAGCATCCTAAAGCTCAAGAATCATGTACGATGTAAGTGATACGTGAGCCATTCTCGCGCGTATAAAAGCTTTTAAGGCATAACTCCTTTCCATAGATCTATTACACCCAACGACACTTAACTCTTCCTTCATAGCAATACGGGAAAAGAGCGAGGAACAAAGTATTATTTATACCTTGACGTAACTTTCCAACATGAAGAAACCGATATTTCCCACATTCACCATCAAAGATAAAGATGGCGCAAAAGAATACCTAAAACAAATACTCCTACTTGTCGACTACGTCCGTGATCTTGATCTTCGGCTAATTGTGCCTGTCGATGCGGAAAAGGAAAATACGCTTAACGCAGCTGACCTCTGGATGCCGTTCGCAACAGACGAGCTTAACAATGCCAAGTCCCGGCTCGTCAATACTAACGACAATACATCGCGTGTTATCGATGATGCATTAAATCAACTGCATACCGTCGAACCGACAATCAAAAGTCTCCTTGATTATTTCGACAAGATGAACGGGAAAAGCTAAAGAGAAAGAGGAGCAAGGTGGGGGGCAAGGGAATTAGGATAAAGCGCCTCATAGCGATAGCTTTTGGTGTATTTGCCATCTATTGATGCGTTACACATGCAAATATCGTTTGCAAGTACCAGGGCACATGTTCTCCATCGATCAGCGGTCTCAACAAGTCAAATAATTATTTGACTTGACTTGACTTGGCTTGACTTGACTTAGCCAAATACCTAATTTTAGCATATTTGAATGAGTCAAGCTTTTATTTTTTTTATTTGACCAATTACCCAGATATATTTTATATGTCCAGGCCTACTTATATATATATTTACGTGGTATGATTGGTAGATTATAAATAAATACTCCTACCCTTATCCAATATTAAGATAAGTGGTTTGTTGTAGCTTGTTGTGGCTAGGTATGTGGATCTTATGGCTTATGTTCTTAGAAATAACGCCATCTTATGGCTTATGTTTTTTGAAAGAGGCGCTATCTGATTAATATTATTCCGGCTCCGAGACCCAAGCCAATCCGTAAATATTGTCAGTTAAATAAAAAAATTCATTTATTTGACTTGGCTTGGGGGCGGCCAAGCTTTTAGTAAAAACTTGCTTGACTTGACTTGTTGAGACCGCTGGCATCGATAGCCCTTGATGATATCAGCCGCCTTCTTGGCAACGGCATAAACCGAGGACAGGGTATTACCATGGGGGACAAGCGGGAAGACAGTACCTAGCATCAACGATGCAGATATTCTCTGGACCTTGTCCTCTGAGATATCTTATATGTTCGGTCTTTGGGTAATAGGAGTACCGTACGTTAAAGTAGCGTAGCTCCGAGTCTTTGTTTCCGGACCGACGGTCGCTGTATTGCTGTAACCCCCAATCGGATTACCCGAGGACGGACTCGACGATGCCTGGGAGGAAGAATTTAATAGGGCCCCAAGTGCCACGATACTCGGCATTAATCCAGTCGATTTAGAGATGGTCTAGCGTGGCTTGATCTGGCGGGGGTATAAGTGTAATATACGGCTTCTTATAAGAGGGGACTAAGCTAGCTACTGCCAGTCAGCTTCAGAGCCCATAAGAGATATCCGAAGGGTTAGGACGTTGACCCTAAGATCGATAGGAAGGCCCTTCTCGCCCTCGAGTACTAAGGCTTGAACGTTGAGGTTTTCGGACAACCGGTCGTCAATAACGAGGCCGGAAGTGCCGCTACCGATGATGATGTAGTCAGGAGAAAAGGGGGAAACTATTGTGATAAAGTTGTTTTGGAGGAGGAAGGGTTGCTAAGCCAATAAAAAAAGTACGCTTAAACCATTGCCATTTTAGTATTTCTTAATAATGTCTATTCAGCGTTTGAAGTAAAAATCCACCTCGAACCAACACGTGTGCACTAGGATTACCTGGTGTAATTTCGGACTTCACACATAGTAGCTACCTGATAGATAGATATTATCAATGGTGGAGTTAGGCCCACCCATATTACCTACGTGGAATCATGCTAAAAATAAGTATCGCGGCCAGCTAAAGCAGAATCGAAGCTGTGTTCTGATGTCTCCGTCTAGCTGCTGAGCTTCTTCTGAATCTGGGGTAGCAGGAAGTCCAGTACGAGGCTGCGAACACCACGAGCATTGTGAGCCACTCCTGGAACGATGTCGAGCTTTGACTCGATACCCTCGCGCTTCCACGAGTCCTGTAGATCCTGGATAGTCTTCAGTCTTCCTTGCTCGATAGTCTGCGGTCCATCTTCTCCGCCACCTGGTTGGCTCATGTATTCCTTCACCCAGACCCAGAAGTCCTCGCCGCCGTGATGTTCGGTGTCCTGGTCTCCAACTACAAGATGGATGGGGACCTTTTTGATAAGTTCTTTATTGACGGCCTTCCCGAAGACGCTCTCCGCATCCTTGATACCTGCTGGCCAGTTTTGGTCTTCGTCTAGGGACGTGGCACGGCCTGGAGCACCAATGCTTACGGCAGCCAACCTCTCGGGGTACAGGTACAAGAACCGGTGGGAGAACTGACCACCACCGCTAAATCCCATGAGAAAGATTTTATCGGTCTCGATGGCAGGCCACCTGGTTGCCACCTCATCTAGCATTGACAGTAGGGCGAGGTCGGGACGAACGGTTTTAGACTGGTATAGCTTGTAAGAGTCGATATCATTGGGTCCGTCTAAGCCGGTGGGGAACAACGGTAAGAGTACGGCGCACGGGGTAGATTCGGCGAGGGGGACTAGATCGTAAACGTTAAAAACGTCACGTCTAGTTCCGTGGACGGAAACTAACAGAGGAAGCTTATTGGGTCCCGGTTCAGCTCCGTCGGGGTGGCGTTGGTTGTAAGCCTCAGCGGGCACGTAAATCGTGTAAGATATGCGTGGATCTGAGGCAAGTGACTTATATGGAATATGACCAGTAAGAAGCGCATTCTTACGGAACTTTAGTGGTACGACCGAAGCATTCAATAGTTTGTCCATGTTGTATGTTGTGTGGGATATAAGTTTGTGCGTGTGTGTACGTATGTTACGTTGTAGATACCTCTTGGGTTATACGGCCGATAGAGCCAAGAGTTGTATCGGGAAATAGATTTGCATGCGGATGTAAGTAACCTATCCATTTCCCCCCATATTCCTTTCGGTTCTGGGCGCGCGGCTTATGTTTTGTACTCAGCCGGCATATTGACATGTGCTCCGTTCCGCTGAGATTCAATGGGTGAACAAGGTGGAGCGAATCTCGCTCGGATCTCTGTAGATCCTAGCCGCGGAGCCGGCGCTCAAAAGCGAATTTCGCTCCATGCGATATACCCCAGTCGACCAATAGCGGAACGTATAGGCTGAGTCTCAATCCTCAGCCGGGTTGGAGCGCTCTTGGCTTCCGGGTTGTACGACAGCTTTTTTCACTGCACAATGACGCGGAGGTTGTGCGACTATTGGTAACAAATCGCAAATAGCTGCTTTTTGCAAACAGCCGCTCGTGATAAATCATAATGCTCTGAGGGGTTTCACTCCAACGACCCTTGAGACATGGTCATTGATGGTTGAAGATAGGCTAGATAGGTAGGTGATGGCATCAACATCTTTTTTGGTGTTGTATTATACTAAAGAACTCATACTAAAAGGGTTATGATCGACGACTATACCCATAGTCTGTCTTCGTCGTAAACTCAGCCTGCGCCTACTTGAGACCTACTTTAGAAACACCATCCCCCTGCAATGCCCAGCGCTGGGGCCTTGAAACGCGACTTACGCTCAATAGGATAACTTTTCGGGTTGTGGATGACACTTATAAGACATCCCACTTGTAAACATCTGCATTTACATTCGGACTCTATTCTCTTCATCTCACCACAACCTTCAACACACTTATACCATCTTCGCAAAGATGGCTTACAACAGTTCTACGGACAAGATCTTGGCAGGGCCAACGGAATACCGCGAGAACATCTTGTTACAAACGACTACTCCCAGTAGTATGGACGATGTTCCCAAGGAAGGCGAAGTGGAGGAAGAGATTGATCCAAAGCTTTCTCGTAGAGTAAAATGGAAACTCGACATCTTCATCCTCCCGCTCTTATCGAGCGTTTACTTCTTCGCTACGATGGTTAGTTGCACATTATACTAGGCGCTAGTAGGGTTTCCCTTATATACTCGGTAGTGTATACTAACTGCCGTATAGGGCAAATCTGATCTCGGAAATGCCAAGGTAGCCGGCCTCAGTGACGAACTTAAGCTCTCTCCCGGGGACTACTCGAATGCAGCGACCGTGCTTCTGGTGGCAACCATCATTTTCCAGCTCCCGGGAACGCTCTTGATCAAGAAAATTCACCCGAACAGACAGTTCAGCGGAGCCATGATAGTGGTAAGACATACACAGACTCCAGCTTTACCCTTCCAATTTGGCACTTGGCTAACGAGGATTTCTATCTTTCATTTTAACAGTGGGGTTTCTTGACTGTTATGACCATCTTCATCTCGAACAGCGGACAATTGTTGGCTCTTCGGTTTTTGATTGGAGCAGCCGAGTCCTTCGTCCAGGGCGGTGTATTCTGTACGTTGATATTCCCTTAGCAGCCTACCTAGGCGCATACACCTTATCCCGTGGCTCGTTTCCTAACTCAAAGTCCTTCTATAGATCTCTCCTTTTGGTACCAATACTCTGAGTTCGCAACCCGAGGTGCCGTCCTTGCTTCTATGTCCACCATTGCCGGTGCCTTCAACGGCATGATCGCTTATGCTATTGATACCGGCTTAGACGGCGTCAATGGGTGGAGGGCATGGAGATGGATTTTCCTTATCGAAGGTATCGCGCCTATGGTGTTTTCTCTTGTCGTATTCTTTTTCTTGCCGAGTAGTCCGCAGCACCTGAAGTACGGATTTACCGAAGAGGAGAAGCAACATATCATCCAGAGGAGCGCCAAATCACACAACACGGAAGAGGGAAGCGTGGAATTCAAACAGATCTGGAAGGTATTATTGGACGGACACTTTTGGCTCTTCATGCTCACCAGCTGTGGAGGCTCCTTCTGCCAGTCGTCACTATCGAATTTCCTCCCGGATATAATTTCAGGTTTCGGGTACGACGACGTCAACGCTCAACTATTCAGCATCATCGTGTATGTGAGTGGCTGCATTGGGATTCTATTCTTTAGCAGGATTGCCGATAAGACGAACGCCCGAGGAGTTGTCCAAGCAGTCTCCCTCATTCCGGCAGTAATAGGCTACGCAGTCTTGATTTGGGTTACAAACAAAGAAGTTCGATTCGCCGCGACATGCTTAATTGCATTCTCTATTTTTCCCTCCACTGTGCTACAAATGTCCTGGGCTGCCATGTCCTTTATCGGTTACACTCGAAGGTATAAACCCTGTTTACACACCGTCTCGATTCTTAGTAGCTAACCTGCAAATAGGGGTTCGGTTTTGGCGTTTTTCAATGTATTCCCGCATTTATTTGCTATCTCTGGAAACCAGGCTTACCAGGACCCCCCATATTGTAAGCCAATCTTATAATAGAATGATCTCCGATAACATCTTACTGACCTCCTACTTATAGACAGCGTTGGTAATTCAGCAGCTCTGGGAATGTCCATTATGATGCTAGTCTCGACAGTGTCTCTTCGATTTTACCTGGGCTACCTGAACAAGAAGAAGGTGGAAAACCAATACACAGAGAAGTCCAATGAACTAAGGCACAAGAGCATGGAGGAGCTTGGTGATTATCACCCAGGTACGTTAAGCTGTATTTCATGTTGCTTCCGTCATACGTTACACAAACTGACTAGCCATATTATAACAGACTTTTTCTACACCCTCTAAGCTATTCACGCGTATATCGCATGGGTCTACTCGCCGGGCTTCAAATGAGAATGGATTGTATTTTACTCAGAGGACGATTGTAACTTGAAGCTGGGACTTCAATCTACTCTAGGTTCTCTTTACCTGGGGCATTATTTGTACATGTACACAGGGAGTATATACCAGTATATCCGAACTGGGTGGAGATGGAGTCATTGGGGTTTTTCAATCTTCGTATTAATGGGGATTATTGTCTTGGGAAGAGAATGCATGTATATAGGCGCTTACGTGGACATAACATACACTGGGAAATACGGGAGCATATTGGGTAGATTATAGTTGGGTTTAATTATTAACGATTCGCTATTGACGTGCTAAAGATTTACTTGCAACTACCGTGTTCTTAAATTTATCGCTTACCCCCGGCGGGGATGGATGGTCTTATAACGGAATCAACATACTGTTCGGGTAATCCCCACCGTACCATCGCTTCCTCGATACCGTTGTTCATGCGGTAAATATATTCGGTTTTCGGATGACTCGGTCTGATTCGGTGGAAGTCGATGTATGCAAGGGCCTGAATCTTCTCAGACGCTTTTTCTTGATCCGTTAATTCACCTTTCCCCTCCCCTTTGCCTTTTGCTGCAGACGTAGTCGCCAAACCATCAACTTCGATAAATCGCCGTTCATAAGCCCACGGAACACCTTCGTTCATATCCAACCATTCTTCGTCATCTGGATGTAGACGATAGATAATACCGTAGATGCCCCCTGCTTTGGTCCTGTCCTCCACGATATTCGCATAACCCCGCTCATTGATAATCCATGTCCAGCCGGATAGATACGCAAGGCCGATGGGTGTAGACCTAGGACATCGCTCGCGCATTTGTACTGAAGAGAGGTTGGAACCATAGGCGAAGTAGAGAACTCCATCTCGTTCATTCTCAGTAGCAGACTCCATTGCGACTCGCGGTAAGATGTTGTTTCAAGTTGCGGAAAGATAAAGTGGGACCCACGGCCGGGATGCGGACATAAAATTATCGGTAGTGACACAAAACAACCCCACTCGGCGCCGGGCTAATATTATCTAATATATAGTAAGGAACCTCTAGCACTTTATGATCTACCAGAGATCTATATATATATACGCCTATACAGGATAGGTACCTATTAATCACGCAAGTGTGCTTCTGTTATTGTAACTTTAGATGTGATAGTAAATACTGAGATTTTCAAATTGTTGACTGCACTCAAACATGTTTCACGGACACTGGACACGACATAAATATTTTAATTGGGTTTCTTTTTCGATTGTCCCCTCTTTATTTGCTCAGAAATTACAAACCGAATAGTTTGTCCTACGATTGTTTATTTCTTTATGTGGAGTCTATCGTCATGTTAGTTAGCCAAGACAAAGAAAGTTACAATCTATGAACCAGTCACTTTATTCTCTTTAAGCCTAGCTGATTCAACTTCTAACATATGCGTTGGCATCCTTGTAACCGCCCTCTTTAGTGCCGTGACTACTAAGTTTCTGAAGCCTATGTTGTAAGCCAGGGACAACGAGTCGGGAACCAGTTACTCCTGCCCCACTCACTGCGTACGTAGTCCTGTGTGGCGCCTTCGTTTATAGAAGACCGTAAATCGCTTTCGCTATCCGCTTTCGCCCCAACGAGACCACCACCGCACATTACGGGAAGGGTCCAGTTTCCTAATATCAATAAGTCTAAGTGTATGCGACGATCTAAAAGCCGTTCCGGCCGTGTATTACAAATCCATCGTGAGTGCGGACCAGCGAGTTCGACAAATCAAATAAAAGCTTGACTTGACTCGGGCCTGACTTGACTTGGCTTGGGTAGATAGCTTTTTCGGGGTATTTGCCCAGGTCAGGTATAAAAATTTTTTATTTGCCTATTAAGCAAATAAGTTGAGGCTATACAGGCCCACTTTAGTATATATCTAAGGGATATGATTGGTCGATTTAGGGCAAACTATCAGACAATATTTCTTTGTATAATCGGCAACGTTTTATATTAAGGTAATTACAGGGTCTTTTCTAGCACCTTTGCATAATTGACGTAATAAGCTATTAAGATAACTTTATTGTAAGTACGTATCGGGGTACGTAGCCTGATACGTACGAGGGGTAATGAGGCTATCTGTAATCGTCTTTTTTAAGATCACGATAACCTTTTGGTGTTTTAAACCCCGACTCTGACCAATCGGACCCCGCGGATTTTATTACCCGGACTTTTACCGATATCGATACCGTAAGTGCCTCAAGTCAAACCCACGATACGGCCAAGTAAGCCTCATTTTCATTTTATTTGACTTGACTTGTATCGAGTCAAGTCTTTACAGTTATTTGGCTTGAATTGACTCATCGAACTCGCTGGTGCGGACAATATGAAGCTTATTGGCATGCTACCTGCCTTCAGGAGTAAGGTTGGACACGCGTCAACTTCGTGACTACTGTCCAGAGTGCCCCATCTTCCTTTTCTACCCAGCTACTTTAGGACTTAACGGTTTGCATATAGATACTCCGCAGCTATATGTTAGTCTAGTTGATGGCTGGCACAAGTGGGGGAAAGGTGAAACTGGATCCCTATGCTACTTGAGCTTACGCTTCTTCGTATTGAGCATAGAGCACATATTCCGGTATCAAAGAAAACCCGATGAGATGCCGAAACTAAAAGTTGGGTAGTACGCCCAGTTGCGATGTTTCGTTGGTACCGATTTGTCGACAGACTCATTTACGTACCTAGGTACTTGGTTTGAGCGACATTGCTCAAGAGAATAGTACGTCCCACGGAATTCACCGCTCAACATTTAGTTCGAAATGTTGAAGACATTATTTTGATATGAATGTCCTAATAATCAAGATATCCTTAACTGTGTCGTTGATAAAATAAGCTAGGTAATTTGTAATATGACCTCATGTAGTGTGTTTCTGAAAAGCCCCCTTTTCCCAAGTTGATCTCTTAGGCACCTAGGTGTAACCCTTCTACTGTCCAGACGCTCCTTAATTTACAATAGCAACCACATACGGAACCCAGGGTAGAGTTGTAAGTCGAAGTTACGTGTATGGTCTCCAAAGCACATGCGTTTACTACCTACGTATTAAGAGTTGTCTAGATTGCCGTCCTGAAATCCAACTTTTGCAAGATCTACCTTCCGTACCTGTCGAGACTGCATGCTCTGGCCCAGGTTTTAGTAACCAGTCACAGTAGATTATTCCAGATTTCTCGTGTATGCACTTACTACTTCCACTGTTCCTCGAACGATGTACCGCGTCACCGAAACGGGCTTGCTTTGGCCTAGCCGGGACACCCGACCGATAGCCTGACTCTCCACGCTTGGATTCCACTGGGGCGCGAGGATGTATACGCGGTTGGCCACTGTAATGTTAAGACTGTGTGGGGTTAATAGGGAGGTTTCTTTATGATATGGTAAGAGAACTCATCCGAACCAATTTTCAAATCTTTAGTTTAAGGTCACTTGAGATAAGTAAAGCCAACCTTGCCAGCTTTACCGCCTTGCCAGTATATTCAACAGTAATCAACCCCTTCTGCCAATTTATTAGGTATTCAAGCCGCATACGCCTTTACTACTTGTTTAAATGTCACAATGCCACACACCGAAACAACCTCTCCAGTTAAGTCGACATCACCAGAGACCTCACCAACCAAGACCCCGCAAGCCAAAACTAACCTTATCCGTCAAGTCCCGCACCAAGACGCACACAACAGCTCACTCGTCAGGACCAGGAGGATCGTACGCAATAATGATCCAGGATGGTAGTAAAGTAACTAGAGAGTTGAGGACAACTCTGAGGGAGAAAAGGAGTAATGTGGATCCGTAGCTACAGTGACTCCGGCTCTCATACAATAAGGCAGTCGCTGCCTGCATCTACGAATATATAAACAATAGCTGGATCCTAGTTCTTATAATACTAATCTAAACAATATAGCAACGATGTTACCACTAATCTAGGAAATCACGCCTGCGCGACTCTCAATTGTGGCTGGACTATGCAGCTACTGCCGAACTACCTAGTATTGCTCATATAAAAATGTCATTCAAGATTTAAAAGGGTAACAATAAGCAACATTTATAACGTTTACAAGTATGTCTTTTTGTTGCTTAAATTCTAGCTCTTTAACTTTCTGAGGCCATACTGGTTGTCCATTTCGTTTTCGACAAGAGTCCATTTTTTCTTCACGATGGGTTACTTTTCCCAACTTAAAACTGGTGGCATCCGTCACGTAACCATGACTCGATACGTGTGTTTTCTTCTTGATCTGATTTTCATTTTTGTGGGAAATGGTGAGGTGCAACCCGTCAGGATCAGTATTGCGAGAAGTCGAACAATGGAGTGTTGATCTAAGATTATAGGACATGGTTCAGTACATGGCAAGATTCAAGTAACTAGGTAGGTAAGTAGGGGCTTCCAACCAGCCCTCGCAAGCTGCCTCATAACTTGGATCTCTTGCTTACCTGATGAGAACTTCCTGGGGATTAGGTTCGCGGTCAGTTGCTGTTTGATAGGCCAATGCTACATACTTCCAAATCTTATGCTGCGCCTGAGGTAATGTCATGCTTTCGACGCGAAAGTATTTGGTAATTTGAATGGTCATCGTGGCAATAAACATGAATACCTTGAGTTGGTTGCATATCCTAAGGTCTTGTGTACCAGGCGAATATGTCTTTTTGGCTGAATCCATGGCGCTGAGATTTGCTGAGAAATGAAGATATATGAAGCAGTGAAATACATGTTAGCTAATTAAATCCAGTGTCTTAAGAAGTAGAACCAAAGACCTGGAAACTAGTCTGTTGTTCTATAGAAAACTTAAAGCTTAGATATAAAAGCCTGTGCCTAAACACATGAAGAAAAGCTTTTGTTATGGATATATCATCCAAAATGACTGTTTTTAAAATCTTAATCATTAACCAAACAATGGAGTACCGCGACAAACTAGACCTGTGACTGCATAAAGGCTTGTGGCCCTCTTTTAAAAGCCCATTTCCGAGCATACACAACATATGCCTAAGGTTTATACCTTAGGATGTTGTGTTGTGTTTGTTGTGTTGTGTTGGATGCGAGTAAAAATTTCCTATTCAAGACACATACCTTGCTACCTTGTAGATAATTTTCCTGCCTTATAGAAAGCAGTAATTATGAAAGGAATAAGTGTGCATATGCATATGTTTAAGGCTTTTTTATTACTTAGGCCTCGAGGGCATTGTCTTAAAGCTCTCTGCTAAAAGATACGGTATATGAGCTGTAGTCGTATATTGACTTAATCTACCAACTGTATGAGTAAAGAGGGAGATCCTTCATATGTACATTCCATGCCAAGATACCATGTACTGTACTTGAAAGTAGTCCCTTGACCACTCATTTCAACATCTACTACTATAGAATTAACCGTCAATATAGATCTTCTTATTGGGATATTAATATGTCACAGCTAAAATCACGCAGCAAGACTGCTTTTTAGCAACTTAGAAGTATGTGATTTTGTGGGTAATGGAAGGGGACAAAAGGCCAGAATTGGTTCTAAGAGAATAATCGTAGCAGAAGCGACTTAGTGCTGGACTGTTTAGCAGGTTAAAAGAAGCAGAACTCTGCTCTTTCTATTCCGCGTTTTAACCCTCATATTTCCGAAGCGGTTTGATCAAATAGATAATCAAGTATTATACCAAAACAATATTGCCCAAAGTGCTTAACTAACCTTTTAGTACATTTCTGATAGTTATATGTATTTAGTCTTCATTTCCACAGTGGCCGTGTTAAAAAAGCCTTTCTATTTATACCTTTAACGAGTCAAGGATTTCAAAGAGATAAAACATGCCATCGTTAGAAAATTACAAAGAGCATAACAAATCATATTCAACGAGAAATGTACTGTGCCTTTCTGGCACTTGAGAGTTGCGAAACTAGAATTGAGTGGGGCGTGGCACGAGTACCAACACACAACATTACCTACACGTGTAGGTACGGTAGTCACTACCTATTACCCAGCAGAGGCATGACGTACCTATGTAGATAGAAAATGCTATATTTACTTCTTGTGCCATTCTAAATAATACGAGTAAAAATAATTATTTCACCCCATCTCAAATTTCAAATAACTGGAGGCACAACTCAAGATGAACAGAACCATCCCTTCATTGCTCCCACCAAGGCAACTTGGTCGGGTCAGATCCTCATTTTATCCCAGCCACATCTCTCATCGCCGTTTTCACCGCGGGTTTACTCATCGTCTCAAGTATCAGTTCATCGAGGACGTAGAGCCTCTTTGGCGGTACTCGCCTGGAGGTCTTCACCCTGTTCATATAGGTGACCAATTCCATAATCGGTATCGAGTGGTTGATAAACTTGGATTCGGGGACTCTTCAACTGTTTGGCTCGCACGCGATAATAAGATAAATCAGCTCGTCGCAATCAAGATTATCGATGGTAGCCACAAGCAAAAAGAGGCAGATATATTATCGGCTCTAAGAAATGCTACCGGACGTAGCGAGAACCAACGAAACAGCTTTTTTCCTCCGGTTCTTGATCGCTTCGAAGTACGAGGTGTTAATGGCGTACATTCATGTTACGTCACGGAGCCGGCTATGATCAATCTAGAAAACTTCAAGGGTTCACCCCTGTACCGATTCGAAATGGACGTTGCTCGAGTCTTGGTTGCACAGATGGTATTATCTATGGCAGCGATGCATAGCCAGGGCTATGTCCATGGGGGTACGTTTAATCGCCAGGGAAACTTAATTAGGAAGCTCTACTAACACTTGGGCATCTTTTACTGTTTAGACTTTCATTTAGAGAATGTTCTTCTAAGATTTCCCTCGTCCGCGTTTCGGGATCTATCGGATCAACAATTTTATGATAAATACGGAGAACCCTCCTGCGAACCTATCACTCCTATTGAAGGCGCAAAGCGGCCACCGAGCCTCCCTTCTTATGGTGTGGTTCCCGCTTGGCTTGGCTGCGAGAAAGGCAAGGAAGATCGAACAGTCCCCGTGCAAGACGCAAGAATCTGGATAGTCGATCTAGGTCACTCTTTTGCTCCCCCAGCAGAGCCCGAATGTGCTTCGGGCTCCATTTTCGAATACTGCGCACCGGAATTCTTATTCAGTCCAGAGAACAGCAAAGTTTCGTTTTCGTCTGATATATTCTCTCTTGGTGTCTGCACGTGGAATCTCCTCAGCCCATGTAACCTGTTTACGAGCTTCCTTGGAGCCGGCCATGAAATCATGCCGGACCACGTTGATCTCTTTGGACCAAGCGGCATGCCGAGTTCTTGGTGGGATAAATGGGAAGGACGCTCGGAATATTATACGGAGACTCGCGATCTAGTACCCGACTATGCTGAGCATGTTCGATCGTGGGACGTTAAGTTTAAAACCCTCATACAGGACGCACGGGAAGAATATGGATATCCGCAAATCTCGCCCGAAGAAAAAGAAGCTATCTACGATACGCTTCGTCCTATGCTTGCTCTTAACCCGGATGATCGATGCACGGCGGCGCAAGTCCTCAAGTCGAAGTGGATGACACAATGGGCCTTGCCTGAATATCAAAAGCTAAAGAAGTAAGACATAGCATAGCGAATTCAAGACTATTCAGATATTCATCCCCTGAAAATTTCATACATTTCTCAAAAGTGACACTGCTTCGCTATACATTCACTCGTAGAGGATGGAATAATTCATTAGTCGAGCTTAGTATATTTAACTGTATAAATCAAGTACTTATTTTAATTGTTGGAAGCGCCGTCGTCTTCGTTTCCTAAGGAATGACCGCAAGCTCGGCAGACAGACAGCCACCAGACTGGCCACTATTTCCACCAACGCCCATACGTCAATGGTGTGCGTGATGTCGGCTTTGGGCGCGTTCCGGACTAACATTAATGTTATCCATCGCGCCAAAGCCGCTACGATGCTTAACGCTGCCATGCATAGCACAAATACTATCCCGCTTATTTCCGCTTTTCCTATTCGCGTTTTGGTTATCTCCCGGCGCTCCTGGCCCATGGTGCATAAAGCGAAGAGAGGGATGGTAAGGATGATAAGGTCCGTGGAGATATTCGAGGCCGTGGATATGGATACGGATCTAATGTCGTGGACTGCGGAACATAAGTGCCCCTCGATGTTCCAGTTCCCGCTGACGGGCGAACACCACGCTGATAATAACACCATGTGCAGCACGAATGTGCAGCTGGCAAAGACGCTTGCGCAGATAAGCATGATGCGGGCGGCCCGATTCTCTGTTAGACGTAGAAGATCGGCGAAGAATGCGAGGAGGGAAAACTTGGCGGCCCACAGGGAGATGTAGATGAAGAATAGGGAGATCCAGGAGACGTAGAGGAGGTGGGCCGATAGCTCTCTCGGAACGCCGTAGTAGAGCTCATCCGGCGGAAGATGGACATACTGTTGCCGGAGGTTGTTCTTCCAAGTGTTGATGCCAATTAACACCATGCCAGAGAGCCACGAGAGCAGCACGAGGCCGTCAGAAAGGTTGAGCGTTACTGTTCGCGGCTTTGATTCTCTATGTCGTAACCAGAAACGAAGAATTATCGGAACAAGAGCAATACTCATGCCAGTCCAGTCGATTGCTATGAATGCAGCTAGACGCGGTCAGCTCACATAACTCGCAAGCGGAAAGCAGGAGACGCACGTAACGGAATATCAATGTCGTTATAAGTCATGATGCTAGCAGCTTGCCCATGCAGATGCGAAGCGAGTGAATGAGATAGAGAAGCCGGAGTCTCGGTGGGTTAGCAGAGATCTATGTAGCCATAATGCTACAGCGCTGTAGTCTACCAAGCATCTTCGAAGGCGGGAGTCAGCATCGAGGTGAGAGACCTGCGTGATATAAGTAAGGTATGTAAGCAATAGTCGCAACCGCATACAGCAAAACCCAGGTCCCGGGAGATAATCGTGTCCAGTGTGCGTTCTTGGTTCTTTGCCGAGGAATGAAGCGGCGAAGCATACATATGCACGAATATGAAAGTCAACCTTGCAATCGATTGCCTATACTGCCCGTTCGATTGGTTTATTAATAGCTTCTATTCAACTCAACCTTCTTTAGGATCCGCAGATGCCGCTCTGTTTGCGATGATGATTGGAGACGGCTCACGCAACCATTCAGGCTGTCAGTCTACCCCATGCGTTCGGAGTCCACCTTGGAAGCTGGAGCCTGGGGGAGTTTTCTCGACTTGAATAAATTTGCTTCGACACTGTGGTGCTTGTGAAAAGTGATTGGTTGATTACTTGCGGCGACGCCGTCGATTGGACAGTGTAACGATATCCTTTGGGTCGGATACGTTGTTGCAGCGTGCGGCTAACCGCAAATACATAGCTGCGCATTCAGGCATTTGAACGTCTTATCCAGGTCGGGATATAGGCATGGGTGGCAGATCTTTGGCAGACCGCTTTTGGGCCTCCAATTGGCCATGATAATCGTACGTAATCATTCATTAAAGAGCTACTTACTGGGTTGTTGAATCCTCCTTCAGGTAGGGCTGGAAATCTCACATATGTAAGTGGCAGACGACGATGTATGGAAGTTTTCGTGTTGCTAAACCCCCTGGTATAAGGCGCGGGTTGGTTGCCTCTGTCTGACCGCCACAATTCACGGCTTCCCGATAAGAACTACCGACACCTAAAAATAAGTCATAGACATCTCAGGGTTATGCATTGCCTATAAGACAAAATATATTCCAAAGTCCTCTTAAAATAATTTAGGATTGATTACATCTTCTTGAGTACTTGGCGATTATAGCATACGGGATAGCCGTGTACCTATCTTTGTTAGTCTTCGAAAGTGATCAAAATAGTTAATCGTTGAAAGTAATACTAGTTAACCGTCTTGAAAGTAATACCTCGCGCGATCTGTATAACCTGAACTTCTGTAGTGTGACCACACCGGGTAGCGGACCGATACCGACAGGTCCGGGGCGGGCATGTTTTGTATAATGCAAGAGCGTAGGTTAAAGCAAGATATCCTGCATATGTTGTGTTCCATGTTGTTGATTTATAAGACATGCGTCTCTTGTATAGTGCCGCATCCCACATGACCCCCATCTTGGGATGGGAGAATGAGCTTCGGTTCGCACCTTGTTAATCCTTAACATTACCTTATACAAGAGTTTTAGGCGTAGAGTACAACACATTTAGGTACGAGGGTTTATGACGAAATGCAGCTTATCGACCTTTAAGCTACATGTGGCTTTAAGTTCTTGCCAAATATTTATAGTATTATTGTGTATTAAAACGCTCTCTATAAATATTCTTTACGGAGATACTACAAGTTTTATTAATCTTTTACCAACCCATTATTATGCTCGGGGGGCTTGTGGAGTAGAAGTATGGTATTACAACCTTTCAATATGAGACTTTAAAACAGGCCGAGTCTATAGGGCCTCGTAATCAAGCAGTACATGTTATAATTTGGCATCCGAATGGGCTATTTACATCATGGGCCTCTGTTGTAATACGCCGCAAAACCAAGGAACGACGTGTCTTGTCTATCGTATACAATGAGTAAGCCATGTAATGCGCTAGGTTACTGGATTCCGACTTGGAAAGGTAAATTTCGTGTCTCTTTTCGAGCGATATTAGGAGATATCTTGCGAGATTCTATCATCATAAGCAAGGACAAGATTCTAAATTCCTTGATACTCAGTTAATATTTGCCCGTGGAAACAAAGACCATCTTGGCTGTTGAAGAAATTGATAATATAAGATGGGTTGATGCTTTCAGTTTAACAAGTTTCTACCTTATGCGCCATCTGTCATACAACCAACCTTCTATTCATGTGAGAAATTTATACTGTTTAAGGTAGTTACTTGATTAGACCAGAACCAATAACTTTCCTACGCTATTTCATGCCGCTGTTATGAACCTTTTCTCTTTAATGGTTTAGTTATCTCTATTTGAACCAATGACTACCAAGACAGCACATTAAATGGATTGATACACTATTGGTTTGAAATCTGTCTTCGGGATAAACCTGTTTACCTTTAAGACCCGGAGCCAATTAGTCGTCACCGTCGTTGCACCTTAATTATCTAATAGATTGATCTCATAAAATACAACCTAGGATTTTACGTTGTAATATTGAAAGGTTCATTAGTCAGAGCTTCGCCGAGAATCAGATTTGTAACTGTCTTCGGTTTTTAGTGGATAGGTACCTATACCGCGTTCTTAGCTTCAAGATTCAAGAATGCTACGCTACTTTATTTGACCCTTAAATATTTGGCAATCTCGCGGTGATTAAAAAGAAATATACTGTATAAACTCTTTACATGCCAATTCAGGACAATGTTGGGTTATCTTTGTCAATTGATTAATATGAACGCCTCAAATATCGTGTTTGGCGTTGATAGCAAGCGATATAGACCCCGTAACCGATTCTAAACAGATTATAGGCCTTAAATTCTCGAGCATAAAGTACTGGTCTACTTGATAGACGTAATTGTCGATCCCGCCTTGTCTGTGGTATGTGTTCCCTTGGGACTTATCTCGTCCACAAAAACGCCGCCTGATCCCAGGAAATGGATCTCTAAACTTAGGTAGCTAAATGCACTCCTGCCTTGCTTTCGTATGGGTATCAACTCGGATCGTGCTCGAATTTGTTGCGCATGCCATGTGCCAGTGTGCTCATTTGTCCCGATCCCCACCGATTCTCTCTAGTGCTTCCAGCATGACCACGGAGTTGCCTCGGATGACCTAAAGCATTGCGGTTAGTTCGTGTCGGTATTCGCGACGTCGGTATCGTAATTACGTACGACCATCCCCAATCTGACCTTCTCGCCTCCTTCCTTCTCTTCTACGGCATCATCTAGAACGATATTCAAGAAGACCTGGGTAATAGTTAGCCCATGCGCATATAATAACGCGTAAATGCGTCGCGTTGTTGAGGAGGAAGGTAGTTGTTAGCTTACATCGTAGCCGCGAAGAATGCCTAGGACTTTACGGCTTCCATTCAGTTGGACGAACAGTCTCTTATCGAGGTACTACGTAATTTTTAGTAAGTATAATAATGCCGCAGGTTGAAGGATCGTGGAATACCATACCTTCTTGAGCTCTGGTTGTGCGGGGGCCATCTTGCAGTATTTATTTGAGTCGGTGGTGGAAACTAAAGACGGCTGGAGGAAGGATGTTTGTTACTGTTGACGAAAAGAACCCGAGCTCATGGTACGCTGACTGGCTGATAAGATAATGTCATAGCTTAGTTTCTTATCGATAATAATTGCCAGCTTCAGAATACAAAGGTACAAAGCCAATAGTAACCTTTCACCTTCAAACATTGAACTTCAATATTTCGGATCTTGAACCTCGTAACTAACTTATTGGGAGACTTAACTATACAAAATGAGCGCGTTTGGAGCTAAGCGAAAAGCACGAAAGATCACGGTTCAAGATGACGACGACGAAGATATAATCTCGGCTGAATCTTTAAATCCACCAGAAGAACCCCAGGGACCACCATTACAACCCTCGTTCAAAACAAGTCGCAACAAACCATTTAAGCACTCGTCTCTACGGAAGAGCATAAATATTGAAAAATTTGAGCATGATGTAACTTCCGACCAGCAGTCCGCGTCTGCAAATTCCAAAGCGGAAGCAGAAGATGAGGAAGATGGCGATGCACCCCTACGAATTCGATCGTCGCTAGGAGGAAGGTCGGGGTCTAGTAAAACGAAGAAAAAGGCATCCAGCTCACGCCTATCATTTGGCGTTCCTGCCGAGGAAACTCCCGGGGACGAGGATTCTATAATACTTGGAGAGGAAGTCTCTACGCCGAAACGCTCTATAACACTCGCCTATGCCGCAGCGGAAAACAGCGCTTACAAGAAGGGCATTGCCAAAAACCTGCCTTTAGGCCGGCTTCCCATGCGTTCCAACGATACCGAGGACGACCGTCCGCGATATAGCAAAGAATACCTCTCCGAGCTGCAACAATCCACTCCGAATACACCCCAGGACCTTTCTAAACTGCAACCTACATCCGACGACGAGATGATACTCGACCCATCCGAGCTCGAAGGCGCCCTGGTAGTAGACACCACAACAACCCATCCAACATCTCCCAAGAAAACTTCGATCCTGACTGAAGTCGAGATCCAAGAGAAAAAAGCCCGACGCGCTCGCCTAGCCAAGGAAGGAAGCAAAGATACTGACGACTTCATCTCGCTCTCCGACGATGACCGCGGGACCGGGGACTCATATCTGACCATCCTATCGCGACGACACGAGTCCAAATCCACCAAGGACACGCGTCTAGTCGCCGAAGACGAGGACCTAGGCGAGGGTTTCGACGAATATGTCGAGGATGGCGGGCTCTCCCTCGGCAAGAAAGCAGAGCGGGAAGCCCGGCGGCGGCGCCGCGCAGAAATGGCCTCCCTAATCACAGCTGCCGAAGGGGGCTCGGACGACGAGTCCGACGACTCGGAAGCCGAGCGGCGGGCCGCGTACGAGGCGGCGCAGACGCGCGCGGGGATGGACGGGCTAGCCGAGGAGCGCGAGCAGCAGCGGCGACGGCTCGGTGCCGCGGCAAATAATCCGCTCGCGGTCATACCGCGAATTACGCCGTTGCCGGATCTCAGCGTGCTAGTTGAGGAGTTTAAGGCGCGCGTGCGTCGGAAGCAAGAGGAGATGGCGCGGCTGCGGAGACGCATTGAGGAGTTGCGCGCTGAGAGGGAGGGTATACTTCAGCGCGAGCCAGAGGTGCAGAGATTGCTTAACGAGGCTGGTGAGAGGTACCGCATGTTGATGTCTGGGGCCGCTGATACAGGCACAGCGAGCGGTGAAGGTGGTGGTAGTGGCGGTGGCAATGAGAATGGGGATGCCACGGTGAGTGGTACTACTACTACTTCTACTACTACAGACAACGTCGTGGCCGCGCAGTCGCTCTTAGATCAAGCGAGGGCTGGTGGTGGAACGCCCGGACAGAGAGGGTTGGATAGCTTAGGGACTACGCCGGTGAGGCAGAGGTCGCAAATGGAGATGTAAGATGCTAGATACAATATGTTATGATACCCAATACCCAATACTTGGAATACTACAGCAGTCACTTCGGAATACGCAAGGAAATACGAGTCCAATGGTAACGAATCTTGATGTTGTGAACCTAGCCTGCTACATAAATGAAATAACCTTGTGAGAACCGCCCATGGACGGTGGAGACAGATATGCCAAACAACCAGCGCCCGTTTATTCGATTGATTAATCGTTTGTTTGTCCCCGGTATCGATACACGTATGATACATGTGCATTATGGCCGTACGTGATATACACAACGGCTGGAGTCCCTTGACTTTGCTATTCGTCCCTCCTGACCACGCTCGCTACGAATCCCGCTCTCCTTCCTTACCACACTCCGAAGAAAGACCAGTAACTGGCCATATATAAATATATCGGCACATCCGCCTTACTTCGTAGGCCGCGAGACACCAGCTCCGATAACACCAGGCAGCTTTTCCTCGCCGACGCTAAACAGCAGACCGATAGCAAAGGCGATAGTAGCAACGAGGGCAATCGACACGCCGGCAAAGAGCCAGAACGGGGTGCTAACATCGCGCTTGTGGCAAGCAGAGCCGCCCCAGTGGTACAAGCCAGTTTCGCCGCGAGAGTTAGTCTCGTTTGTAGCCATGCAATGGCAGAAGAAACACGCTTTCTTCGCCCCGCCAACCTTACCCCATCGATCGACGCATTGGCCGTGGCCTGAACACGAGTCCGTCGCCGTGATGCACGCGTTATGCGAGGTGAAGCAGGAAGGCAGGACGGGAGCGGGCGCTGGGCGGGATACGGCGGCTGAGGAGTCTAGGCTGGAAGCGCCGAAGGCGTGGAAGGGTTTATCGGCGTTGGCGGCGCCAGGGTGGCTGACGGTGGAATCGGCCGTGGGGATGTTGATGACGTTGTCGTCGTCTTCGGCTTCGGCTAGTACTTTCTCTTCCTTGAGTGCTCGGCGGCGAAGCTCGTCGGATTCGCTGCTGGGGGGTGCGAGGAGGAGGATGGTGGTTTCAAGCTTGCCGGCGAGGGCTTGGGCGTTGAGGGACTCGATGTTTTGTCCTAGTTTTGCGATTGCGTTCTTGTTCTATTGATAGTTAGTTTGCCGTGAATATAACTACCAGATCTGAAAGAGACGGTGCGTACCTTGGTAACGTCGTATTCGAGATACTGCGTCTTGCCTTTCCAGCACTTCTCGTTATCGGAGTCGATGGATTGTTCGAACGCGCAGTTCGATTTCTTGCCCGCAACAGGTAATCGGCTCAGTCCAGGAGCTGTGAAGGCGAGAGTCACACGCGGTATGGCGCCCTTGAAGTCCTTGTGCTTATCAGCCGTGACGCCGGAGAAAGCAATAACAAGCTGGCGAGGTTCGTTCGCGTCTTTGGTCTCCCCAAACAGTGGCCGGGGCGCCTTTCCGAACTGGTTAATGTAGGATATAGATTCATCTTGAGGAAGAGACTTGGACAGCTGTCCTAGAGATGCGGGTTGCTCTGGCGTGCTGAGGCGCTGGAGGAGGATAGCTCGGGCGAGTTCGTTTGGTATCGAGGGAGGATTCGAGGTAGTTGTAGTCTTTGATTGCCTGATGATGTAGGCCTCAGCGGTCTGCTGCTGGTCTTCGGCGCGGGTAGTGGCAATGCCAGCTAAGGCCGGTAGTAAGAAGCTGTGTAGCTTCATTTTGTTGAGATTGGTTGATCCCGAAGCTGTTTTAGATGTGATGGAGATGACGAAGAAGGGCTTATGAGACGCTGCTGCTGCATCTTAGGGATATGAGAGTCTAGTCGAACCCCGGAAAATGCATACGTACAAGATGGTATGCATAATCTGGAGACTACTGATACAATTGACACGTGATATACGGATGTCCCTTTCAAAAGTTCGTTCCATAGGGAGACCCTTGTCACTCCGTCAAGCTTTGGCCATGCTTAGCGGCGGCTGTTCACACATTTGGTAAAGGTATCTTATTTTACTCTAATATTTCAAAACAATATTTCTTCTTTCAAATAAATTGTAGAATTTTGAAAAAAAGGAAGGTTTTAAATTTAAAAAGGTTAGGTTTTAATATACTATTTTTAAGCTATAGCAATGTTGCTTTTAATTGTAAGAAATAGTATTAAAGTTAATGATAATGATGTATACATCTTCAAATGTGCTGACAGGTGGTGGCCGAGCACTTGACAGCTGCTGGCAATCTTGACAGGGGTTCCCTATGGAAAAAACTTTTGAAAGGGACATCCGTATATATTCCGTATATCTGATAAGATTAACCACCTCTTTATGTACGTATCCCGTACCTATACATATTATGACAAAGACAATATTGAATATACGTGGCACAGTACGAATATTAATAATAACTGTCTCAGTTCGACGGTGGGGATCGACGTATTGAAAGTTGAAAGTTAGAAAGTTGCAAAGTCAGGGTCTCGAACTTCTAGTGTAGAAGCACATGTTCAATGGCTTTTCCAAGTCACTTTTTATAAAAGCTAATATTTTGCCTTGTTCGCTAATTTATTATTTATATCTAAACGTCGACAATCCTCTCAAGTATCTTTTCGATGCAGACTTGCCATGAAATGATCGATGCGACGCAGAAGACGGGCAACCTTTGAACCTCTAAGGAATAATTCAACCACTTCGTCCATCCCTCGATATCCCGAAAGAGAAGACTGACACCTTTCTCCCCTTCCTCGGCCGCCTATCCCGGGCGCGCCTCGATTACAACAATGCCTTCCATGTTGCGACTCCTACGATCACGACCGAATATCCTATCCCTTACCTCGAGGGCTAACCGGTCAAATCCGCCCAGTTCTCAAATTATCCATGTGCATAGAGTCAATATCCGGCGAAAATGGTTCAAGCCAATGTATGCGATTTCTATCGTCCGTCTTTCCAGCCTTCGCCACGAATGCTAAGTTGTATCGCGCAGGAATTTTATAGTCGCCGGGTGCATCTATTATATGTGCTACCAAGTATATACGTCGTCTGTTCTTAATACCCTCGGCAGGTGGCTCGACGATCAAGAAAAGCACCTAACCGAGGCGGAACGGCAAGAGATGGAAGAAGCAGAGTACGATCCTATATTTATTCCGCTCCCCTTCACCATGAGGATGGTCCCGTCCGACCCCTACAAAGGCTCCGACCCGGAGTGGCAAGCCTTTGTCAGAGTTAGCAAGGATAGAGAGAAAGTTAGGGGGATTCAACGTAAGCTAATTTACATGCTCGAGGGGGAGAAAAGGAACGTTGGCTGACAAAGCCGTAGGCGGCCTCGCCGATCTTGTTCGCAAAACCGCATCAAGACATCCTATGCTTCTCCGGAGGTGCGGCGGGAACATGGAAGTAGGACGGTATTGGCTCGACGTACAGTACCCATCCCGACCACCGCCGACGTTCGTCCGGAAAGGGTACGTCCCATTCCTACCCCAACGATGCGGAGTTAACTTTGAAGTCTAATCCTTCTTTACAGAATATCAATAGGTGACGACGGTACTTATATCGCAGAGGAAACTGTCGATGCCGTGACTGCTATCCGAGTGCGACGTGCTCTTTGGCCAGATACACTTACCCTGTCATTATGGAGCTTCTCGGGAGCATTATTAAAGCAGAATGCTTCAAATTTTGCTAAATTATTTGGATACGCGCCCGCTCACCCAGATACCTCCTTTCAACAGGCCGTCGAGAAGCTGAAGCAGTCCACCGAAGAACCCAATTCTAAAACTCCAAAGTCTCTTTCATCTACAAATACGCGGGCAACTGGTAGTTCGTCAACGGACCCGACTTCTCCTGTCGAGAAAAGATCTGCTGAAACGACACCAGATCACAGGCCCTCGACAACCTCTTCCGGTTCGGGGGTGAGTAGTCCGGTCCCAATCATCCCCAACGCCGAGCCAGGCAAACCCAAGAGCGCCAAAGACATGTACGGTATCAAGACTACGCAAGAACATACCAGTGGACCATGGCATGCATTTAAACAAACCTTTGTACAGACATGGCGACCCATCGGCGGGTTTCCTCCGCGGGGGGCGATATACGTGGCTGGGCTTGTAGAAATTACAACCCAGCGTGCTTTTATCACAATCGACGTCACCGCGTGGTGGGACCCGAAGACGGAGGCGTTTGACATGAAGAGCACTACTTTCCGTCTCAAAATGATACGTGAGAGGACGCAAAGCCCCCTAAGGTGAAATAAGCAGCAGGTCAAACTAGGGCCGTAGAAATCATCACAAATGACATTAACAGGTAAAGTTGGCGTTTAGGGGGGGAGGGGGGGTACAGGATTGAAAACGTCTATTCAAACGGGTTGGCAGAAACTAGGCAAGATGCATCGCTGCATGCATATAAGGGGCGTTTTTCGGGTACAGGGATATTATTTCGAAATGTTTCATAATGGAACTAGAGCGAGCGAGTTTTGAGAAAGCTTTCTAAGACTAGTAGATACCATAGAGACGGGTTCGGAGGACGTCCCTCCTACCGAGATACCTAAGGGTCCAGCGGATTTATACATATGCGTTGCTATCCTAGCCCTATGAATTCTCGAAAAGCCTTGTTTAGACGTTTGGTCGGTGCTCGTCATTATATCGCAATAACAAGGTGATATTTCTTGGATGATTTAAGTCTAATACAGGCAAATTCACCTTGGACCTTGGGTCTTGGTCTTCATCACATACCTAGTTGCTAAATAAATCACCGTATACTCCGCCACGATGATTTTATCTTCCGAGAAACATTGGATCGAGGAAGGAGGACGTGATAGGGGAGATGATGTTGATGAGCCTACCCTGAGGCTGTATCCGAAAGCCCTATACTATAACTCAGTGTGTGAATATCACATTCGCTACCGGCTGCCTACATGTAGCAGTAGTATATCGACCCCCTCGATAACAATGAGGGCTACACACATTCTATCAGCCTAGTTGAGATATGCCCTTGTAGGTAGGTATGTCTCCGGACGTGCTGCTATTTGCTATAAAGTGACAAGGCTTAAGTGTGTATCAAAGATCGTGGTAGATTAAATATCAGCCCTGTCTTACATGTCACTTCTTGTCTTTTCCTGCTTATTCTATGGAAAGAACTAGGACTATGCATCCCGCCCAAGATTTATTCAGCACCAGGCGAACATGTATTCAGGTGGTGAGTTGATCAACCCTTTTTTCGTCTTTCCCATTTTACCTGCCTTTTCATTATGACTGGCTTGTTTCTCTGCTCTTTTGGCTTCAATCTGAATTCAGTCCTCTATTTTCAAATACGGTAAAGTTATATGAATACCGAGTTAGGCGCCTAGGTAATTAATTTTACCCGTGTATTGATACCTCGATTGTTGTAAAAAAACACGAATATAGTTGGCTCAACTCCGTTTGCAATTCTATTCAACACATCGGAGTCCCACAGCTATCATATAATGGTGCATGAAATGAGAAATCCGGGCCGAGCCATTCCCAGTGGCCAATTGGTCGACTTTATCTCCCTGATTCGAGTTCAGTGTAGCACAAGCTGCCGGGACGCTGCTGGCCGATTCTAATGGTGGCCGTTTGTTTTGTTGACCACCAGCATGGGAAACAGTGCGTGTCCAAGATCGGATTTGGGTGCTGAGGTGACAAGTCGAGCGTGCCTCGACAGGCGAAATAGAGAATATAAAGCAACTTCCTGACGGCAATTCCATCCTATACTCTTTCGGATGAATAAACATTGCAACAATGAGTCTAACGTATTTCATTGTCGATGCTATCAAGGTCGGGTATATTACGTGGGTTTCCGTAATACTAATAAGACTAATAATCACTTTCATATCCTCCTTTTCTTTTATTAAGCAGCACCGACCCCCGTCAAGCAACAGCACACAATATATTCTGGTCAATAGAGCGGTTGCAAGCTTTGGGTTCCTCCAAGAGAATAAGTTGCAGAACCGACTCGTATCACGAGCCATACCCAATGGAAGACTGGTAAATGTGTTTGGGGTCGACAACGCATTTACAACTACAAGTGTAATCACCTACCGGAGATTCATACAAAGGGTCGGACCTGGATTACGAAACAAGAATCCCGAGAAGTGGCATAAATTTTTCAATTCTGCCTCTACGACACTTGATCTTATTCTAACCGACTTTCGAGGCGTAAGGTACTCGCTGCCCGTAGCTATTATTGCTAGACAACTTGTGTTCGTTTCGACCCTACATTCATTCTTTAACGTGGACCCTAAGGACGTCAATCTTAGCGACGTAGGAGTCGCCACTGAATTAATCAATATCCTCTGGGTACAGTCGAAAACGGAACCGCAACCGGACTCATTGCGAGAAGGACGGATCTTCCTCGAAGTAGCACTACAACGAATACTTCCAGATAAGTTCCCTTGTAGCGCTCAAGATCACCCTCTGAATATCATCATTCCGGCCTATGAGACGATGTGGCGCGTTGTTTTATTGACATTCATATCCGCCGGGTTCCGGGACGTAGACCGGGAGACAGGAGAGCAGTTCCGAAAAGTTCTCGAGTGTGTACCAAAATGTTTTAAGGGCGGGAAATCAAAAGATATGAGGACGATGGCAGTAAACTTTTCCAAGGTAAGTCAACGTTCTATCTAACATTTTACAGGAGACCTCGACGTCTCTATTTTGACATTAGAAATACCTATACATCTGTTAACCTTCACAGGAGGGTCTTCGCTTATATCCCCCAACGAAAAGTATTTATCGCGCCGTCCCTACGGAACCTCAGGATTCTGACTTCGTCACATATGACGAACAAATCATCGCCGATATCCAAGAATGCCATCGAGATCCCAATATCTGGATAAACCCTACTCAATTCCGGCCGTCACGGTTCCTCCCGGGAGAATTCACGGACGCCATGAAAAACGCATACTTACCATTTAGCATCGCGCCGCACCGCTGCCCGGCCGCTGACACATTTGCTCCCCACGCCATTATCGTCCTTGTGGTCGTACTGGCAAAGGGCCTGGGCACACTGGAGTCAGGCGCGAACGTGCGGTTTGGAGATGCCAGGCTAGACGGCGATACGAGTGCGCTGTTGCCGTCTGGAAGATTGGATATGGAGAATTGGGAGCTGGAGATGAATGATGCCGTCTGAATTATTAAGTGGCTACGTGATGTAGCTACCTATAATAGTTATCTGAGGAGATATTTCACCGGCGTTGAGCTTATTGCCACACTTTGGTTGACACCTTTGGGGCGGCACAGCTTTTAGGGATAGGGGACTATTACATGTGAGAAAATCCTGGGGAGATACTGAAATATTCTAGAATCTAGAATGTATTAGTACTACACGTTTTTAGTTTTAGATATCTACCTCCTTAGAGACTTTTCCTAGGGTTCTTCGACGCTCGATTCTTTTACTGCCCTTTTAGCATTGCTTATACCAAATACCTTATTAGGTAGGTAGTTTCTATTCTTAACAATTCCTTTTCCATTTTGAAACATGTTTTCTTTGTACGTCTGTAAGCACCTCAACCCCCAGTAAAAAAGGACCGTTTCCGACCATTTATGAGCAAGGATTCTCCAAGCACGTCATATGCAGCTCGTGTTGCGTTGATCGCAGCTGAAATTTTTGGGGCTTTCCCCGGATTTCCATTTAAGCTATGTACAAGCTTTTTTCTAGCTACGGACGACCGAAACATTTAATATAGGTATACTTTTAGTATAGACACCTCAGCTTTCTGTTATATATGGGTCGGCGTTGCTAGTCTTACGATCGTTTTTCTACTATTCTTGTTTTAGTATAGAGTCGGCTTAGTTATTGAGCGAGCCAATCATGGGGGGGAGTCCGGTCAAAAAGGGCAATACGAATACTGAACAGCAACTGGGAGAAGACATTGCTGTTGGGATTGAGGATGTCAGTACGATCCCCAAGGGAACAATTGATCCCGTATACGAGGCCAAAGCGAGAGTCTTGAATAGAGCGGTACGGATCTTTCCATGATGCTCGCTCTTGGTATGTCTTCCTAATAGTTTGGATTGCAGATTCAGGATATTGGCATGGGATGGTACCAATGGCAGCTCTTCATCGTTGTGGGTTTCGGCTGGGCGTCTGATAATCTTTGGCCGATCGTCACGTCGCTCATATTCACGTCTATCACTAATGAATTCCATCCATCGCGCCCCCCGTTGCTAAGTCTTGCTCAGAACATCGGCCTGCTCTTCGGAGCGGTGTTCTGGGGGTTTGGCTGCGACGTCTTCGGCCGGAGATGGGCTTTTAATCTAACTCTTGGTGTAACAGCGGTATGGGGGATGATAGCTGCCTCTGCACCCAATTTCGCGGCTATTGGGGTATTCGCCGCATTTTGGTCGTTTGGCGTCGGTGGCAACTTACCAGTCGACTCTGCAATCTTCCTCGAGTTCCTCCCAGGATCTCACCAATACTTACTCACTATCCTCTCTATCGACTGGGCTCTTGCCCAAGTTGTAGCTAACTTAATTGCGTGGCCACTGCTAGGGAACTTTACCTGCCAACAGACGGATCCGGACTGCACCAGGGCCAAGAATATGGGGTGGCGTTATTTCATGATCACGATGGGCGGACTAACGCTTATCATGTTCATTCTCCGCTTCTTCTGCTTTACCATCTACGAGTCGCCCAAGTATCTCATGGGAAAGGGGTTGGATGAGGAAGCAGTGCGCATAGTTCACGAAGTGGCACGGCGAAACAAGAAGTCCTCATCGTTGACTGTCGAAGATTTAAAAGCCTGCGAACCGGACGGATACGAAAATAGGATAACTGCGAATGATGCCGTAAAGCGCAAGTTAGAAAGCATCAATCTTACTCATATCCGGTCTCTATTTGCTACGGGGAAGCTGGCGTATAGCACAGGGGCGCTAATGGTGGTATGGGCTTTTATCGGTCTCGGGTAAGTCTGAAAAACGGTTGCTATTCTTTTTTACACTTTTTAACGTCTTATAGGTACCCGTTGTATAATGCTTTCCTCCCATATATCCAGAGCACTCGTGGTGTAGACTTTGGCGACGGGTCAACTTACATCACATACCGCAATTCGCTCATCATTGCCGTGCTTGGCGTGCCTGGCGCTCTTGCTGGCGGCGCTCTTGTCGAACTACCGCATTTCGGACGAAAAGGCGCTTTAGGTTTAAGCACGATCTTGACCGGTGTCTTTCTTTATTGTTCGACTACCGCGACCAACTCATCGAGTCTATTAGGGTGGAACTGCGCCTACAACTTTACGAGTAATATCATGTATGCCGTCTTATATGCTTTCACGCCCGAGCTATTTCCCACAAAGGACCGAGGCACCGGCAATGCACTAACAGCGACGTCGAACCGCATCTTCGGCATTATGGCCCCTATTATTGCTATGTTTGCCAATCTGCAGACATCGGCTCCGGTCTACACGAGTGGTGCATTGTTCGTTGCAGCCGGACTCCTCGTGGGGACATTGCCGTTCGAATCCAGGGGAAAAGCCAGTTTGTAAGGGGCCCCTTTTCCGAGTGTGTCGGTAGAAACTTGGACGAGGAGCTAGCTTTATCGGCTAGAGGCCAGCATTGAAGTTGTAGGGCCTATTGTTTACTATCGTATATTTCTTGTGGTACCAAAATGATACCCTGTGTTATATTGTCTCAGACTATGTATATTCTTGTGTTATCTAGCATTTCTGTCATCTAAAATTGCGTCGCTACTTAAGGGATATTTAGCACAGTGAGCGTTAATGATGTAAAAGAGTTAAAATAGCCACTGTCGAACTACGACAAGTCCAAACCCTCATAATTATAACATAGGATTCGATGCAGCTACTCTAAAAAGTCTAATATGAAGAGGCAGATATATTCGACACACCGGTAGCACAACACATATATATCCCTGACGCGTCATCCCTGTACCTCACATCAAGCTGTCTTATAATGCTGCGTAAAGTCGTATCGCATGTCGAAGAAATTCAGGTACATGGCCTTCTGCTTCTCGAGGTCGTCCTCGGCGTCTTTGCACGCCTTCATGACGGGATCGCGCTCTAAAAGGGTATCCGGATCGCTGTCCGACACGCGGCGGAAGTTGCTCTGGGAAATGGGGTCGATCACCGTCTTCCATTTCTCAATACGCTTCTCGCTGTACAAGTCTAGGATCGACTCGTCCGCCTTGCCATCCCAAATTCCCGCTAGACAGTCGTATAGCCCGCCTACGTCTACAAATCCGCCTGTGATACCCATGCCACCCCACGGGTTACACAGATGTGCCGCGTCGGCCGCCAATAGGATCCGGCCTACGCGGAAGGAAGGCGCGCATCGCTGATGCATCTTGTACGGCGATATCATGACGAGATTGTACTGGTCTGGCTTGGGGTGTCCCGGCAGCATTATCTCGTACTTCCACGGCTGACGCTCGAGCATTTGCTCCCAGGTTAGGCCGGGGGATTCACCATAGGTTACTCTATAGAGCCCATCTTCGGTGAGCCTAGCCGCCATCTATATACGTGTGTCTCGGTTAGTTTTCCGAAGATGGGAGTTATCCCCCTTTGCTTCCTACAAGTATCGTGCGACATCAGAATAACTCACGTAGAAATGATCAGGATGTAGGATGAAATTGGAGTCTCTGAATCCAAACTTCGAGAAGTCATAGTAGACCTATATCCTCGGGTTAACTATCGCCGCGTAAGGGGAGAGTTCGGAATCTCACGTTCGTCGCTACGATCTGCTTTTCCCAGGTAAAACCAGGGTACTCGTCTCCGAAGAGGGACTTCCTCACTTGGCTTCCCGCACCATCACACCCGATGATGTAGTCGCCGTAAATTTTCTTCGTACCCTCCGGGGTTTCAACGTCGACCCAGGCTTGTTTCTCGTCCTGGCCCGTTCCCGTAACCTTGTGGTTCCAACTGATCTTGCCATTGTACTTAGACAGGAACTCATCGAGCATCAACTGGTCCAGCTCGCCCAGGACTAGACACGCAAGGCGTAGGTCCTCGCCGTTGTAGTCGGCTAGCGCGGCGGCGTCCATACCCGTGATCCAGCTGTGGTCCTCGAAACGCCGCCAGGACATCGATGTCGGGCTTATGCCCTTCTCGCGGATCTGATCGATCACACCGGCACGCCTTAGATCTGGGATTGCGGGAGGGCCATAAATAGCGGCCCTCGGCTGCTGATCCAGCTCGTGCGAGGCTTCCAGGATTTCCACGGGAATCCCATGTTTAGAAAGGAGCAGCGCCAGTAGCAGACCCGAGGGGCCGGCTCCCACAATGATTACCTAATAACGGTAGCATTTATATTAGTCGAGATCGCGAAGATAAAGGGGGGGATGGCAATATGTATTATTTTTTTAAATTCTAGACTCTACCTTTTGGAATGGCCGTGACATGATTCTTGGGTAAAGTGACTTTGCGTCTAGTGGACGATGTATGCGTGGGCAGGATGGGCTATTCTATGGAACGCGGGGTGAAGGTGAGGAAAACGTGTTGACAGTGGTGCATTTTCTCGTGGATCGTGTCGGATCCTTTCGTCGACCATTTAGTTACCTACTGTCGCTAACTGGAAAGGACCCGAACCCCGACTTCGGGGGGGTGTTCGTACACTTGCCGAAACCATGGGCCTGGTTAATGGCCTGGTTAATAGAGCGAGCCGAAAGGTTTCCCCGCGGCCTAGACGCGAGTCCCTGCATGGAGCGTGAGATGCCTAGGTATGTTTATTGTTTGGGGTAGGGTACACTTCAGAGACAACCAGCGCAACTTGAGACAGCCGGCTGAACGGACTCGCGGACTACGAGGTCATCCACGGTGATGTCATTCATCTGATATGAGAAAAAGGGGAAGGACGTGAAAAGGCATGTGAAGCCGTGTTATACGTGACACTAAGCGCAGTGTACCGGTCGGTTTATACTACGGTGCAAAACAGGTAATTAACCGGGATTACATATCATGCAACTTTATATAATATATAATCAATTTATAAATTTAAGTAAAAAATATCTTTTTAAAGGCATATAGGTAATACCCGAATTTACCCATGAGATTAAGCCACATTACGTAACGCCGTCAACTTTACCGCGCCGAGAAAAACGGGCATTCGGCGCTCGTTTCGGGCTCGTTTCGCACCCGTCCCTCCGCCCGGCGCGGCTTCGGCGGCGGAGATACAATTATTTAAGCCTAAAACCACTTCAATCATTATAACGGTAACCAATAACTATCCCATAAGTACCTAGTTGTTAAATCCGTGGTTAAGTCCGTTCTCAAGTACGTGGTTAAATCACGTCCCTCGTTGTTCGAAATAGGCAGCCTGCGCCCCTTTTTGTTGGTTAAATTCCACGCCGCTTGGCTGGCAATACCTTTACTCCTTTCCGTACAGCCTTTTATTCAATTTAATTAGTTGAATTTAATTACGACACAAGGCCTATACGTTTAATTATATCGCTTTTACTCGGTTGCGTGCATTAATTTAAGACTACCTATACAGTCGCATGCAGTCATTGCGAATTAAAAAGGCTGCAAACGAGGTCCGATGTAAGGTTCGAAAGTATGTATAAAGCTGACTGTATTGTACGAGGCTATTTGTTTAGATGTGAGGCTGGCCAATAGCTCGGTGAGATTAGCAGATTCCGCGGGATTGTTATGAAATATACATGCGCGGCCGCGTAAGTTGTATGAAAATACATGATACCTTTTGGCCATGGGGTCAATCTGACAGTAATACACAACCCAAGCTTAAGCATACGGCAATCCCACATATGTAAACGAATCGAATACTCTAACTCCATACATGTGACGTGACAAGGGTATATCACAAGCTGCCGAGATCCAACCCGGATCAGCGGCCATATAAGTTGCGCAAACATCGCAAAAGTATCGTATCGTAGATCGCCAAAGCCGTAAGTAATGCAAGCCAGCCAGCCCCCTTTTTAAGATTTCATCCGACAGCATAGGTAGCTTTGATGTCCAAGATCGCCTCGTCCCGTTCAACGCAGCGCGCCCGCCCCTTTCTCAACCACAAATGCAACTCCGGACTTCTCATAATCCGAATTCTGCATCATCCCACTCGCCATTCTACCGCCGCTCTTTCCAATCTCAGCCCTCTCATCGTAGCCCCATCTCGCAACACCTCCGCCCCTAATCCACCCCTCTAAATTACGACACTGGCTCACGTCCGCCCACTCGAGATTTGCGCACCCGTCCAACACGCTCTCGATGCCCGAGGCCGTGACGCGCACACACCCGCGCACACTAAGCCGCTCGAGGTCGTTGAGGTGCAGTGCGACGCACGCGAGGCTATTGTCGCTCACCGCGCTACCACAGAACGCCATTTTCAGCTCGCGCAGGCCGGGAAGACCCAGCGCGACGACTTCTGTTGCGGTGTCTGAGAGCGCGCAACAGAAGGATAGATCGAGGTGCGTTAGGGCTTTGGCAGCGTGGACGAGGGCGACGATTGCATTGTCGGAGAGGTACGTGCAATCGGCGAGGCAGAGGCGGGATAGATTGGAAAATCGGAATGGGGCCCAGCTTTGGAAACCACCGTCGGTGATCGAGGTACATCTGGTTAGAGTTAGAGATTCTAGTCGATTTGAGGCGTGCGCTGCCATGTGCGCCATTGATCGGTCTGTTATATGCTTGCAGTACGATAGGTCGAGACGTTTGAGCTTCGGACAACCGATTACGGTGCCGGGAGGCGGGAGGACTATCGCCTGCGCCTGCGCCTGTGGCCGCTGCTGGACTCGGAGGCGCTGTGTTGTAGCGGCGGGGTTCTGATTCGCGTTTTGCTTCGCGTTCTGCGGGGGGTTGTCCGGGACAACCCAGCCGACTACTCGAGCTAACAGGTTATCACCAACCTTCCGGCAGTTACTCCAGTCGACCTCTTCCAAATCCTTAGCATTGTCGCTCATTTCTAAGATCTGGTTGGCCGAGACGTCCCATACAGACTTCATCCTCCAGACCTTGATGTGCTTGCCGCAGACTTTCCACAACGTAGAGAATCCCTCATCCGTGATGTGAAAGCAGTTGCTAAGATCTATCGAAATCGGTCGCGGCCCGAGAAACGGCGCGATTATATTGATGAGGACTTCATCTGTTATAAAGCGGTTGTAGGATGTGAGGTCCACGTGAGTACATAGTTTCGGCGAGGTAACTAGGAGCCTGCGCACATGGGATGACAGTTGTCTTAGCCGAATGAGCTCGGCAAGGTCGAGGAACTGGAATATCGTCACCAGGATATCGTCAGGAAGTAGAGCGTCTTGGATGGGTTGCGGCCGGCTGGGGAATATCTTGACTTTCTTTGTTGGTACTTCTATATCGGGAGAAAAGTATGATAAAGGGGATTGGATGGTTGTAGAAGTATTGAATTTAGTATTGAGCTTGTGTAGACGTAAGCCGTTACTTGTTGGGGCGCTAGGAGGTTCGTTTGGCGGTGGTATAGGCGGCGCAAGGGATCCTCGACGTCGGTTTCTTAGATTCTCCATATCAACACTTAGAAAAGGGTCGGGATCTTTTGGTTCCATCTGATCTAACTCATCCTTTACCGGGGAAGCGGGTATGGATGGAGTTGTAAACGTAACCTGTGGAGGCCGTAGAGGGGCTAGTGATACCGAGCCTTTCTTACGCATCGGCTCCGCGTCTACCATTTCGACATCTTCTTTCGGCCTAATCCGCGTCCTTGCCGTATCTTCAACCTGTTTCTTTATTTCTGGCGGGCATCGTTTCCATAATTCGCCCAGAGCCTCACCACTAATCATGAGACATTCAACAGCTGTGATAGACCTGACCGTCGCAGTTCGTCGGACAGAAAGACCCAGGCTAGCAACCTCTCCGAAATATTGGCCTTGTCTGAGACGCGGCCTTATTACGGACGAGCGTGTTATCCGTTTTTGCTTCCCCTCGGCCGCATCGTGGATCACTTCCGCCTCGCCCCGCACAATGAAGAAAATTTCGTTACCGGAAGTCCCTTGGCGGATTATATCGGTGAAAGGTGGATAGGTCTTAGGTTGCGCACTCATCCCTAGGAAATGAAGAATATCAGGGGGCAGCGTCGAAAATAGGGGTAGCTCCTTAAGCGTCTGCCGCACATTTATGAGGCCACTTCCTAACGCACTTCCTGCTGTTGGGTCCTCCATCCCTCCCGGACTGGGAGATTTCCTCTTCTTATGGTTTACTACGGCCCCTTCCTTAATTATACCGACATCCCCAGTTAATACCTCGCCCGGAGCAGCTTCTCGGGCCGCCGATCCATTCGCAACTTTGAGGCTATGTCCCCTTTCCTGCCGTTTCTTGTTAAGAATGGTCAGACGTTCGTGTGCCTCTTGTCTAATAGCCATTTCCATATCGGGAAATCTAGGCAGCTCCAGGGCGAGGTCCTCTTTCTTGAGTACAAGAAGTAGACATTTCGAGCGCGCGACAATAGTCGCCGTTCGAGGCATGTTCATAAGTACGCCTATCTCACCAAAAAAAGATCCCGGTTTAAGCTCAGCATATACGGCCTCGCCGTCCCGCGAAGTCACCCCAACAACTCCCCGGACTAACCAGTACATCGCTTTTGCCTCGTCGCCCTCCGTTAAGATGTGGTCGTGCGCCGAATGGATCTGGGGTCTTAGATGCTTGCCGATAGCTACCAGAAACTCCTCGGGAGCTGACATGAAGAGCGGAAAGGATCTCATGCGGTCGAGAAGATCAAGCGGCATGTCAGGGATGGTCGAAGCCGTAAGTGGGGAAGGGCGTATGGGCCGGGTCGGGTTGGTCTCACTATTGAACGACCTAATCAAGGAGACGGAGTCGCCAGGTTGACCATTAGCCGGATGGTGGGCCAGAGCCCTATAGGGCGAAGGCGGAGAGCCTGGCACTCTATTCCGCCTCATGGCTACTTCACGAGTCCTCGTGTATAGGCTTAGTATGTAAGCTCCCTATTACCCCAGTTTCGGATTCCGAGAAACGATTATTCCTTCTTTGACCCTTAACAGCCTTTGGATAGCTCCAGATAGTAGATAATGGCCTCAGATTGCTTTGGTCTCTCTAAATTGAGGGGCAAAACTTCGATCTTTCACTTTAGGCAAGAAACGATTCCTGCTATACCCTGCCGAGAAATCGCGGGTTCCCCATGCGGCAGCGCCAAATACGGGGTACGTTATTTTTTTTTATTGGGGTTCTCTTTACGCCTCCTTAATCTATCATGCGGAGAGCGACGATCTTGGAAGAAACTAGAGCGGAAGCACGGGAGCTAAAGTATATGTTGGAACCGATTCTATGATGGAGCTTCTGGCGCTAAAAAAGCTCGCGGCGTCATTAGCAGTAAAGCTGACTCGAGTGGCGCTGCTAGGAGATCTTGAGGTAGTTGTCAAGCCAGGAAACTAAGATACATGGCGGGGAGCGTAGTCGCGTGCATAGGAAATAAGTGCGGTTCGAGAAGTTCTACTAGCGGGGATCGTTCGGAGTTGATTCTAAATGCAAATCTATATTAGGTTATCTTACTCTCTCAAACAAGGACCAGGTATGTGATGGAGTTGATATAGAACTCACAATCTATTGCATAGGTAGTACCTGGCTTGAATTATTTGGTTCGTAGGTAGGCAGACTGTTGAAATTCAATTGCCCCGAGATAAAATGGAGAGAAGGGGGAAAGCGGAAAGGTATGCCAAAGGTGGTTTTGTTAATCCAATACGCTGAATGTTGATGAGGCGCAAGTCTTCGACGAGAGAAGCTCTACTTTGTGGTACTTTGGAGGTACAGCAACTTTCCAAAGACAGTGCGTATATACATACGTATTCGCATGTAAGAATAAAAATAAAAGAGGGACGTTCAGGGTCCTTCTATCCTTTCAGGGGCGAGCACGCTGACGAGGGCTACAAACAATAATAGTAATAATAATAATAATATCAAGAACAAACTTAAAGGCGGAAAAAAGGTAGGAAGACAGGCTAGCTCAGAAACATGATGACTGTCTTTGGTGTGAGAATCCAAATTATGATGTGCATGTAGGTAATGTAAGATGTCGCCCTCTTTGTTGTATGCGACCTATCGTGCGTGCAGCTGCAGAAAACCGCAGCCCGGGGCGGTTAGAGCTACCTAGGCTTGGTATTCTCAGGTGCTAGGTGCTTAATTGCTAGGAGGTACTAAATAACAGGTGCGTTAAGCAAGGAAAATCGCGGAGAAGACGGTATAAAAAACTTACGTGTCGAGGCTGTAAGGCCAGAAAAATGACGGGAGGTGAAACACGTCGAGCTGATGCAGATCTACCCCGATATGTGAAGGGAGTGTGGGACCTCTTCATCGACTTTGCCAGCTATAGCTGCTTTTTCTCTTGTACGTATTTCATGACAATGATGCGTTGTAGATTTTTAGAGATCGAATGGAAGGATTCCGTGGACAAAGAAGCAGAGAAGCTCTGAAGCACGGAGCGCATAATGGCACCGAACTACCCCTGGAAATGCACGGGCTACATATAGGTAGGAACCCCTCCGGGGTTGTAGATGAGGATTCAGTTGCTAAACTTAGCAACTGTAGGGTCCACGGCTACTAGGGTTATACCAGTCTGAGCTTTCAAGGTACCATTTCGCTCAGGTACATACCTCCAAGAAAGCCATGAGAGCTCGGGTAAGAGAAGACGCAAGAGAACAAGGATGCTATAAGGAAACATGATTACGACAGAACCCTAAAGAGCAATTGAACTTGTTCCCTTTTCCTGTTAGCCTTATGAAGACATAACATAGGTAGCTATGATTAGAAATCCTTGGCGAGCTAACTACCCGTATCCGTAGTACTTGGCTATATTAGGGGCGTAAAACTTGCGATACCTACCTAACTACTTGAGGATTTAGGCTTCTATTTCAAAGCCCAGAATTACGGTCAAAGGGGCCTTACACGCCGTAATCTCACTCTTGTTATTCAAGCCCATAATATATACTGAAACAGCTACCGGATACTGGGAACATCCAACAGCCTTCTCGGAGTAAGCGTGCCAATTACCTACCACTCCCCTCCTACGGCTTGCGTACAGGTCTATTTATATACTCAATGTTATGAAAATACAAGAAAAATGCGACCCGGATGGGGCGAGAATAATTTGGAAGTAATTTTCTTTACGCCTTCCATGAATTGTAGGATCAGCATGTTGGCAATTGTTAATGCGCAAAGACTTATATAGTAATACATGCTACATCAGAGGAGAGGCGCCTAGCTGTGTTGGTTGGATATACCAACAGAGGACTTTAGACCAATTGATTAACCACCAACCTAACTAATTGTGAGATAGAACTAACGACTATATGCCTAGCTCAGAGTTGATATTAAAGTATAGTTCTCTCCCTTAAGCTACAGCTACGCGTAGAACAGATTCGCAGACGACGTCCAATTTCGAGTAGAAGATCTTGATTACTACCTAGGTAGCAATCAATAGATACGGTGGATCGAATCCTGGTCGGCGATTCGGCAGGTTGTACCTACTCGCTCCTTCGTATGTACTTACATAGTGTCACCATTCTCGAAGTCCTCCCGAAACATTTCAAATCGCGAAGATACGACCACACGGGCCACGGCCAAGAAGATCGCCTGACTCGGGTGAGCTTCGAGAAGAGTTCTAGCGCCCTTCTATCCCCCACTACCTACCCCTCCAGTCCTCCTGGGTCTTGGTATGCTTAGTGGACGCGTACGGTAAGCAATCCCGTCGTAGGTAATAGGATTGCTCAAATTTCTCAAATGCCGAAGATAGCTGTAGATATATGTAAGGACTTCAGGATTATACGCGATTTAAGGGCTGAAGAGTATTGGCTGCAATGCTACCGGGGTCGCGAAAGATGCACGTACACAACCCATTTCATTTAGACTATTGACCTACAACGGGAAGGTCTAGCTTAAATGCAACCCTCTGTTCTCCAACGAGTTCCTAGGTTAGATGACCACCGAAACGTGTCAAAGAGGAAGGCAGCGAGTTTTCTCTTAAGACAGATATCTAGGTAGATAACGTCAGCCGTGTTTCTAGCGCTTGTTTTGATATTTCAACTACCTTGATTTCAAGATTGCGATATGTCAGATTTTGACTGGCTCATGTACGAACCCCAATGCTTATATTCTTAGGAAAATTCGGCGAGGTCATGTTCGTATAACCACTCGAATTGTAAGTTTCAATAAGCATGATAGCGTAAAGATATGCCCCCCAACGAAGGAGCAGACGTATGTAAGCTCCAAGCTACAGTCTGTTTCTTCTCCAACAATTTAACAGAGCACCCCTAACGTGTAAATACGAGCCTTCAAATCTACATACATACTTCCGTCACACTTATCCCGCACCAGGGGCGTACGGGTCACGCCATATCTCTATTTCAGGTTCATCAAGCCTGAGATGCTCCTAGTCCTATCGGTGTTCATAGCTGCTATCGCTGATGGTTAAGGAGAAATCATACGCAGAATTCAGGGCTAGTGATCCCTGATAGCAAAAGCAAACCCCAAAGTTATTGTCAAGGCAAGGACTCGTAATTGTGAGTATAATCTACCACTACGTTATCTATAATTCGTCCTAAGCACCAGTCCTGAGGACTCCGGATTCCTACATGGCGTACGGGAATAAAGCAGAAAACAACCTTACTACCGCTTCATTTCCGCTTCTTTGAGCCCCACTAGCATATATATGTGTGAAGTCATATTTCCTCGTTGCAGGAATTCCAACACATCAAATTGAGTATACCCTGTCAAATTTCCTACCACAAAGATGAAGACTAATCCAGTTCCTCCAGTACGGGGTCAGGGAACTTCCCATACCAAAAGAATGAGTAGGCAATCGCGATAATCCTTGCACATGTCCTTACAGCCCATCTCGAAAGTATAAACCAAGGGTACCCGCCAGGGACTTTGAGGTATAGCTTTCGCTGCGTAGCACATACTCTACTACCATATGGCAGGGTTAATATCCCGCAGCTTTGCATACCGTAAAGAGGTACCAAGCGCGTACTTGACGCTCGATTTCCAGAAGTATATTGCCATATCTCAGCCATGTAGCGCGGCTCGTCGCGATCAACGCTCGGCTTCATCGACCGGATCTGACAGGGCTGTAGTGCTCTTCCCTGGATGAAGTGACTACGCTCTCGATATCGCTTCGACCGGTACTCATGTTGATTGCGCCAGCATTGCCCATAGTCCCGTTGGTGCCATTCTTCATACTTGCTGTAGCTCCATTCCTGGGTTCCCTTTCGGTTCCATTCTTGATATACGCTGTATCTCGACTCCACGTACCCTACTTGATCCCATTCCGGGTATTTGTTAAAGCTCCGTTCTCTGTTGGTTCGTCTCCTATAGCTTTCGCCGCTACTCTCCCCCCACATCATATACTGTGACGTCTTTTTATCAGCTTGCGTAGGTTCGTCATATTTAGTGGGCGAACTATCTGACGACAGCCGATGCGGCATCTTAATTTTCGATAGCCCAAGGCTTTCTAGATATTGTCCCGCGGTATGGTCATCTGACATATTTGGTTTCTGGTTTGAGACGAGCTCTAACGATGATTTGGCATTCCCTTTGGCATCACCACGAGCGTGAAACCTAAGCTTGCATTTCCGGCAAAGCTTTCCGCGCGTTTTCAGACATCTAGGACAAGGGATCTCTTCTGCCTCAGAACAAGACGAGTAACCGCTTTGAATATCAGTCGGAATAGAGCTGTCGATCGGGCATTCGCCAAATGTATCAAAATATAGACCATCCATATCGAAGGCTCAAATTCATAACAGCGCAGGTTATCAGGTATATATCGCGTTCTTATACGGTGCTTGGTATTCTTACTTATTAGTGTATTCGAATGAAAATGCCCGTGAGAGGGGCTGAAGGGGCTGAAATGTTTTTAATATAAACCATAAACCTCCAAATATTAGATAATCGATTGTTTCACAAATCCCGTGACAATACAATTACATTAAAGATTTCCGAGATATTGGTGGATCTTAGACTTTACCCCTTTTACATAGTCTATGTGATCAGCGCCCGAATCATCTCATAAAGCATAAAAAATCGACAGGCAACGTAAACACTTCCCAGAAAAACAAGCGCCAGGATATGCACGGGATGCGTCATTCGCGCCCTACTGCCCGTGAGCCTACCGAATGCTATTGTACAGATGGCGTTGGCGATAGAGTACGGTATGAGGGACGCTGTTATAGTTAAAGATGATATGCGCCAGGCAAGTTGCTCCCAGCGCGAGGGGAAGGCATTGTTCCATCCAAGGCAGTATATAGCCCCAAATACCACGCCCATGGCTATGCTACCCAGATCAGCGTCATATAGTAAGACAGCTTTCTCTTTAGACCCAACGATAGCAAACACGGTAAGCGATACGTCTGTGGGGACTGGCTCTGACGGTTCTACTATTCTGTTGTCTTTGTAGAACCGCGGGGTACAGTTTCGCCTTAGGAAGGGACTGCCACTGGAGTCTTTGAGAATGTCCATATCGTTATGGGTTATCGAGCGAACGGCATCTGAATTCATAACTGAATGCTCTATCGGGACTTCGACGGCCTGGGGCTTGGTCCAATACAGACAATATGCGATAGCCGCGCAGATCGCATACGTAAAAGTTGAGAGCTCCAGCTGGGTGAGTTCCTCGTTCTGGAAGAGCTGGATGAATATCCCCAAGATAAACCAGAACAGCGATATAACTGCGATACCCTTCGCTAGAGGGTTGGTCTTGCTCTTGTCCTCGATAGCTTCTTCGTTTAATAAGGGTCCTTCATCGAGAATACCTAGATACTGGCCTACGACAATCTGCGCCGCGTTTAGATAGAGAATTACTTCACCATGGACTAGGTCCATCGCTCCTCTATCCCTGTCTGTGCGTGAATGTTGAGATGCATTGTTATCACCAGTGGCTGATGCAGCCATAGAACTTATAGCCTCGCCTGGCACATGAGATCCCGAATTCTCTGCTTGCGCCGAGGACGCTTCATTCCGTATTGGCTCGTCCGTTTCACGTCTATTTCGAACACTATTTCTTAGGGTTCCGGGCTGGGTGTTTAAGTTGGTGAGCTCGATGTTTTGAGTGGGGGAACATATAGCTGGTGATCGATCGTGAGGAGGGGCTGTTGATGCTTTTGCTCTTCCGAAAATTTTTATAGAAGCCCATAAACTCTTCAAACAATCAGAAAAGCGCTTGAAGATATTTTCCAGGAACAAGATTAGTGGCATGGTATAATTTTCGATGAGACACCCTAGGATCCTGAAGGTCGTATTATAGACATCTGCATTCTTAAATGTTTCCAGCAAGACCTTCTCATCAATCAAACGGAATTGAGCACCGTTGGGTGAATCGGTCTTCATTTTGAATTTGAGACCGCCCATATTTGCAAAACTGGCATGAGTCTTGGACCATTCGTTAACACGTCCTTTTCCGAGGCTCTTAAACATATGAGAGCCGATAGACGCTGCACGCCAATCACCAAATGAGAACCCGACCATCAGCTCGGGCGCAATAACCATTACGATTGTCCAGAGTACTTGTCGTCGGAATTCATGATTAAAACGTGATAACCACCACTTTTTCAGCAATGACCTTGGGGTCGCCGGAGGAGTATAAGGCTCCACACTGAGATGAAGTGCTAAGAAGGTGCTGGCCGAGATAGTGACTAGGCACCCAATCCATATGTCAGAGACATCTCGATTTGAGAGGCGAAGCCATTGAAGCACGGAAGGTGGTGTCTCGGACATCGTTTTTTGAGTGTTTCGCTTTGAATACGAGTATGCAACGCGTAGTTGGAGAGCAGCGATGATACCGAACCACCTTGAAGAAGAAATAAAAAAGAAGAGAAAGCACTGAAGAGAGCTCTCTCAGTCTCTTCTACCTCTTCATAACCCAAACATTGTGGCCTTCGCCAATAGCGACGGCGCTTTGCGAGGGAGAGGCATCGCCTCGAAACACCAGAGCCTGCTTACGTGCAACGTACCGGGTTTACGGAAGTGGTCAGTCAGTTAGTTCTCATGATCATGTATATCAGTTATGTGCCTCGTTGTTCTATACCTACCTACTGCTTGCGTGTCAACCCTAAATTGGGTGAGTTTGGTTTCGTGAAGACGAGTGCTTGATATGAAGCGTATCTCTAGAAGCTCCATAGTGTTATAAGGCAAGTTACGTCAATAATGAGTAAATATGAGTAGATCTAATCAAATTAAAATCGGACATGAAAAGGTATGCGACCTAAGAGTATATGTCCTATTACGTATCAGCCATCAACGTTACGAACCTGATATGTACTTAAGGACCTCAAACTGCAACTCGCGTTTTCAGTATAACTATAAGAGGTACTTAGGTACCATAGCGGCACAATGTGGTTTCATGGAATGGTTCCAACCTATTACAATGATTCCATGTATAATAATGTTTCAATTCAGACCAAATGATTCCACAAGGCTTACAATGATTCCACAAGGGTTGGAATGATTCCACAAGGGTTGGAATGATTCCAAAAGTTGGAATGCCCTCCTAAAAATTAGAAAAAACGCTAAAAATTTGAAAAGACTGGTCCTCGAACCCATAGCTCCCACGTTTGTGTTACCCCACAGTGGGGGTGTTTAAACGTTTGAGCTAATGGGACGAGGTGGCCAGTCTCATCGAATTAGTACGAAAGTTTAATTGATTTTTATCCTTATAAGCTTTACTTTCAAAAAAGTAAAATTTTAACTTAGAAATTTTTTTTAAAAAAAAAATATGATTGGACCATTCCACTTTTAGGAACCATTCCGACATTTGCGGAATGGTTCCAGGCTTTGACCCACTTTTATTATATATTACCCAATTAAAGGCCTTAAATTTGCAGTGGGTTCCACATTTTATTAGGCCATTCCAATTTTAGCAATCATTCCACGAAACCACATTTTGCCGCTATGGTACCTACCTACATACATGCATGTCCGGAGTAGCGCCGGGGTTAAGAAGCTCAGCTTCCCACAGAAGCCCGTCGGCTCTTTCCAGCTCCTTCTCCGCCTCCACTTGTCATTTTTTACCAGTCATAAGTGGGTTATTACATCAGCCATTCCCTCCACTGAGCATCAATCAGGCGTCATTGTCTGCATTGTACACAATCTTTTTCTATAATATAACTTGAACAAATCGTCCAATTTTAATCGTCCTTTTTGTCGCTTTTCATAACCGATTTACCTGCGAAGCACGCAACAATGTCCTTCACGATTACTCTCCGTCAGGGACCTGCGCGCCTGGCATCCAGGTTGCCAGAGATCTCCAAATCCTCTCTTCGAACCGTAGTTCCCGCCCGAGCTTTCCATCAGTCCGCTACCAGATCATCCAACTTCTTCACATCGCGAACGACGCTCGTATCAGCGCTGTCGCGAACGACACCGAAAAATGCATTCACGAAATCGTCAAGAACATACATACAACAACCTGCTGCCCCCGAGGCCGACTCTGGCTCGACGATGCGACGATTGCTAACTGGTGGCGCAATCTTCGGCGGCACTCTCATCGCAATCAACGCCATTTTCAACCGCGAGACTCGAGAGGATGGCGGTATGCCACCATACGAGCGATCCTACCTTAATTCGACCTTCCTTCACACTGGCCTTGGTATCGGCATCATCGGTATCACGGCGCGGCAGATGATTCAGAGCGGTTTCGTTTACAGAATAATGGTAACGAACCCGTGGGTTGTGGCTATTGGAGGTCTGGCTCTCAGCATTGGCACTATGCTCGGAACTCGAGCTATCGATCCTGATAAGTGAGTAGTTCCTTTCAATTCCCTAAAAAAAAAAATAATAAAATAAAAAATCAACACGTAGCTAACAGAAGACAGCTACGTCCCCAAGTACGCCCTTTGGGTCGCGTTCAATGCTACCCAGGCTGCCTTCATCGCCCCTCTTGTCGCTTTCTTACCCGGTCCTCTGATCGCTCGTGCCGGCCTCTATACTGTTGCGATGATGGGATCTATCTCGATCGTGGGCGCTACCGCTAAGCAAGAGAAGTATTTGTACATCGGTGGCCCTCTCCTTGCCGGAGCTGCAATCGTTGCTGTTTCGGGTCTTGCCCCGCTCGTCCTACCGGTCACGGCCGTCCGATCACTAGCAATTTCGGAGAGCATTTGGCTGTACGGTGGTCTGGCAGTCTTTGGTGGCTTCACGCTATACGATGTGCAGAAGATCCTCTACCACGCCCGCTTGGCTGAACAGGGTATCATCAAGAAGGACCCAGTCAACGAAAGCATTTCGCTCGAGTTGGACTTCTTGAACATTTTCGTCAGGATGGTCCAGATCTTATTGATGCAGCAGAATCGCAGGAAGTAATCGGATGGTGATTAGGATAAGGACTTATTAGTAGGGCAGGTTATCATGATAAGATGAAGAGAAGAGGTTAGGCTTAAGTGCTAGGCTTAAGTATAAGGCTGATAATGCCCAGCTTAATCTGGCTATCAGAGGCAGAATGGAAACTCTCCTCTCTCCTAGCAACGAAAGGATTGTCTAGGACTATACATACAAAATGTATAAACTAGCATAGCCAAATAAAAATAGTAAAATAATTGGGGATAGTATCATGGGTGAATAGCCCCTGATTAGATTGATTGGTAGTATGATATTCTCGGGTGACTCGACAATCCGAACACGCGCAACACACTAACCACTCACCGCTAGGCACCCATGTATTGTACCTCATATGGGATAAGGGGGTTCAGCTGATTCGATAACCCCTCGAAATTCCATCGAAAGTTGAGGCTGAGACCTGAATGGAGAGGCCGGTAAATCCGACCTTCTTCTCAATCCTTTCCTCATTATGTAACTATGTGATATAGTTCGTATTATAGTTCGTACCATGATTTAACGGTTAGTCCCAACTCTGTGGCAAAGGGAGAGAAGGCAACCCTCAGCACAATTGATGACACTTTCAATTGATGACAATTTGACTCTCGCCTAGGCAGCTGCATAGGTACAATGCATAGGTACAATATATACCTAAAATACCTAAAGCACATGTACTTACCTCTGCGCCGGACAACAACCTCTTCGGACTACATCTCGCAACATATCGCAACATCTCGCAATATCTCACAATTATATACCTACCTGCATTGCAACCCATTAATATAATATCACAATAGTTCGTATTGACTTTTGGTATAAATACGTCTAATTCATCTCCCTCATTTGTTGTTTTCCCCCAAGCAAAGAGGGTTCCAATCAGTCATTGGAACCCTCTTCCGGATTCCGTATCAGCTATATCATATATGATATGGCCCCATTTAATAGCACATCATTATTCGAGTAAGCTACTCTCGTCCAAGCTATCTTGTCCTCACGAATTAAGAGCTAATCATTTAATAAAGTAACGCTCGCTTCAAGTTGCGGCAGTCTCATCGAATGCAGGGCATCTTGAAGATATTATCTATCAGGCGGCGCAAGAGTCATGTTGATGATGAAGGGGATTCTAATGATGTCGTTGATAATGATGACCAGTCATCTATCGGCAACCCAGTCAGCCCTGCTGATTCCAGCGCCGCTATGACCAATATCAGCGATGCCAACAGCGATACTCCAAAGCTCGAGGCTAGCGTAACTCATTCACTTGGGGAGATCCGATCCGAGGGGAATGTTTCTGACTTATTCCTTCTTCCCCAAGAGCTGTTTGACAACATAACTAGCTACCTCACCCACGCCAACATCGTATGCCTAGCCCTCGTCAATAAAGAATTAATGTCACGTTTCTTGCATTCGTGTACGGAGCTTGAGCTACTGGACCCCAGCGAAACCTCTCCATATAAAGCTCTAAACGCATTTGTTAAGAAAATGGATGGCTCTAAGAGTAAGATCCGAGGGTCGTTGCTTAGCCTTTTAGACTATGATTTATTAGATCTCGTCTATTGCTATAAGTGCAAAGTGCTCCACGATCCATTCCTTACATTCAAAGACCGCGCTTTTGCGCCGCGGAAAGCCCCTAAATGTATCGATTGGTCTGTGGAGCATCATATGCCCTCGCGCGCAACTAGAAAGTTGCTTCGTACTATTACAAAACACCGAATTCATGGTGCTGAATATAGACATCTATTGCAGCAGGTCAATAATACACAGACATCGTACCAAAAGGGATTCATGGTTCAGTATTCCCTGCGCATAAGATATCGCGACGATGATTTAATTCTCAGAAAGCAGCAAGTGGTCTCCTCCATCGATAAGTCAGTGCTGGCACTATGGTTGTTCAGACAGATACTACGAGATACAACACCACACGCGCTTGTATCGTTGCCCAGGGTTTATCCACTATGCAATCATCGGGATTGGAATAGTATCTACGCGCCGATGGTAAAGCGGTGGACCGAGCCCTTTTGCACCGCCGATCATTCTGGTGAAATCGAGGTACGGCATTTACCATCTTGTTTTAATAGCGAGTCGTTCGACGCATCAAAACAGGATGGGCACATGATCTACGAAAGATTGAAATGGTTATCTTCTGGGACTAAATGGAATCACATGGACGTGCCCGCGCTGCTGGGAGATGTTCTGGGCTGTCGCAAATGTACGACTGATTATAGCATCGATGTCGTCCCCTTGCCGGAGCCTTTCAACTGGGGCTTTATCCTAACAACGTGGTTGGACGTTGGTAAGATTGACTTCTGTAAGAAATGGGATAGCCATCGAGACCCTCTGATTGGTCGAGGGGTCAAACGGGACTTCATTTACGGCGATATATGTGAGAGATTCGAGGACATAACATCGAAGCACGATTATCGGCCCAAGATCAGCGAGCTTAATATAGAGAGGATGCACAATTACGGATGGAGTACACGGGCAATGGGCGGGAAAGAAAAATACATCAACTGGAGTTCGGGACACACCTGCAATCCGCAGACGGGTCAGATAGAGGATCCGGATCCGCTAGATGAAGCGGATTACTGACGAGATAATACCTCACCCAGGTATCATCACCGCCAAAGCTCGGGAATATGATGTCCCTAATAATTTGACCTCGACAAAGCGGTATTTATACGCATGATTGGGCGTTTCAGGGTCATGGGAGGTCTTTTGTTTTGACAGGAAACTAATGGAATAGGTTAGGTCATGGAGTCTATAGGTCCGCATTGAAACCAATATATGATTAATATTAGCGTCTTCCTATATATATGAGGAGAGTATCAACATCTAGTTTTGAAGCCTATACGAATCATTTCGCCTTCGTCTCTCGTGGGTCCATCCATGCTAATACGCCTCAAGTACCGAGTTTTGCGACACTCGGAATATCTCTGAAATCGCATGGCGCGGTAAACTACACCAGCAGTTTATATCTTCCACATTCACTTCAGCGGCGGGAACGTCCTCAGAAAGTGGGTCGGGCACTCATAGCCCGAGGGATTGTGATGTAGATACTGCTGATGGTAATCCTCAGCATCCCACCATTGGTCAGCGGGCACAATTTCGGTAACAACAGCGCCTTTATACCATTGCTCGCTGACCTGCTGCGTGATTTCGCGCGCAATGCGTTCCTGCTCGGGGCTGTGGTAATAGATGGCGCTGCGGTACTGAGGCCCGACATCGGGGCCCTGGCGGTTAGCCGTCGTCGGATCGTGTAGCCGGTAGAAGAACTCGAGGATCTGCCGGTAGGTTATGCGCGAAGGGTCGTAGTGCAGCTGTACACTCTCGGCGTCTGTTGCGATTACGATGGCATATTAGCTGATACCTATTCAGAAGTAGAGAGGAGAGAAAAGAAAAGGGGACGACAAAGACAAGGAAGAAGGAAGGGATAGGAGAGAGAAACGTACGGCCCGTTTGCCCCGAGCACACGACGCGGTAGGTCGGACCTTTTAGGTCGCCGCCAGTGTACCCGACACGGGCATCGTAGAGGCCCTTGCCGTCGAAGTGCTTGCGGTATAAGTGCTCTACGCCCCAAAAGCAGCCGGCGGCGAGAGTGGCCTTCTCGGCGCCCTCGGGGACCGCGGACGCGGACGCACCGTTGGTGCCACCCCCGTTAGTATCGGCGGTTATTCCTAAGCGCGTACTAGACATGAAGGGTCGGAAGAACCGCGACACGAAGTTGGGCATGGTGAAGGCCATTATTGCGATGCGACAGCGAGCTGCAATTGCGACTAACTACGATTGCGTTGCGGGCGCAATGGCGATAAGATAAGGGCTTCGGTTACGACGGTGACTGTTAGGTATTTAGGTATATAATATAATGCGGTTGACGATATGGTCATAAATAAACTGATGAAGCTAGGTAACTTGGAAATATTAGGAATAGGTTCGAAATAATTGCAGTATTTATTATTTACCTATCTTGCTTGTGCTGTTAGTGTAAGGTGGTAGGTTAGATATCCTAATGTGGTTGCTTGATTCCACATCAGAGGCTCATAGACTTCCAAATGGAGGGGCACGACTCCCGCGAACAATGACAAATCTCGCTCGACGCCACCCCTCTACAAAATGATGCGATATACACTAATTCGAGTAACAACCTTGGGTACATCCTAGGTTAGGGAACGTAAATATGTGGTCCGTGCCATCCTAAGCTTCCTGCTTTGCACCACTAGGTAATCCGTACCGCGGATTCCAAATGTGCTTCACCTTACATAATGTAAGCCCTTAGGTACCTACGTACTCAGCTCAGCTCAGCCCAGCCCTACGAAGATTCCATCTATCCATGTTAATATGTAAAAATAATTTAGATCTTGATCTTGATGACCTCAATTCGTATTTGGCTAGGCCAACGAGAGGGGATAATATTGGGACAATTCGAAAATTATTTACAATGTTTTACAATCCCCCCCCAACCGATTTGGAATCAGTCAAGACCCAAGACCTCAGCTCGTCTTAATAGTTACCTACTTACTTGTTATGTATATCGTGACGTCTCGCTGCATCATGACAATCCCGTACCATCAAACTTGAGTTAGGGCTCGTGATGAGAATTTCTGAAATTGTATCATTTCTCTAACATATCATTGAAGAGGCATAATCGAGGCATTTAAGCATGTCCCCTTTCCACGCAACTCTACCCATGGGCGAGTCAGTTCTTATGAACACGGTGTTGCCATTCCAAACATCTCGACCATCAACGACGTCACTGCTTCCTTGGTTCATCATGCAGTTTGCAGTTTACAGTTTACAGTCTGCAGTCTGCAGTCTGCAGTCTGCAATGCGGTCACAGTCCCGTCACGCTGGACCGGTATCTGTATGCGCCCTCAAGTCTCGCCCACGACAAGGGGTTCCTTGGCACGTTGCAGAAACCCTGTGGGGGATCCCTGCGCGCAAGACAATTCAGAAGAAGATCGAGGGCATGTCCAGACGATAGCTCGTGCCACGTTCCAACTCGCGTTTCAGGCGATAGGAAATTGCAAGCGGACGCGGTTCGGTTCTTCTTACTACGCTCGCATCGTGAGGCCTCACCCAAATAATGACGTCGGTACTTACCTCCTGATCGGATAAAACTCGCTCGATCTCTGGGGCAGATCGATCTGCTTAGGGGGTATATTCGACATTATTCGGTTTGCGTTTTGCACAGTACATTTTTTTGGTTCGGTATCATCCCTACCTGCTTCTTGCTTGCTCTTTGCCAAAGCGCATAATATAATTTGCTTGCGCAATTGGCCTGTGGGACTACATCCGCGTATATCGCCATCAACGACAACCCCCTATATATATATTCACATATATTCACATCATCTTCGCTACAAGTTCACCGCCAAAATGCTGACTAACCGTCGCTCGACGTTGATGATATCGCCGAACGGCAACGGCCGCCCGAACCACCACGGCGCGCCGCCTACCCTCAGCAGCGCGAAGCCGGAAAACGAACCTCACTGCACCGCCCCGTCTATCTTGACATCTACGATGCCGACGCTGCCCGGCTACCGCGTCGCGCGCGTCCTAGGTGCCGTATACGGCTCTACTACTTACGCGCTGAAAGACACCAAGGCCCTGCTAAAAGGGGCAGCGGCAGGCGGCGAGGTCAAAAGTCTAACGCATATCATGTACAACGCGCGGGACCAAGCTGTCGACAGAATGACACGGGACTGCGTGTCGCGCGGCGCGAACGCCGTTATCGGCCTGGACTTCGAGGAGAAGGAGGTACTGGGTTTCGTCCAGGTCTCAGTCTCGGGCACCGCCGTCTACGTTGAGAAGCAGCTAGAGAACCCGTTCTTGCCCGAATGACACTACCTAGGGGTCGCCCGTCTATAATATTATGCGCGCGTTCGATAGGTTCGTTAATATATTTTCGCTTCTTGGTGCGTTAATGTGGGTGGACTCGATATCTTTATCTTGGTTGGGGTGTATTTTGGATATATGTAGAGTCCCGCAATTTCAGGAATCACTAAGTTGCTGCATACATACTACAGGGACTATATTTAGTGGTCCAGACTACAGTTACATACATATGCGGTAATGTGTGCCGGGACCGCGTCACACGGATACGAAGAGCCTGGACTCGGGGTCGGGGTCGGGGTCGGAGTCCTTGAACCAGGATCGTGGAGATGAGGGAGATATGAGTGTAACGGTTGGATTGTGCTGGCTATACATACATACGTGTATTGGGTAGATATACCATTGGCAACAGCAGTTGAGGTTTGTTGCTGGGACAGAATCGAATCATAATAAGAGTTCACCGTGCCATTGTATATTTAGGTGCATATAGGTGCATATAAGCTTAGTTAATATTTCCAAATGAGGCTCTTTGCAGCCATGTTCTTTTTGAATCTAGAATCATAGTCATTGGCTCGGTTATCTCACAGTTGCTTACCTACCTACCTATGAATCTTAAATACCCTCCTATTCTTACGATAATATCAGGGGCGACATAAGGCTGCCACTGCACGACATGGTATATTTCGGATGTGACACAGCATTTATGATTAATATAATACATACCGGCCAAGACTCTCTTAACGAACGATCAATGACGATATTATTCCGACCCAAAATGAACCTCGTTCTGGACGAATTTGTGATATAGCTTCGGAAAGTTAACATGTCCAACTCGTGACTTATATCTAATTTCGACAAGTGACACCCAAGATGCTCGATTGCTGTACGCACCTACATACGTAAACCTCCGACTCGTGCCAACAAAAGTCCAGATCCGTATGTATACTATGTAGGTAATTCTGTACGACATCCCCCTTGCCACAAAGTACGTAGGTACTCAGCCAAATTTGGTCTTCCGAATTCGCTGTTCGCCTTAAACATCCATCCACTTCGTCCTGTTGTGATACGTGGGAGCCCCCGTCCCCACGGGGAAGGGGAGGGCATCGGGGCCAAAAAGGCTAAATGAAATAAGCTTTTGAAGCTCCCCGGATAGGGGTCCGCCTTATGTATGTACCTAAGTATGTATATATGTATGTCGTAGGTTAGGTATGTATGTATGTGCGTGTCACATTCCCGTTCTGGGGGGACATCATATCAGGGTCTGGTCTAGAAGCGCTATTTATAGAAAAATTCGCCCGTTTCGGGACCGCATGTTATATAGTGCTCTTTCGGACGTTTTTTTTTTTCTTCATGCGGGTTCGCGGCTGGGTGGATCGCGTCTGGGACTTGCCGGTGCTGAGGTCCCGATGTTCCTGGAGCTAGTATCGTGCGGATTGGCGACGATATGCTGGAATCGGTACGGGCCTCATATCGCCCCGTCGATGTAATCGATAGATGCCGCGCCTAGATCAGTTTGAGTCGTACTCGGCTATGAAGGTTGTCTAGTCTACGAGCAGTGCGCTATCAATAGCAATGACAGATGTTGATTATATTCACTATACTATTAAATCAAGATCGAGTACCTAATTCCATACTAGGCCGAAGGTGTTAATGGTTTGAAGCTTGAGGTCACGACGTAATCATGATTGAGATAATAAATAATAATAGCATTCTATTAGAATTAAGCAATAGCGACACTACAGTACTTCGAAGAGTGTAGACACAAAAGCTATAAAGATTTTATTTTAGTATGATGCGCCTGACATTCTTAATCGTGAAGGTATCGCATGCTAGCCCGGGGGGTGGATTCTAATGAATTAATGCTTCCGTCTGAACAACCGTGGAACTTTTTTTCCTCAATTAAATATGCCCGTCCCTTTAGTGATATCATTGTAACGCCGGTAAAATGCCAACTGTCTCCGAGGTAACTGATAATAATCCCTCAATAACCCCCTGATCATTTCTTCGTAAAGCTTTTAGCCAGAAGGCTATCAAAATGTAAATCAAGACCTCGAAGCAGAGGCCGACGAGGCGCTCCCAGGGGCCTCTAGGTTTTAAAATGAAAAAATAAAGGATATTGGCACTGATGATGCCCATTAGGGAATCCGGTGTCTGTTGCAGATTCGATACGCCAAAAGCTCGAATTGACGTCTAGGTGTGTGTGCTGTTCCAAGACGAACAGCAGGCGAGTGAAGACGAAGTGTAACGGAGAAATAGCATGGTCTCGTGAGGTAGTCTCCTCAGAGACTAAACGAGTGGGAGTGGTTTTGGTCCCAGGGCCGTGGGACCCCGTAGTATTGAAAGTCGTCCTTTTTTCTTTCCTTTAAACCCAACAACACGCGCTCTTCCCCTTATATCAACGCGGAGACGGCTTCATCCGCTTAATGGATATGGATATGTGTCGCGTGTGCTGTTACCAAATGTTGAGGCATAGGTACTTGAGGCTTGTTTTGAGGATGGCAGTACCAACAGCTGCCTGTCGTGTACTCGGTTCCACAGTTGCCACACGTATGCATCTGCATATTGTCGATATATTTGCTGTTTTCCTCTGGGTGGGATGTATGTATGCTATGATAGCCGGCGGGTTAGGTGCACCTATTGCTGCCAAGTCAGATAAGACTTTTTTTTATTCTCCTAGGCGATGGGACGGAGGCGTGGGCCGGTTCAACTTACGAGCACTATACTGGGATACTGGGTTCGGTGTTTCTCTAGATTTCCTATTGAGATGGGAGCACGAACACGTGAAGGGAGTGTTTAGATATTAAAAGTTGAAGCTGTAGTTGTGGCTGAGGCGACGAGGAGAAGATTGTACGTTTGATGCGTTTGATGGAAGAATAAATTCAAAGCGACGGCTCTCCCCTCCGTTTCTGGGGAAGCTAGACTAGAAATTGTATGCTGGGGGGTTTGCTCAGCAAGGTCCAAGTTCCCTTGAGGGATGGATCGTCTGTGTGGATTAACAACTTTAATATCCATCCCAATTTGGCTCTAATGCACGATCCATCAATAACTTCACGATGGCTGGCGGGCTAGACCCACCAACACCACCTGCCTACTACAGTACTACTACATACAATACTATGTAAGGGTCTTTGCCAATAGCGCGACGGGTACCTACAACACCAGGCAGGCCAAGCAGAGAAGCCAGGCAAATACCTAGGTAGGTATACATATATGCATACACTACATATGTATAGGCAGCTTAGGCAGGATAGGACAGGGAATAGATGGAATGGATTGCCGCCTAAGCGAATGGAGAGAAAGGTAACTCTACATACAGGCTTAGGTCGAATTTATTTAGGAAGCATGTCCCGTCCCAATATGCTAGTTTACGCTACAGACGTGCCAAAGACAGAAGCTGACCACGTTTACCACGTGGTGCTCGCCTAGAATGCCCGTCTTATTCGGCATCGTCGGCTCCTACCGAGTCTGACCACTGGCCCTGCGAGGGTGCGATGTTTAAGACGCAGCCAAGACCGCGGGATACCTTTTCGGCCGATATCGTATCACATCCCCATTCGCAGGAATGGAATTCGATGGAAAAAAAGAGAGCCGTGGTAGCCAAAGACACATAAGACACATCAGAAATAATAAAGTCGATCACCAAAAGACGGGTTTGGCAGGGTGCGGGAATATTGGGCTGTACCTATGTTTGCTGTGAGGTAGGTAGGTTAGGTATTTTTGGCGAACTGCGAACTGGCAAATCGCGGGCTTGCTCGCTTGCGATAGCTTGTATGGACATAATTAAAAGCTTTTCTGGGGATAAACGATAAACGGACCGGATGCGGTGTTTGCGTCTCCTGATCGTGTCCACCTCGCCCGTGAGAGATACCCTCCAAGACGATCTCTCGGAGAAGCCAAGTGTGATGGGCCACCACAGGAACGACAGAACGAGTGATGGGCAGAGGACAATGCACACATTAATCAAAGAAATTGGGACGGGTTCCTAATCGAGCCACGTTCCCCATTTATACTTATCATACTTATAGGTCCTCGTAAGAATTTATAGGCTTGGCACATCGTGAGCTCCGATTTTCTACTTCCCAAAGTTCTATCGGTGTGTACGAAATACTGCAAAATACGGAATATAGAAAAGAAATAAAAATAAAAATAAAAATATGCTGCAAATATCTGCTACCTAATATCCGCAATTGTCTCCATTTAGTATCTACCCGTTCATACCTACCAAGTACCTAATCTGCCCAGCATCTGCCAGCGCGCATGGTCTTGCATGGCTGCATGGTGAGGCTCTCGTATTTGAACGACAATCGCGTCAATCTTGTCAATCTTGTCAATCGTGGAAAAAACGCAATCGCTAGGCTTGAAAGTCTTATTAATACCCTCCCTATTCCCCTGCTGATCTTGCTCGTCTCGGCCCCAACTGCGTGTTCCCCCTCTCGCAATCACTTGAACGTGTCTAGGCGAACCGTCCTCACCCAATTACAGCGCTGCCGCCGCCCAACGTGCATCTGGTTCATATCCGTCTAAAATCCGAGTTGCTCTATTGCTCTACATTCTCCGAAGCTGACGGTCCTGCAGTGCATCGAGCGGGTGCGCTTTTCCTGGGTCTCACTGCTTTGGATCGATTCTGGACAAGACATGAAAAATGAACCATTGACGATGTTTCGTGGCGTATTATGGTAATAATAAAACTTGACCGGCGTGAAAATCTTCATTGGGAGAACGCGTCCGTTGTGGGACTTCTTCACCTTCCGAGTGGCGCCAAATCAAGCTATTTAGTCCAAGCCCGCCTACATAGTAACAGCGGATATGAGATCCGTAGCGCGGACCTAAACTAGACAGGATCCCTAGGCGAGCTTCTTTTTTAGTCTATTCGTAATTCAACGGTTTTAATAATAGCTTCCAAGGCATTTGCCAAGATGGCCAAGTTGTTGATCGAGGTCCCCTGACCCGGCAGTTTGGTTGAAGCCAGAGGCAATCCTTCGAAGCCGCGACGAGGATAAATACACAGTACCCACCGGCATGACTCCCGAGAGAACAGTGCTCTGCTTCCTAGTTCGAGTGGTAGCGATGCGAGTGATAGACCAAGCTAATCTTGTGTGATGCTAATCTTGTATGATGTAGCTCCACCGTGCCGAAGATCTCGAGACGCGTACATAGTACGACTTTAAAATTATGGTAAAAGTCTGCTTGTAATCGGATGGGGTACTTCGTATAGTCTTGTTGTCTTGTAGCTGACATCCCGAAAGTATGATCTACGGAACATACATGAGACTATCCGACATCCCGAGCCATACAGCCATACTTATGAAAGAAGTACACAGTAATTGAATTGTTGCCGCCGTAAGAATCGACTATTACGTCTCGTCAGCTCGTCAAGAACAATTCGAAAACAGCATTAGAATAGTACAACTATGACGTAACGTAGCAGTCTTCCAATTAGGATATTTACGATACAGAATTGTCGTCGCCATCGGTAATTCCCTATGTCCAAAATATCGACTTTCATACAGGACTTTCATACAGGAGGGTATAGTTGAGGGCGTCGAAAAAATAGTATGAGAGACGGGGGGTTACACCCCGAGTTCAACCTTGCATCTGAACATATCAGCGATGGAAGATGGTAGGATTGAATGTTACCGCGACATAACTTCGCGCTTGCTGGGCTTGGAGCCGAAGATCTAGCCGAGTTCGGGAAGTATACCTAATTCGTAAGGTTGCTTACTTACCTATAGCGCCTACGCATGCAACCTCTCGGCCTCCACAGCGTCAGAGCGTGTAGATTTTAAGACTATATTGATCACGACATAAGCCTGCAGTGCTATAGGAGTTTATGTATATCATCACTTGTTCTTTTCAAAAATCTACTCAATTATAATATGACGCTAAAGTGACCAAGTTAATTGCATGAAAACGCGCTTATTCAATTATTCATTATAAGTTACAAAACCGAAGTGACGAATTCTTCATCTAGAGTTGCAGCAACGATATCCCTAGAATAGGAAGGGCTCACTAAAATCGAAAGGAGCACATAATTGGAAAAGAGGTTGAAAATTTAAGAAAAGATAGGATGCACGAAAGAAGAAGGGGGAAAAAACCCCCCCATTTACCAAGTCAACGATTGCGACCTACCTTTTCGCAGAGGATTCAAATCCTAAACTTTTTTTTTCTTTTCCCTTGAAGGGGACGCAACATTCGCATCAACTAATGCGAACACGACGATCGTACCCACATAAGCAGGTAGCTTACAGTCTTTAGCGTACCTAATGTACTATGTAAAAAGTTGCCGGGCTGTATTTATACCTCTACCTCTCAAAAAAAGAAAAACTAGATAGCGGAGTTAAGTCTCGGTATAAGAGAAAAATTTTATTTCAATAAAACGCTATTATGCCGGCCTTACTATTTAGACTAATCCCATATGGAAATTCTATACGCCTAAAGCCGAATTCGAATCCTTCGGCATTTAAAAGGTGTGATTATATTCGGGAAAGATGATCTTCCACGTCGCCGAAAGTATTACAGTTGAGGTAGACTAAATAATTAATACGAAATTAGATAAGCATCTTAGGCGTAACTCTATCATCCGATCAGTTCAGTTATTAGTATATCCAACTAAAGAGTCGAGCATCAACGCTATTTATAACGAATGTTACACTTCTGTCTACCTTCTTGTCATATATTTAAATAGAACCGTGATCAATGAGGCTCTAAGAGCCACTCATACTAAAACACATATCATTCCAACTAGTGTCAAAACCTAGAAAGTCAGCAATTTCTATACTTACCTCTCAGTAAGCTGCTAAGATATTGAAAAGCATGTCTGCTAGTTTTTGGTAGTCAATATCCAGCTGGTCCACATCAAACAAATCAAAGACACGTAAGGCCTTTGGTATCTAGGGCGCCAATAAAAACAACACCAAAAGTCAGCTTCAAGCTACTGCTCGGTAGAAGATAATGAGGTTATTTTAAGCGTCTAAGTCGACCCTGGACTAGTCTCGCGTGTACGTGTGGGACACGGCGTTTAGGGCTACTCCTACTCCACTTAGACAGGTAAGTGTTTGCACTCTAATAAATTGAGGGCATACACTTTTCAACCCGTCTAGACCCTAATCGTTAAACCCGATCCACGGTTCCCATGATAATACACTCCAACAGCAAAAATATATGACCCCGACCCGATTTGAACGGATAACCTTTCGATCTGGAGTCGAACGCGCTACCGTTGCGCCACGAGGCCTTTCGAATTTGTTTTGATCCCATTGACTGGGCTGTTGTGATAGTTGCTGTGTAGCACCTATATAGTGAACACCAAAATAAATATAAACCAAGGTTCAACCGGTAAGACTACATCTACATCTAATTGACGGGTATTGATAGGAATGGCTTTATATTTTATTTATATTAACTTTGATATATATTAGATGAGATGTTTGAATTTCTTAAAAAAAAAACGCATGTTGATATTCCCAGAGTCTCGGTAACAATATGGAACTTTTCGTGATGTACTCCTTGGATTGCTTTTCACTTACTATATTAATGAATGGTCCAGTGTTGTACAGTGATCTTATTACTCTTATGTGATGATGTGAGTAAAGAGTAAGGAGACAACTATGCTATTACATGAAGAGTTAGATGTAAATCTATTGGCCCCTGGTAGGTTGTCCAACACGTAAAATGTTAGAAGAGAATAAAATTCCTTCGTCATACAAAAAGAGCTTTATTCTTATATAGCTTGTTTTCATTTGATTACAGTTTTCTGTTGCTGAGACCGTTTGTAAGATTGTTCTAGGTCGTCACTTCAAGATGATTATTTGCAGAAATTTGGTACGTTTAAGGATTCGAAATGAAATGTTTAGAACACAATATGCTTTCGGTAGTTACTTATTACCACGGGCTTCCGTAGTTAGGCTCGAAGTCTCTTTCGGGACAACTTCGTTTTTTCCACGCTTCTTACACCACGTCGTGATCGTACGACTTAGGTAGCGATATTATTATGGAATTTCTCCACAACGGCGAGGTTACGAGAATTTTGCAGATGAAGCTATTTGAAGGAATCATGATAGAGTATTAAATTCTAGAACATTAGATCTATAATATCCTCAACTAAATCTTACTTTTATACACTTGAGTGGTAGATTGTGTGCTTCTAACACAACAGGCAGTATTGATAACTGCTATGACAACAAAACTGAAATGATTCTCAAATTTAATTGAACCATATTGAGGTCGTAGTAATTCCTCGTGGAATTTAGGTAACTTACCACGGGGAAAGTACTTCTAGTTGGCAGCTAAACATTATAGATCGCGCCGTTCCCAGTACTACAATAAATACGGCTCGTCATCCTATTACTGAATCAAAACCCCCATTGCGCTCTTTAGACAACGCTCTTCGATGGGTAACTGGATGTCTAGGAGAAGTGTGATATAGCTTAGAAAATATCGTGAACAGTAGGTGTTTTATTCTAAGACGCGTTAGAAAATGTTAAAAGCCATGGGCTTTAGTGTAGGATTACTCGTAATAAGTCGTCTTCTTGAATCGAAGCGCATTATTACCAGAAGGGCGCGAAAGGAGTATTAACTTATGTCAGCGCTGACATGTGAAGTTGTGATGAAATGGCCGTATTAACCTAGGTAGTACCTAACTCTTGACTGGCCGGGGAGCATATTATTCGCTGTTTTTCCTGTGAAGGTTCTGACCGTTCCAACTATGATCCGATGCGATATGGAGGCGCCAGATTTACTTATCCAAATCCGAGAATTGTAAAGGGCAATGTTGCCGCCTCCCCCGGGCTATCTAAGTCCGGGAACCAGTTCGTCGCATTGCGCGGGCCTTGGAAGCCCGCCTATTAGCCATCCTGCGAAACTAGGAGTGACGATCAACCTGCTTTATAGATTATCACGAGAGGGATTATGTCGATCTTGCGCAGCTTGATCTGCGTCGGCATATGGCAAGCCTTGAAGAATGCCAGATCTGCGTTCCTGGGTCTGCTTTCTGCTTTCAGCCGGCTTGGCACTTGCGTACAGGTGAAGCAGAAGTTGGCAGCGTTGGAGATTTTTGGGGAAGTTTCGGAGAACACTACCATGTCATAGACAGACAAGGCAATCAGCCTACTGGGAACCAATATTGTAGACCGAGTGAGGTGCATGGGGAAGCCGCTTCAGCCGTTCGGCAGTGAGCGATCGGCCATAGCCATGTAGATACTCGAGTAATACGCGTAGTATATTGCAGTTTAGCCATCAAGATCAACCGTGTAACCAAGGTAATATAGTCGAGAAATGCGCATCACCTATACGTTTCCCGGTTCTTGGCGCTCTGCAACCTTACTGCAGCTTGTCGAGAGCTACGCACGGGGGTACGATTGTCAAAAGTATAAAAATGCCATTGACACCATTGATGACACCATTTTCAGCTCATACGACGCCATTGATGCTTTGACAGTTCGAGCGTCTAGAACATTGAAATATCGACAGTGAGATTGCAGTCCTGTGGAGTCGTGTGAACCGCCAATTGGTGACCGAAGTCGTCATAATGGGTCAAGGTCCTTCGCTACCGGGTCCTCATGGGACCAAGTTTCGCGTCATTGGTGCTGGAATGTAAGTCCAAGCGAGTCGCATAATCTTTTACTCTAGGACCATATGTCCTTGGACATGAATTGGCCGAAATGTTCCAGCGCAGTGTATATATACCGTCGTAATACTTAAGAAACAGCCGTTGACTGTATATAGGTCACGTACCGGTACGAAGACTTTCAACGAAGCTCTCACCATTCTTCTCGATGGCCCCGTCCACGACTCCGGGATCCAGTCCCTTGGGGGCCCGATTAACCAAATAAAAGCTTGGCTCGATATCATGGAGCTCGCTCCGAAGGCACAGACGTTCTCCGAGCAGAAGAAGCTTGATTGGCTCATATCGGAGGTGCTCGACGGTTACGTTGCAACCATGGACTGCCCCGCTGCGACGCTCACCCCTGAAATCATGCGCGTCTATCCCGAGGCCATAGTAATAGCAACTACTAGAGAGGAAAAGTCCTGGTGGAAGAGTATGAACTATTTGAACAGTCTCATGGGGACGTGGTACCTCCCTATCGTGGTCTTATGGTTGCATAAGACCCAAGTTTACGGAGTTTGGCGCGAACGCTTCCATCAGATTATGAAATGGCGCTACCACCAGGACAAAATCGAGGAGGACACGCTTCGCAGGCACGAGGAACATCTAAGGCAGGTCGTACCTCCAGAGAAGCTATTCTTTTACGAAGTCAGCCAAGGGTGGGAGCCGCTATGTAGAATCCTGAACGTTCCTGTACCTGATCGTCCGTTCCCGCATAATAATAGTAAGGGCGACGCAGCGCAGACGTTCCGGGATCACGTAACGGCGGGTTGTTTAACGTGGTTCTTTATGCTTATGCTTATCAGCATGGCCGTTTGGCTCGTGAGAGGATGGCTTCTTCAACCATTTTCTTGATTAACAGGCCGGGGACAGGCTAGAAGCGACTTTGCATGCCGGTCCGTTAACATCTAATGTCCGCGTACTATCCAATTAGCTGTATATATCCAAAACTAGGCTGCCTTTGTATAATAAACCAAGTATTTCTTGATGATAAATCTGATACCTACGAGTCTAATAAGCCGACTCTTATCTTTGTGAGAATGAATTCTCTTAACATCTCTGCCTATTCTATGCAAATTATGTATGATGGAATAGCCTGATATTAGCCTGATATTGGCGGCTTGTGCTAAAAGATGCGGTATATGACCTGTATGCTGTAGTCTATCAACTGTTTAGTCCCACCTCGTGACACTGGAGCCGCTTTCACGACTTCCTACTCTACCTTTAACGGAAACTTAAAATATCAAAGTCAAAGCCCAGCTGGATCATTGCCTTTTAGGGACCCTAAGGAGTCGTGGTATTATCATCGACGAATTAGCAGTATCACATTATCTTGATCAAAGTACTCATAGCGCTGTAAAATAACCAACCAAATAACTAACTACCTAGGTACTCAAGGCTATTCCGAGCTAAAAGATACTTACGTCTCTACTTGGAATTGCAAAGTATAAACGTAGGTACCTACCTAATCCACTCGAATATTTGAGACATTCCAGAGAAACCCATATCCGATCCTTCCACACTTTTGGCAGAGCTAAAATGGCATCCATGTTGACGAGCCCTGCAGCATCAGCTGCTAGATCTGTGACACATAGATCTATTATAGTTAATTGGTTGGGTTGCAGGTGCAGGAGCCGAAAAAGCGGCTGTGGGGTCACGAATCCCGGTGGCATGGCTTGCAAGCTGATATAGAATCTCCTGAGTGGATGTTACTATAGAAACTAATATAAAGGAAACGTCATTATACCAAGCTCATATACCGGTCCCAACCAATATGATGATGAGAATACTGTAAATAAATCCTTGTTGGCGGACGTGTTTCTATAGGTAGTCCTCTATCCCCTAAAGCCGCTCGTAGCTTGTCAGAAAATCCAGAGACATGATCCTGCCCAAGCATAGTATAATGTGCTCCCTGAACCTCGTGGAATCGTGGTTCTCTCTGACAAGTCTCTCCACTGGCTAAGGTGCTTACCTATGTATCCACTCCCCGCGCGATGCTGCAGCCATCTTGAGGGGTTCGGCGTGGAAAATGTCGATACTCCCAATTTCCCCGGAAGGCTTGTAGTCAACTGCCATCCTTTGTAAGCCATATTCCACGTCAGCCCACCGAGCCAGTCCGTCGGGAGTCAGACCGAGCGCCTCCATGCGCGAATCGTCGGCGAGTACCAGCACCCGGGATAGGGCATCGCTACGGGACGCATTGCGGTACGATAAGATCTCTGAAATCTCTATATCAACCGCTTCAGCTAAAAGTCTAAAGAACTGAGCTAGCGCATATGTGTCTTGATATGCGGCGGAAGATTAAAGCTGCCTGGGAACTGTACCACACCGTCTTCGGAATGATTTACCGAGTGCTTTAGCCATCTCAAAGGCCAGCATAGTACCGTAACTATAACCTGCTAGGGCATACAGACCTTGCAGATTGCCACCAGCGAACAGCTGTCATATAAGCATGAACTGTCTCAGTGATAGATGCGAATTTATTTTGACCGGGCTCGAATCCGTGAGCCCGTAGCGCATATACTGTGTGATCGTCCTTTCGTAGGTGTTGGGCTAACCCCTGGATGAACGAGCCAAAGGGGCGCTCTAGATGCTTCTCGGAAGACAAGTCTGCCCTATCTCTGGGGGTGTCTTGAGGGCAGTCCCGTAAATATTAATTCGCACCTTTCATCCTGAGCGACTTGCTGCCCTTAGTCAGGGGGTGAAATCCTTTAAAAATCATAGATCGTTAGCTATCTAGAGTTATAATAGCTTAACTAGCATCAAAGGGTATCTCCATTCAAATATCCACCATCATTTCCTCTATACGCTTTTGTTGTCCGACCGGTTGGAATGCTCCTCAGCTTCGACCTTGGACATATCTCGCTTCGTACCCTCGGTTACATCTAGCCTTTCTTCTTCGGAAACCCCAAAAAGCTGATCCATGTGCTCGAGCGAAACACCCTTAGTTTCAGGGATGAAAAACCAGACGAAGAAGAACATGCACACGCAGAAACTACCGAAGATTAGGTAGGTACCGTATCCGTGCTCGCCGACAGTAGCCAGCATATTAGGCACAGCGCGAGCCACCACAAAGTTAAACAGCCATTGCGTGGCAGCTCCCAGTGCGACGTTCATAGGTCGCAAGCGGGCAGCCGGGATCTCTGAGACTAGAATCCAGCAGGCGGGGCCCCATCCGAACTGGAAAAAGGCGGCGAAAACGAAGATGCAGACCAGCGCGAAATAGCCGGCGCCTGGCACAGGCTCTCCGTCGACAGGCGGCGAGATGCGTACATATAAGCCAATATAGAACATACAAAAAGCCTGTCCGACGGAGGAGACCAGTAGCGAGCGGCGGCGGCCAAGGGAGTCGGCCATGAACAACAAAAACAGGGCGCACGCTACGACCTTAACAATGCCGTAAACTCCAGTACTGAGTAACGAGTTGGAGGTTCCCGTGATGCCAAGATTCTTGAAAATCTGCGGCGCATATGTGTTGATGGCGTTGGTGCCCGTCATCTGTTGGCATATCATGAGCACGATGCTCAAGATAGCCCGCTTACGGTTTGTGGGGATCGTCCACATCTCCCTCTGCAACGTCCAGAAACCAGCGTCACCAATCAGACTTCGCTCGTACTCAAGTTGATCGGCGATCTCCCGGAATTCATCTTGTAGGTAGGGATGGTCAGGCGCGAGATGTCGGATCCGTGTGAGCACCGCCTTCGCCTCCTCCCAACGATCCTTGCGAGCAAGATAACGCGGCGACTCATTGCAGATAGCCATAAGGGAGAAGAGCAGTAGAGGGGGTAACCCTTGAATCGAAAGTGGCACAATGTACTGCGCAGGACCGCTTAAGTGTATACTGACTGCATAGTTACCCCAGAATGCTATCATACCACCAGTGACGATGAACATTTGATACAACCCGGTAAGTAGACCACGGATGGCTCGAGGCGCATTTTCGGTAACATAGATTGGGTTAACGACACTAGAGCAACCAACACCAAGACCTATTGGATATTAGCGTACGAAGGGAGTGGTGATAAAATCAAAACAGACATACCAGAGATGAATCGACCAATATACATAGGCTCAAGATGGCCAGAAGCAGAAGCCTGCATAGCTACACCAACAAGAGTGAATAGAGCACCGCCCATCAAGCAAGGCCTGCGACCATAGATATCCGTTAAGGGGTAAGCAACGAGAGCGCCTACAAAACATCCAGCTTGCAACACTGAAACGATATTTCCTTGAAGATTAGCAGTCGCTACGTCGTCTTTGCTCCCTAAACCATATGCACTATTATAGAAAAGAATGTTAGAGATTTCCCTCTATCCAGATAGAGACTAGGTGGCGTCTTATGGGGAAACATACGTGATAAACGAGTCAAGATTAATGACACCTCCGATTACACCGCTATCCCAACCGAAAGACATAGCGCCGAAGCAAGCCTAGTGAAAATATATGTTAACTAGTCATCTAAGATATATCTATTGAGAGAAATTGCTTACCGAACAAGCCAGAAGATAGACCCTCCATCCATAGATCTCCTTAGGATCATTTTTCATGGCGTCATTTTTGACGATATACCTTAATAAGGACGGCATGATTGCCAATAGATGGGATAAATCCCAGACCACTATTCCCTATATCGGCGTCTCTTGTTTGTCCGCGACGCTCTCTTTTATCGTGAATAGGCACGCTGCTATCGTCCGGGAATCTTCTGCGATACGCGAGAAGAAGGACAGACAAGCAGTGCCGGACGAGATGAGCGGCGAGATCCTACTTTTAAAAGATGCATGCTGCGGGTGAGCTGCCGATAGAGGTTTCTCTCGCCTTGCAGCAGTACCACGTTATTAGGGGACTAGGATTAGGATAACGCGCAGCTTGGCGGAATGGGAGATCTGGGGCCTGGAGCCCCCTTTGGGGAACCCATGTGATGGGTGGAAAATGGGAAATGGGCAGGTTCCGTATTCTTCCACCAAACAGATTAACCAGACAGCCTGGATGAAAGGCGCTGGGGCTCACTAGACCGAGGGAATTCATCGAATAGCCCACCTTTGCGTAGACTTGTATATAGCTCTCTTTTACCCCATGGGCCGCTAGGGACACTAAGACTAAAGGATCTGGGGACTGGAGTAGCCAAGGTTGGGGAATTAGTCCGTAGATTTGGGGTTAGATATTTACTAGGTATAAAGATTCTATAACACTTATATTTAAGACATTCTCCTCCGTAGGCTTGAGAAACTTTATACGGTTGCGAATTCTATATTCTCGGCAAAGGCATCAACCATTATCATTCCATCTCATAAATCTCAAGGGTCGAACACAGAACACCTTCTAAGATGTAAGACTAGGGATATGATGGTAGGGTTAGCAGTTGAGGTTGTAGGAGAAGTGGGGAAATACTTCTGGGGTTGGAACTCAGGGCCGAATATTGAGGTGGTGTGGCAAGCTTTCATGGTTCTTGAACGCAGATCCGACCAACCAGTCTGGCCGGTTCAGGGTGACAGTCGGCCTCCACTACGGAGATGGACTTGATTTTAGGCTCAATGCGGGGGAGGCGAGCCGGGACCAACTAAATGTACCTAAGGTAAGCTTAGGGACGATTATGTATTTCATATGACGAAGATGAAAAGCTTTGGTATTTGATGGTGAAGATACTATTACGCAACTAAGGATATAAGACGAACTTGGTACCAGTATAATTATGTATTGATGAGAATATAGTTATTCCTTTTAACTATAAAAAGTAGTCTCAGTTAGACCTTATTTGGTATATACAAGTAGATCTTCTAGACTCGTTACGGCATTGAAAAACAAGAGTGTATGCAAGGACAAGATGTGAATATTCAGGGTCGTTTCAACTATTGCGGATTAAACCTCGACTCGAGGCTCTTTTGTCCACGCTGTCGGCCTTCAACTCGGGCGATTACTATACCGGCACCTGGTCATCTAAACAATACATAGTTCAACACTAGCTCCATCATACGAGCGTTGCTATAAAATCGACTGACTATGGAGATAGGCTATAACTAGTCACAAATAAATATAGCATCTGCTGGCGTCTGAGCTGCGCGCAATCTATTGTGACACTGCTGCGAACCGCCCGGTTTCATTCTAGAAGTCGATGTTGTTACATCGAACGCCAGATCTTCGTAATTGCATTTAGCCTCTTACAGTCTTCTACCGGTGCGCCACGTTTCACCGCATTCCTTCGAGGCTTATCTCTTATTATAATTTCTTCTTCTTCTTCTTCTTTAACGGAATAGAAGATAAAGAAGATGCTGACCGAACCATCCGTATCGGTGCTTGGCTTGGACCCAACGCACCGGAACTGCGTGCTGAACGGCAACGCGTTTCAGCAGGACGTTATACAATCATACAACGGCTGGCAGTACGCAAGCTTCTACAGCTCTCTGTCGGCAGACTCCGCTCAAGAGCCGCTGTATATCCATCTCTCACGTAGGAAGCTTCCAGAGGGAAAGTGGGACACATTCGTCTTTGAGGACTATCCTCAGACCACAGATGATGGCCACAACACTATACAGGTAATATAAACAAACACCTTAAGAGTGAAGAAAAGAAATATACTGAGTAAGACGTAAGCTTGGTGTCTGCCCTGGAGACGGCACCATTCATCTTTCGTATGACCACCACTGCGACAGGTACGATACCATGGCACACCTAAAATATGAGGTAGTTACTAGAACATATACTTACAAGTTACAACGCGGTAGAATAAGATATCGATACTCCCAGCCCGGCGTTGCCCACTCCCCGGAATCCTTCCCGTGGTCCGCCTCTCTTTTCACGCCACACCTATCGCAGCTCCCCGGCCTCGGGGAAGAACACGACGAGCTTCTCAGCTACGTCACATACCCGCGCTTCGTACAGCTCGACCGCAATCTGCTCTTCTCGTTCCGCACTGGCAAGGCCGGTCTAGGTGACGATCACTTGGCTGTATACGGGTTACAGGAAGACGGAACCCACAGGTACACGGTGCTGGGCACAAATCTTAAGGGCGTAGATAATAACCCGTACATACACGGCCTAGACGTACGAAACGGCCGGCTGCATGCCACGTGGGTATACCGGGGTTTCGTGTGGTACGAGGGCTGGGACGATCCGTTAGACGCGAAGCACAAGCAGCAGCGGGGCCCGAACTCAGCTGAGAATAATCATAATATCTGCTATGCGTACTCTGACGATGGGGGCTGGTCGTGGCGGAATGGGACGGGAGAAATGATTGCGGATTTGGCCAAGGGTGAAAGCGTACGGCCTGATGCACCGGGAATCGTAGCGTTTGAGATCCCTAAGGGTTCGGGGCTCTCGAATCAGGAGGCGCAAGCTGTTGATCATGAGGGAGGGGTGCATGTGTTAAATCGGGATGCGGTAGATGGCGAGCAAAAGTGGAAACATTATTACCGATCACCGAAAGGTCTGTCTATCTTCGTCCCTCCCTTCCTCCCCCCTAATTATATTCCCCTTCCCAGTAACTATCGCTATGGGAGTGAGTCTATGCTAAGAACTACCGCCGATAAACAGGCGTCTGGACGCAACGTGCCCTCCCCCACGTCCAAGGCGTAAAAGGGGGCAAAAGAGGACGGCTGGCCGTGAGCAAAGATGACGACCTGTATCTTATCCTGCCGGACCACACAGCGCCAGTCTTGACAGCCTTAAAGGCGTCCAAGGCATCTAACTACTCCGAATACGAGCTCGTGTGGCGAGAGAACGGATTCCCGCCGACGGAGCCCTTAGTTGATACCACGCGGCTGGATTATGACAACGTACTATCGGTGTTCACACGAGCTACCAATAGCAATGGCGCAGATATAAAGTCGAACTCGCGAGTTGACGTTGTTGTTCTTGATTTCAAGCTATAATGAGGTCTAAGGTACATCCGTTGGATTGATATTGGTTCGAGTTCTATATTGAAAAGCCCAAGTCCAGTATATAGGAAAGAGAAACAAATACACGATAATTCTTATACTAATATTGATCTTCTATTAGTTGTCTGTCTACCTATCTATATTTTTATATTGGTACAAGGCGCTCATGACTCGTTATACCTGTTTACTATACAAGATAATCTATTCCTTCTTAGCTTCGCCATTACCAACCTAGAGAACCTTTTTTACACCGTTTCCGTTTGCGGTATCGGTAACAGTAACAGTTGGGACTGTAATAATTTTCGCTGCTGACCATTTATCGATGTCAAAACCAGCCGCTATCGCCACCCGCAAGACGCCGTAGACAACAATGGCGACAACCACGATGAGGTCAAATATATGGACAAACCACCAAAAATACTGGCGACCTAGGGCGCAAGTGGCGAACTCGTATTTCCACTCCCAGGTATCCTCCTCGAACCAGACACTAAGCAAGCCGGCATTACCACCATACATAGCCATCATACTTCGAACAGTGATTTCCCTAAGACCCGGAACTCCGGGTTTCCCAGGAAGCTCGTCTGCTTTGGCAGCGGGCCACCGAGTAACCCGCCATTGACGTTCATCACCCTCCTCCGTTTGGTTGATATAATGGTACGTATCGCAGCCTTCGTGATCATGTCCATTTAACACGACACCCTTCCGACCCATGCCGTGTCCAGGCGCATTTGGATCGCCATTTAATCCGAAAATACCTTCCAAAAATCCACGAGACGCATCCGCTGATAGATGGTTTTGTTCCTTGACACCGCCACCAGGGTGAAAGTCGAAGAAAGGAGCATCAACGCAGACGCCCTCAGGTTTGTACAACGGTATGTGGGTTAGGACAAGTGTGAACTGACCCTGGTACTCGACCGCAGTGGCCGTATTGATAATATCGTTTACGAAGGCATACGTCTTGTCTTGGAGACCCTGGTCGGCAGCCGGCGTATCAAGGTTCATGTTGTTGACGTTAAGAATCCGGAGCTCAGGAGCTAGACGATCGGAGTCGGGGTTAGTCTCTTCGTCGTAGATAGTCGCATTAGCTGCAGGGTTGGTAATGGGTAGCTCGAATCGCAGCTCGTAGGCGGCTTTGCCAAACACACGTTCGAATCGTTCCAGTCGTTCGACTGTCAGGTCACCAGCGTAGCCGACATCGTGGTTGCCGGCCACATTAATAATTCTGCGGCGCCAGGCCGCAGCATTGTCATCCTCAACACCCAAGAATCCAGCTACATCATACTCCTCGGCGGGATAGGTAGCAACTTCATCAGGGACCCGCTCGCCTCCTTTAAACGAACGGTTCCAAAACCTCCAACTCCTCCGGTTGAACTCTTTCTCCTTGATCCATTGGCTTCCCAGCAAGTCTCCCAGAACAGTAACATGAGTAGGTTTTGTCCACCATCGTAGCGTCCGGTAGATATGGGCAAGGTAGAAATCGTTTCCAAACAAATCTATTCGTTTGCGAATCGACTCGAATGTGTCGGGAATATCGTCGAAGAAAACATCTACAACGTCGTGAGCCACCTGTCGCAAGCGTTTACGTAGAGACGGGTGATCAGTCTTGTAGGTAAGGTGACGAATGGCCCATGTCAAGTGAGGGAAAGATTCGCGGTTATAATTTGGGATGGACGTATCGCCCTCTAACTGCGGGTCGCCAAGCGCGAGAAGCCGGAACGGTGCAGCATTACTCGAATGCGGAAGGACATGCTGTCGCACCGTATCCTGAAATGCGGCGACATTGTTCTCTGTTTGTGGGAGTGGGAACGCACAGCCAAGAAAGACAGGATAAAGATACAAGTAGAAAGTACAAGCTACGGCGAGAGGGACGAGGGCTCGCAAAGCATTGCGAAGAAGAGTCGCAGGGGACATGTAGAAGACGGCATATGGCCGAAGCCTGTTGATAGCAAATCGTACCTAAGAATGGTACTCGAGAAGGAAAAGAATAAACATTTCAGGCGTAGTTGTGTGTTGTCAAAGAAGTTTTTGGCAAAAAAAGATAAAAATAGGGGTCGATCCTCTTACATACATGTCTAAGCCCCTGGCAGCCCTGGTATGTATATAGGTACCGATGTCCCACTTAGCCAGGTACCGCAGGACCGGCCTTCGGACATTATAGCGCTTTGGGATCCTTAACCACGCGCTGGCTTTGCTGCTAAAATATGCCGATACGAACCGAAGGCACAAACAGGTACAGCTTCATATTTACTGATTACCTATATATTATAGGGAACCTTAGGGTTTACGGTAAACTAAGGTATTTTAATCATGATTTGAATATTGTAAGTTCAACTTTTCCAACGAGATCGATAACAGCAACGACGACACGCATATTTGGCTCACCCAATTTGAGTGCCTTACTGCGTGTTATTTACCGTCAATTCTTATTCAAACCTCATATGCCAATATGAGTCTCCGAGATGCCAATAGGGCGGTTGTCATTCCATTAGGCACTCGAAATACGGCAAAATTACCCAACGTTTTCCTAGCTATGAATTTGAGAACTACCTCTCATTCCACATCCCTAGAGATGCGAGAGCCGCTCTTCTTCCGAACTTACATTCCATCACGGCTAGCCATCATATCCTAAGTCATGTCTCATGAATGTCATCCTTCTCCTGCTATCCTTATTGCTCTTCTATTTCCTCGTCGAAGCTAGGGAAGTCGACCGTGAAATCAGGCTCGTAGTCCTCATCTGCATCCTCAGGGCAGAATGCGAACGCCAAAATGCTGTTGTCCTTGATGCCTTTGCTAACCGGGGTATCCTTCTCTCCAACTTCAAGAGGATTCCAGCCTTGGCTGAGGTCTGTAGGTATCTTTGGCGAGGCGAACTTGATCTGTAGATGATCGTTCGGTAGCTCGGTCTTGTCCGGCGAGGAAAGGGAAGTAGTTAATCCCGAAGGGTAGCGTGCCCTCAGAGCTTCCAAAAGGTCTTCTGCTATGCTGCCGAAGGGTCTTGATGGATCGACAAACAAGAAGATGGTATGGATGCCATGCTTGAAGCGTAGAGATAAGTCGATATCATTGACATCCTACGCTGAAGTAAGCAAAATGAGTAACGAATGAGTGTTTCTGTATAACGTAACATTTGAAGGAGCACGAAGAGGCTTATATACAATGTTGAGATGGACTTCACGATTATAAGGTATATGTATAAGTGAACATGAAGGATGAAGGATATGATACTTTAATGAATGGAAATAATGTAGGACATAATAAGACAGCTTACCATTTTAATTCATGAAGAATATTTGTAAATTGCTTTTTGTTATGTTATCAGCTTTGCGACGCGGAGACTCATATTCGTGGCCGGGATAAAGATGAAGATGAAGATGAAGATGAAGATGAAGATGAAGATGAAGATGAAGATGAAGATGAAGATGAAGATACACTAATGTACCCACCTTGTAGCTCAAACAAATCGCGACTGCACGTGGCCGCGTAAAGTGCCTGCAGGGTCTAAGGGTGTATGTACCTGTGTATGTACCTAGGAAAGTGGGTCTAAACTTTTCAGCTTTGAATTTTCCAAGGCCGGTACAAGATGACTTTACGATAGCAGTCTTAGGTAATTCGCAAGGCTTTCCCACTTGCCTAAACCCGCAAAGATCAAAAGATTAATTCTCTCCGCCGAATAATCAACGCCAATGCAATCTTCTTGTACAACTACTTAGGTATATCAAGATTGTAGTCCAGTCCAATAGTCCAGTCCAATATGACAGAATCCGACAGCGAAGTTAGGCGTCAGTGGTCGCCCACTCGAGAAGAATATGCTCAGCTATGGAAAGATTCTCGCCTATCCTTTCCGCCCTTAATTCGCATTCCAGCTGCGGCATTGACAGCATTTGGTGTAGGCATGTCTTTGGGTCTCGCCCAAGGCAGTAAGATGGCCGGCCTACGATTTAGAGCCGAACATGCTCACAGACTACCTACAACTACAACCGGGTGGTACCTATATCACAAGAGCAAGAACTACCATCTGGCATATGGTGGGTTGAAGGAAGGATTTAAGGTCGGTGTGAGGCTCAGTGTTCTGAGTACCTCCATGTTCTGCGCCGAGAATCTGTTTGATGTATACCGAGGAACCAAGGATCTTTTCAGCACCGTCATGGCCAGTCTAGCTGTGGCTGGTGGCTTCAGTTTCTGGAGTATGTGTTTTTTTTTTTTCTTTTTCTTTTTTTTTCCCTTCACTTTTAGTCTGGTTGCTTTGATTGACCCTGATCTAATTGTTTATCTCAACGCAGATCGCTTTTCAGCTGCTGAAACTGCGAGGACTGCTAGAAAAGGCCTGATATTTGGGATCGCATACGGTGCTACCCAGGACATGGTGTCTCTTGCCAAAGGTCGACCTGTTGGGTATATCGAGTTCATCCGGAGGCATATCGGAAAGGTCACCCAACTTGAGGAAAAGACGACATGAAACTAGGGTTATTAATAACATCACGGATTTGTAGGCATCCACTTACATCCGCGCTGTGCCGAGAGTGTCGCAAAGGCCTGTAGGCTTTAGCTCGGTCTCGGCCTTAACAGTATATCTACACCACGGCTCCTTGCATGAGAGTAGTGTTATAATAACTGCACTAGACGGCTTACCCACTTGGTCGGCCGGGACGCGGTATCTAGGTTAGGTACATTACAGAGGAAGATAAAGGTTGTCGTGGTTACTAAAACACTGGCAGAATGCCGCCAAAGAAAGACACCCCATACTAGCCACCGTAGTATGGGTCATGTTTTTTTATGGCATTCCGGCTGGTGAGGATTGTGTCTAAGAGATATGATCACGAGCTAGTTAGCCAATAAGGCACGTGGCTTACTCGAGATCAAGTTACGTTATAGTTTACCCGACAAAGCCATCATTATGAATCAGCGGGTTCGGCCAACGTCGCAATAATCTATGCCTGCAAAAGTATGTCAAGGACTCAAGGTCGACCAGTCGGCTTGGCTTAGTATACCCCACGTTAAGCGCGGAGGCCTCGAACCATGCAGAATTTCTGCGCAGGCAGCCAGGTTATTCTTGCTATATTCGGCCACCTTCAACAGCCGGACCGGACCATGTTATGGCAGGGGGCTGCCAGGTCAACTATACTATGTACGCGCACTAGCCCAAGTCTATTGCTCACTCTTTCTGGTCCTCTCCATGCCGCTACCCCACGGCGCAGCTTCTGATTGGACAATGGCTGCATTCATTGCATCTTTGCATCACGGCTATAGACGGCATTATTGGACTCGATGGGTCCACGTGATCATCAATGATAAGAACAACCGGTGGATTGTCATCGAGTCGTGATTGGAATATCGGAGCTTCGAGGTGGACTATTCGCCATTCTCGAGGTGTTTCCTTGATGCCGTACGATGCGCTCCAGTCGGGTTTCATTCAGCAACGCGACTGAGACTGTTGCGATGCCGGAGATAAAGAGTTAACCTAGAATATACACAGCAGTAGAAACCCAAGATACATATGTAGTTAAAGTACAGCATCCCGCTTCCCGCTTCATACTAATACCTTCCCATTGTTCCTGTTTGCTCATTATACCTACCTAAGCCCTCCCATTCCTATCGTTCCTATCATTCCTACCTATATCCCTCACTTATACCCTACCATCCTTTATCTGCCTGGTTTGCTCTCACCCTTCGGAGTCGTCTAAGTACCGCCAAACGCTAACAATGGTACGAGTTTCGGTGTTGAGCAGGTCGTCCCTTTTACCAATATATGTAAATGCGATAAGGAATCCGCAATGCGGCCTTTACGTCATAAGCCGCAACGGCTCGAACCAGAAGCTCAGGATAGTCTCGACGATGAGAAGGAAGATACACTCTTCCTCAACAAGACCTTCACCTCCAGCAGACCAATCTGCTTTAGCTGCTACGGCATCTGTAAGCCCTCTTCCTTCAGAAGTATCGGGCGACTCGCTTCCGATGGCAAAATCCGCACCACTATCAGTTCTTCCTCTGTCTACAGTGCTACGTAACCTGGCCACTACGAGCATATCCTCTTCTCCAATTCTATTACCTCCTTCATTGGCCATCATGAACATCCTCGCACACTCCAATCAGCCAATCCTCAACCCGGATAAAAATCCCTTGCTCCGCTGGTTCTTAAAGAAGACGTTCTACGCGCAATTCTGTGCGGGTGAGAATGCTGCAGAGGTCCATCGTACTATCGACGGCCTCAAGAAGATCGGCTTTACGGGTGTTATCCTAGGGTACGCCCGGGAGATCGTCCTCACCGATGCACAGACTCAGAAGCTCTCGGCGTGCGAAGAGGGACCCGTAGCTGAGGAATGCGTACGTAACGAAATCGGTCCCTGGGCGGCAGGGACCTTGGAGACGGTGAGACTTGCGCAGCCTGGGGATTTTGTCGCGCTCAAGTTTACTGGTGCCGGACGGCAAGCATTGTATGCGCTTAAGAATCGCCTACCGCCGCCGAAGCATCTGCGCAAGGCTATCGACGAAATCTGTGCCCTAGCTGCAGAGAGGGATGTGCCTCTGCTCTTCGACGCCGAACAGATGACAGTCCAGGAAGGCATCGACGACTGGACCTTAGAGTACCAGCGCAAGCATAACAAAATACCTGGCCACGCTCTTATCTATGGCACATATCAAGCATATCTGAAATCCGCAGCAGCGACACTTGGTGAACACCTCGCCGTGGCGTCCAAGGAGGGCTTTACGTTGGGTGTCAAGCTCGTGCGTGGCGCATACCTCGGCTCAGATCCACGGTATATCATCCACGATACCAAAGCCGACACAGACGCAGCGTACGATGGAATCGCGGCAAGCCTTATCTGCCGGCAGTGGGGTTCCGTGCTAAAGTCGCCGGAAGAAGGCCTCAAATTCCCGCCTGTCAGTATCATATTAGGGTCTCACAATCTAGAGTCCGTACGCCGGGCACGGGCAATCCGAGACAGCGAGCAGTCCGACCGTACCACGGAGTTGGCGATTGCACAACTGCAGGGCATGGCAGATGAGGTCAGTTGCGAGCTAGTCTGCGCGTCGCGGCGGTGCGACGGCTACGTCCGGGACAAGGGCGATGTGCCAAAGGCTTATAAGTACATCGTTTGGGGCACCACAGGCGAGTGCATGAAGTATCTACTCAGGAGAGCGAACGAAAACAAGGACGCAGTAGCAAGGACGAGGAGCGGGCGTGATGCTATGTGGAATGAGATTAAGAGGCGGTTCAAAACCTCGCTAGGATTAGCAGCAGCGTGAAGCATATTAAGACTAGGAGATATGAGTTAGAGCAAGCGCAGCATAGGGCAAAATGAGTACCAATAGGGCACTCGATATAGAAGCACGCATACACCCTACCAAGTCTAGGTGTGCGGGCACAACGACTTACGAATTAACGGAATTCCGATGTGGGTATCTATTATTAGGGGAGGTCAGGATCACCTCAAGTTGTCAAGGGAAAACTTTCGGCTGTAACGCCGAAAACTATTAATTAGTAGCCACTATTAATGTTATACATGGTTACCTAAACTACGCCGTTGTTAACTCCCCGTAAGATTTATAACTAGAGACTTCTTAGTGCCATACTCCCAAGCACCAGCAGCTCGGTCTCCCTACGTCGGACGGGCTCGTCCTTGATGCCGTCTAGCCAGCCCACGCCGTTCAGCTTGTAGTACTTGCGTACCTTGGCGCGGTCCGTAAGGCCCGATTGCAGGACCTCGTCCGCGAATGGGGCGGGTGTGCCTCGAACGTTGTCGAGAAGATGCTGCCGTACTGCTGCTTCGGGCGCTAGGCTAGAGGGTGAGGGTGATGTTAGTACTTTGACGATGATTACGTCTTTGCTGCTCGGCGTGATTCCGAAGCGGCGGTAGGCTTCTGAGATCTGGATGGTGTTAGATATGGGAGTAAGCTGATGAGTTGATGGACGAGTAAAACGAGAAAGGGGTGAGACGTATTGTTTACGTACATTATTGTTTGGGCTGAGGGAGCACACGATCTCGGAATGGACGTTGGGCGTTTTCATGGTACCGCTCATATGTATCGTTATCGCCTTGTATACGGCGGCTAAGACTTGGACGCGCGATATTATCTATCGGTGGTTAGGAGAATTAGTATGTATATCTTTCCTTCATTTTTATCTTAATTTTCTCTAGCCGAGTAAGTGAACAACAGGGTGAGTAAAATGCATTACAACTTAAGTGCGTAAAATGTTTTCATATCTTAAACTATTAACTAGAGTATTTACATGTTTGCCAAGGGAATGAAGTGAAGTGAAGTAAGATAGTTAGGCATATTTAAAGGGAAACATACAGAACTAGCGTCGATGAAGGCATACTCATACTCGGCATTCCGGCTAAGTAGTTGCTGCTGTAGAAACTCGGCGTTTGCAACGTCCTTGAAGAGGCCGATGAGAACTGTATATGTTGAAGGCACGTGTTCGAGCTTGATGGTTTCTATGATGCTTGACGATACCATTACCGCTTGACTATCGCTTGGAGAGGCCATTGTGATTGGTTTGGTTGCGCCGTTGGAAAATTCCGTTCTTTCTAGTACCGAGAAAGTTATAAATTATGAAATGTTTGATCTACCCTGTAACAAGTCGCCGGGGTTAATGGTGATGATGCTGCAGTAGTGTAGGTGCTTGAGATGATAATTGATAGTGGGGTTTCACCAAGGTTCACTAGCGGAGAGGGGTACATACCTATGGAGGGGCATGACAAACACTTGACAGCAGCTGGTTTGCTTACCGTTATATGTATATATTTCGGTACCTGTTATCGATATCTTATACCTGGTAACTTATACCCCTTTTTTCAAACATAACCCTCTTAAAAGTCGGGCAGATCGTCACTTAATCTTCCTCCTTACCTAAAATATGACGAGACTAAGTCAGTCCCATGACCTACATACTAATACTTAAATAGAATGAAGAAACCGTGTCGGATACCTATCTGATGATGTGCTGACCCGACCATCTGGTTCACTTCGTTTCATCACTTATGTTTCAAGCCACCACCGCCCCCAACATTCTTCGCCGTATTTACGCAATAAAATAAGAACCTAAAATAAACTTAAATATTGCTATCAGTTTTGTTTTCATTTAGGATCTCATAATTTGGCTATGCTGGTGAGCGTCGGTGCCGAAATAGTAGGAATATATATCTACTATAAAGCCTTGCTTGCTTCGTTCGCTTCACCTTTTCTATAGTGTAATTGTGGCGGCTCCGTTCATCTGCGTTACCCATCCTTCTAGAAACACAGAAACCCCATTGTGACCGGGGCTACGTAGTGTACTTACGTATTATTAGTAACGCGGTTTAATCTGCGCCTATGTAGGTTTCGAGCCAAGGGCCCCATTGCTAGGGCTTAAGCAAAGGTCGAGAGGCTCCTGAAGGACGCTAGCATAGGTAGCTGTTTTGTATAACTGGAACTTTATATAACAAAGTTTCCTCTTTTTTTAACTGCAATTTTATAACTCCAAAGTTAATATAGCATATGACAACTATACCTAATTATGTTGTTAATCTTATGACCTGACTTTGTTTTCTAAGCAATCCGTATCGTATGAGGTTCATCTCCCTGGTAAGCCACAGGTCCGTCATAATCGGCTGTCGTTGGAATTCCAATCCGATTACCGATAGAATACATTTCTTGACTTGCAGGATGGTTCGATCGAGAGGCTTGAAGCTTTGTATGTCTGCTGATGAGGCTCGGATTCGCACTCGCACGTACTCTCCAAACATCGATCGGGTTCCTGGTTTTAGACAAAACCCCGACTTGGTCGGCTCCTTGCGTCCTGGCTGGCACGAGGTATGCAGAAACAGACATGTCGTTCTTAGGTGGAGGTTTTTCACGGCGGATAACGAATGACGAATGAAACAAGCAGACGCCCTAATGGCACCCTGACTGCCACCCTGCGTTGCTATCACTAACAATTAAAATCAAAATTCCCCGTGGTCCCGTCATCTCCGTATCGTTGGTTGAGACCCGTTCGATCTGAATAATGAGCGACGGTTTTTGGAATCAAGGCCGAGAACAGCGGCACATTCCGTTTCCTCGTTGACATTTTCTATAATGAACATTTCGTATTCCATCTATCTATACTTCGATAAATAATAAACTTGAAAATAAACTTGATAAGGGGAGGCTGTGCACATAGAGCTAATTCGGATTAAGCTCTTTTTAGAGTTGAGACTCAGATTAACAGACTTCAATGTTCCAATTCAAAGTCCGTGTACGGAGAACATTACTGTATATGTACGTCTACTATATGTACACATGTACAATATGCACCCTTATCTGGGTAAGATGTACATAATGTACGCTAATATAGGTACATATGTATTGTACATGCAATACATGCACGCCTGCATTGCGTACCTTGAGACTTGAGTGCTTGCACTGAATTTGGACTGCCTCCTGGCTGTTACTGCCCTCTCCTGCTACCTAACCTGCCTGCCTGCTAAGCTCTTATTAGGTAAGGCCCTCCCCAAGTCGATCCGGTCTTAGAGTTTCGGGAAACTCCATTTTCGATTTGTCGCGAAACAAGCTCCAACCATTGTGCGCCAACGAACCGCAGGTCTTGTAGGTCTGTAGGTCTGTAGGTTTTTTTTTTTTTTTTGTTTTTTTAATCGCGGGCCTACAAAGCTTCGTGTCGCCATGCCTCCAGGCCGTCCGCCGAAACGGCCTGGTGACGTTACCGACCTCGACCCTCCCGATGGCGCCGCCAAATGCAAGTTGCCTCGCCTAGACCGCGACCGTACCGCTCCCAGCGATTTCTCGAGCGTCGTAAAGAGCAAGCTTCAATCCTACACAAGAACCGGACAAGCTTGCGACCGGTGTAAGGTATGTTTCTAATCTGAACATCAACATCCGGTTACGTTAGAGAAAGAAATAAAGGAGGAACGAGAGAACGAGAGACAACTGTTGTACCGAATCCCCCCTCCAACGACACCGTTCACCGTTCGTCGAGTTTAGCCATGCCGTGCTTCTTTACTCTTTTGTCCAATACCAATACCAATCAGCCGAGATCTAACATAGATCACGTTAGGTTCGCAAGATCCGCTGCGATGCCCTTCCCGAGGGCTGCTCGCATTGCATCAACCAGAACCTCGAATGTTACGTGACAGACCGAGTCACGGGCCGGACGGAGCGAAGAGGATATATGCAACAGTTGGAACGTGAGAAGACAGACATGTTAAATCATATTCGAGAATTGGAAAAGCTGCTTTATCAAAATGGCGTTGAAATTAAACACTCGCGTTCATTCTCTTCAGCCAATAGCTCTGCTGATGAGGGCATTGATAATCTAAGCGGTCAGATATCAGATCCCATAGGAAAGACTCAGTGGAACCAACCCGGATCGTCTGTCTGGACGAAGGATCGAAGTCGTTTCTCTAGTATACCCTACGCAAGCACTTTGCGTTCCGCCGTCGAGCCGAGGCCGACAGACACTCACATAGGCGTCGGTGCGGATCAGGCTCCTCTGAGTTCCATCAAAGGCACGACTTTATCAATTCTTGGAAGCACCATAGATATCGGATCGTTCGATGCGCCGGACATGGATGAGCCCTCTCCTGATGCTCCAGCTCACACTCCAGTTTACAACAAATCTGCCCAGGCTATGTTGCAGTCTGTTACGAATATCAACCCGGCACTGCACGTCGACTATCCTCCTAGAGATGACGCTTTCACGTATGCCGAATGGTATTTCCTTATGATTTACCCCTTCCACCCAATCCTACATAAGCCCACCTTTATGACACTCGTAAGTACACATTGCTATACCTAAATTTGATTTAGACTCAAGTTAAATAATCGCCTCAGCTATCGCGTCTTTATGACGACCCTAATTTCAAACCCACTGTAGCCGAAACTACCATGATTCATCTAGTATTTGCCTCGATATACCTCCAATACGGAATACGGAACCGGGAACAGCCCGACCAGAGGGCTCGCCTAAACGACCTATCTAATAAACATTATCACTTTGCTTTAAGCAAATTTTTCGACCTCTCCACATCCAAGACCCTCTACGACGTTCAAGCCTTAGCTATGCTCTGTGTACACACAATGCGGTTCCCTAAGTCTACAACTAGTAACATGTTAAGCAACTATACTCTAGCTATGGCTATCGAACTTAACTTGCACCGCGCCTGGAAGAGCCCCGGCGAGGAAACTAACCTTGAAAATGAGCTTCGAAAGCGGATATGGTGGGCTATTGTTTCGACAGCTGTAACACTAAACGGCCGAATGGGACGTCCTATGCCTATTCGGTTAGAAGATATCGATACTGAATTTCCAGAGACGATACCAGATGAGCTCCTGACCGAGGATGGAGTTGATACCACAAGAACAGCCACGTGCCGCTATGAGATTGGTGTCTCCGCCTTCAGAATATCTGCGTTGTTTCTTGAGATGTTTGCGAACATATATTGCGCAAGAAAGGATCCAAACCGATATCTTCCCGTAGTTGAGGCGCTCGAAGAACAGCTCGAAGCGTGGAGAGAAAATCTCCCTCCCGGCCTAAAGTACCGTAGCATGGGGCAATCTGAGCATGACCAATCTATGTTTGCTCTTTACGCCGAATATATGGCCCTCGAATTCAGTAAGCGCCCCTAAACGCTTAACAACAAACCGCCTATGATTTATATTCCGCAGTTTTCTATTCAGTCATATAAATTATCCCTTGAAGCTCACTCCCTTGGGGCATTCTCTATATAGCAGCTACTAATCAGAGTGTTCTAGGAATCACATTACGGCATCCGGCCGCCTGTACAGCAAATAATTCAAAAATAATAGCCGAAAACACAAAGATATGTGAAGATACTGCAAAAGCTTTGCTTGGAATCCTCTATAAACTGTATAGATTAAAGTCTCTAGACACCACGTGGTATTGTCTTGCTATATACGTCACAGCGATATTTTCGACCTTAGTTGCGCACTGGGAGAGGCGACATGAGACTAACGTGGCTGAGGTCCAAGCCCTTCGTGAGGATATGAAGCTATGGTTAACTCTCCTCGCCGAGACTGGCAGTATGATGGGTAAGTTTATAATTCGGCTTCGTTTTCATAAGTTACTAATAGCGTGCCTACTATTATAGACTGTGGTATGGGTCTCCATGATGCGGTATCCTCCATCATAGACCGCACCATCACCTGGATAGAGCACGCTCAGATTCAAAAGGCCAGCGAGCCTGCTGAGCAATCACCTTTATCACAAGACATTATTAAACAGTCCCCACACTCGCCAGCTTATGTTAGTCTACCTACGGCACCGGATTCTAACCCCAGCCATAATGATACAGAGTCGGTAAATGGCTCGGCAAGCCACGTCATCCCAACACAGCGCAACAATTACTACACAGAACCAGGTTCCGAGTCGGGGACATACCCTTCGCTTTCGTACGCCGACTCTACTACACATCCAACCAATTCTATCGCCTACGACCCGAACCATTCTTTCCTATACGCGCAAGCAGCTGGGCAGGTGGCCGTCGTTCAAGCGCAGGCTCATGCTCACGCGCACGCCCAAGCACAGGCGCAGGCACAAGCGCAAGCACAAGTCCAAGCAACGGACCACAATCCACTTGCAACGTTTGCTACGCAAACAACGCAGATGACGCAACCAGCACATATAATGTGGCGGCAGCAGCCTTCGGGAGGAAATACCTGGCAGGACTGGACGGCCGCCATCGTAGACAACCAGGAGAGATATAGCGCCACCGCCCTGATGTCCCTAGGTAACTCCGATCCGAGACCCGGTGCACATGTCGACGGCACCGGAGCCAACGGGCTAGGTATGGCAGTACCTATCAACGGGACCCCTGCGACTACTACAGCCACTATGCAGTGGCCATTACTTCTCTTTTCAGATGGGGTCAGCGGTACTTGAAAATAACATTTTATACCGAATTTGTCACCCAATTTTGCAAGCGATCCAGAGTGTTTATATTTACGGGTGACGCGGGCGTCTAGATGAAGTTTCGCTATCTCTCACGAGCGCGCATTTGCTATTACCAACAACAGAACCTTAGTTGGCATTTTGAATGTTTATTCGAGGGGGGGTTAAAGCGGCGTTAGTCATGTGAGATAACTTCTGACGACGGTCATGTACCATACGACAGCTTGGGAGGGGAGGGGGGTAAAGGGGCCGGTGTATATCTAGATCTTTGTACATAAAACTCAGAGGAGGGGCTCCTCGATCTGGAGATGGCGGGCGCGTGGCGAAATGGGGACCGGGACACCTAGTATTTAATCGGAATTGAAGATACCACCTATCGCTACGAGGCAAATTGTTTGCCTGGCCGCGTAAGATGGCGATGTGTCTGAGAGAAGAGCCATTATAATTATGTTAATGACTTGAGGATGTATGTTGATGTTTCTTGCTCGTATCCGTTTTTTTTCTTTCCGTCTAGAATCTAATCTCGGTAAGAGGTACCTACCCACCCAAGGAGGTAATCTAGATCGTACACGGTGTGTATGTGTATGCTGTTCCTTACAGGCGTCAAGCCGGCGGTGGCGGAAGGCTACATGATCCGATCGACGTGGAACGCCGCCCTGCTTGGCGACACGGATACCTACGTACGTGCATTCGGTAGATCTGATGGGCGTACTTTGTGCGCGCATGCATAGGTACGCAGGCAGGCCGTGTATGGCAGCCACTTAGTCATCTGCCCTTTGTTTGGTGTCATGGCATGGCGTCGCTCCCAGGTGAGAGGAGAGATTGGAGATGTGGGGGTTGGGCGCTTAGAAGTGAATCGCGAAGATCGAGGGATGGGGTTGGATGGGTGGGTGGTCTTGATCTGAGTCGTCGTTGTGCTACCGCAGGATTGGTAGGTAGCACATTGGCTTTCTAATTCGTCTCTATGTAGGTAGTCAACCTTTGGATTGTTCTAGGCCGGAGTTTTGGTGATACGGATGGATGGATGAGGTACGGGATGAAGGAAGGGGGTTAAGGCTTTTGTGTGCTCTTTCCTGCTTCCGCTGCTCTAGAGGCTTTACTTACAAGTGCTGTGCCGACATGGTTTCGGGGATTATGGATAGCTAGGTAGCTAGGCTCATTATCCGAAGATTTATGAAAAGAGGTATGTATGTCGCTGAAATTGTTGATCTCTTGGCTCGATTCAGGCCGCGTTGGGTGAATCTAGTATAGGAGGAATATTTATTTTATTTCAAAAACAGAAGACCAGGGGAATCTTATATTTCAGTACTTAAAGAGGTAGTTAGTTATCCCCTGTTTCTCCTATTCTAACTACATAGAGTACCTAATATTGAGCATCGTTTTATTTAAAAGTGTAAAACACGTTTTCCATTACCCTAAGGAAACCCTCACAAGATTCGTAGAAGAGGTGTAAAATATTCATTTTTTACCAACGTCACTATGACTTGCTTTGAAATCAATATTATGCCCTACATAAGTCAAAGGACACTTAACTATTAGTTTAAAGTTATTTGTATCCTGCGGTTACTTTAACTCCCAATAAATCCTGAAATTAGTCTACTTTTTCTAAATAGCTAACATACCGACAAACCAAATTAGTTGCACAAAACGTTTTGTACTCGTGTAGTCAGTCACAATAACGGCTTTATACCGATGTAGGTCTCCATCGGCGTACGATACTCCTGTTTCAAAGTAATTTTTTTGGTTTGCCTGCTCCCACAAAGATCCTCATCCATGGTTCGCTTCCCTTGTGCGGCGCGAGAATGGCTTCACAATAATTATGATGAGCACGAGGAGAGCTCGTCCACATGGGTTGTATCGTACTATGGCTGGATAGCTGGATAACTCACGATTTCTGTTTGTACTTGCTTGCCGTGTAGCAAGCAGGCTTCCCTAGGATTCTTCGAAACCATTGCTTGCTTAGCGAGCGGCTTGAGAGGGAGGGAGGAAGAATACCCGAAAGAAAGAAGGGGAAATGTACAATACCTACACGATACCTTGTGAGAGATTACAACATCTGCCGTAATCCCGTACTATGTATAATAAATAGCGGTGAAAAAGTCCTGCGGTAGAAGACCACGGAATATGTTTGTTAGTCCCATATTCATCCCGCCGCTATCTCTGCTGTAACTATTCTACCATTGCTTCCGTTTCACGTACCTAGCCTGTCAGGGCTTGAGTCAGAGTCGGCGAGTACAAGGAGCCCCCGTCTACCAAACCAGCCCGTTTCGTTTACTTGCCGTAAACGAAGATCGCTTATGACTAAGAGGGGGGAAATGTGTGCTACTCTCGGCTAAGATTCATACGAAGTCGGCTTGGATCTTAATAATTATGAAGCTATATTTGACATTACAGATAGGTAGTCTTAGTTTTTTATATAAATATAACTATAGATCTTCATATGTAAGCCAAGCCATTGAGAACTTTGCTCGTCAAAGCAACCAAACCCACATTACATCTTATTCTGTGTTATTCCCATATACCCACCCAACAACGAAAAATGCACTCTTCAAGCTTCTTCGCCCTCGCGCTCGCCATCTGCGGTGGTGTGGTCGCCGTGGCCGTCCCGTCTAACACAGCCCGGACCCCGCCGACTCCGGTTGAGTTTGCGGCTGCCGGTAATACGCCGGACTGCGCCTCGATCGAGGAGTACTGCAAGTGCAAGGACGAGTACGACTAACCTTTTACTCCCCTATTTCGTTTTCTTACTTTAGTCATATATATATATAGCATACTAATTTACTATCGTAGCGATTTCCAATGCGAGACCAACTCGAGTTGTGAATGGTGTCGTGATCACAACGCTTGGGGCGACGAGGGCCCAACGTCATCGTCGAAGGCTTAAAATAGCCACCCACCCCCTATTATTGTCTATCTTCGTGCCGAGCAACAACAATAGGGAGATACTGCTTGAAAGGAAGGCTAAAAGGATGACAGCTAGCTATAATGATGGGCGGCGATGGGATATTTATTTCACTTTGCTACGTACACTTTCTGGAAGTCTGAGATCAAATTTACATCTTATTTGTTATTTCGGTAATAAGGGGTGACCGCAACACAAACAAACAAACGACACGACACAAAATATTTATTATCACAACATCACATGATGACGACATGTCCTCTTGGAAGATTCTTTCGAAGCTGCTGGATGGATTCTATACACCGCAATCTGAGGCCGGGCAGGCAAGCCTCGTGTCGCTCACTTATACTACAATAATACAGAGATTAGGCTTTATCTCGGCGTGTATCCCTCGTCTTTCTCTCCTTCTCCGAGGCGTCCCCCTTTTCCTCCGGGGACACCCCCGGATATGACATGAGCACCTTGTTCTTTACTCGTAGCTGTAGTAGACTTTCCCATATCTTGATACAATCCGTCCCATGCAAATGTGATGCCGCCGCTTTAGAGTAGAGTTTCGTTCCGGGGTAATATGGTGGTAATGGTGGTAGCAGTAGCTGTTCTCATAGTCCTCTTATACGACCTTGATGCAACCAATTCGACGCCCCCCAATGAGCGTTCTCCATATCATACATTTTTTTTTTCGTAGATTACATTCATTCCTAACTCTTCTACGCCTCTTTCTTAGGTTCCGTAGAATTTGCCGACTCTTTCGCGGGTAGGAACCAATTTGTAAAAGACGACTTCATGCTGCTCATAGCTTCGGCTTGGAGCTTCTCATTTGCCATTTGTTCCTCCTTGAGCCACTTCTCGCCGTTCTCGCGGATCTGTTCTTCCATCATTTCGTAGTTGCGTCGACCCCTCTCCCGCGCGATATCCTGTAGCATCTTGCCTTGCGCAAAGGCTTCGCTCGGGCTAATTTCGCCTTCTGGAGGGACCATGAGGCTCATGTTACTCGGTTTTAGCCCGAGCATATTTCCCAGAGCGCCTATCCCACTCTTCCGCTTCCTCTTCTCGGTGTCGTACCGCTTCTGGAACTCAGCACGCGCTATCGCCTCTCGGCGCGCAAACTCGGTTGGGATATGCTTGCCCTTGAAGGACTTAAGAACCTCGCGTACATCCTTATATTGCATAGTGTGAATATACTCTAGGAACGGAACTAATCCCACAAGTTCCCTGTCCTTCGGATCTCCTTTCCACGGTGGAAGTATAATCGCATTATCGGGTTGGTCCCGAACGTGCTCAGGGTGCGTATCGATTATAATGACTTTAGAGAGGTCGCGGTTTAAGTAGGATAAATCCTTAGGGACTACGTTTTAGTGACACCAAACGAACACGGTTGTGGAAAGTGAATAGAACTAACCTTAACAATCTCTCCGTCTTTATATTTGGTGGCTTCTCTAAATAAGGGCCATATGATGAATCGGAAAGGATCTAGTTTTCGAACTATAGGTTCTCCAATAGCGAAAGGAACGCTCGTAAACAGCACCAGCTCGTAGTACTGGCTGAGATAGTGTAGGAAGTAATCCACGCCAGGGCGCTTTGCAATTCTCCAGCCATGTTCTCGCGTCCACTCGCTATGTACCAACATATCCTCAAGGCTAATGCAGAGCGTGTAAGGTCGTTCGAACATGGGATCGGGGTCGGGTAATAGCTTCTCGAAGGCGGGTTCGCTATAATAACTTGTAACGTCACCAAATCGAGCCATCATTCTCTTCCACCATAGCCCAAGCGACCAGCCGTTGGGGATATCGGTATGCATTTTAGCTTCCTCCTCGTCCCAGTCTCGACCCAGATAACCCAAGAGAACAATGCCCAGTGCGAGAGACGCGGCGTACATGCGATTAGCTACCTTGACCCTTCGCTTCTCTGTTGAGCTTACGTACGCAGACGCAGGTAACTCTCCACGACCACGGCCGCCAGCGTGGGTTTCAGGCGTCTCCTCGATGGCTGTAAGCGCCGACTTGTCGGTAGCGCCGCTCGTCTCATACTCGAGAGTTGACGGAATACCTTGCGTGAGATCGGGAAGGGAGTTTAGGTCGGGTTTAGGAGTAGGGGGGTCGGGCTCGGCGCCTTCAGAAGGTTGCGCAGGTTGCGACTGAGCAGCGCCCGGCGAAGGTTGGTTGGGAGTGGACTGAGGGTTTGAATTCGTACTTGGTGGTGGCTCTTTTTGAGATCGGTCCTCAGCCATACCTCGCACCCATATCGGAGTTGTCCGGCTGATTGGAATTGCTCTGCTAGAAACTCTGGAAAATATTGGAGCTGCTATGGCTGATCTTGAGAGCGCTGGTAATCGCGCAGAGTGCGCGAGGGCTCTAGACAACATGACGTCGGGTTGCCGATCTTATTGCGTATTGCGTATTGCGTATTGCGTATTGCGCAGGTCAAGCAACTTATGACTTTAGGTAATTATCGTCGTCGTCGTCGATGCGTATTACGGATCCCAAACTTTGCACACCGGGACGCGGGACGGGCTATAGACCAGAGACTCCTCCGTTGCCGTTGAAAAGAAGGGACGGAGAAGATTGAATAACAGCTGGTGGGAAAATTTAAAGCACACCCTAGAGCTTGACCCTGCTCGATTACCGCAGCACGATAAAAAGATAAAAAGATAAAACCTTCGAAGCCGAACTCCAAATTTTTCTGTTAGTTACCGAAGTTCTGCCCGCACTACGTAGGTTAGGTAAGTTTTGTACCACCCTAGCGTCAATGGGATGGAATCTGTACCGGGATAGGTATCTCAATTCTCGGATACTCCGTGCATCGGCGTCTATTTTCTCCGTTTTGTATATGCCCCACATCACGTCATTGGAGGTTTTGATGTTGGCTTTTTCAGATTGTAACATTCTTATACAAATACATAGTCTACAGAACTTTCAATGAGATTATTTATATAGTTGACATAGGAACGGGGATAAGACATATACCTTGACTTTCTGTCGCGGCCTTCTTAAAAAGACTTTAAAAAGACTTTCATCAACTACCTAGGTACTTCTAAGCCTAATTTGGGTATAGGTATGCCGGTCCACTTGGGAAAATTGGGACCCCGCCACCCTTGATCCGTCTTCCCCGAATCACTTGACTCGACCCCACTTTAGCCAATTATCGACCTACATAGTAATGCCATCAGCGAATCCGATCTGACCATTCGTAGTAAGACTTCCTTGAACATTCACTTTGCTCCGGCCAATATTAGATCGAATCGACTCAACCTCTTTCCTCTTTTTCCAATTACCACCACTGGTACCACCAATACCTTCTTCCACTACCTTAGGTACTCACTATTCATTCTTCCCTCCGTTTTTCTTCTGCCGGTATTTCCCCCCTCTCGTCGCTCTAAGGCAATTGATATCTCCTATTTATCTGGCTGCGTATTCTTAGCCTATTTGTCATAACTACTCAACCCTCTTATGAATTACGCTACATACGACCAATTTCCTTATTTATTCAACATGGCAGCCACGAGTGCTGCGTTCTAGAGGGTGGTCGCAATCGTTGAAGTATATCGCGATGGCACCACCCTCGGGATGCCACCTTGTACTTCGATTTAATCACCAATTGCCCTAAACTAAGTAGGGGGCGAATCTTTGCAAATTCGATCCTAGCTCGGAGCCTTCCTCCTCACCTCGAATTGCCTCTTAAAAACCTATATCGACTATCGCGTGACAACAGTTTCGTCGCGTTGCTTGAGTCGCCACATTGTATACTATCTGCAGTCCAGAAGTAACTCGATATATACATAATTATATACAGAATGCGCCATAAACCTAGCAAAGCGAAGGGCTCGCGGGCTGTAGGACATGCCTCGGGTCCGACACCTATCTCTTCCGCCCTTCCTACTCATCTCAGTTCTTCGACCTACGCTTCCGAAGCCGAATACGATGTTAGCGACGAGGTATCCAAATTACCGATCGGCGCCCTCACGTTAGGTACATCAGCGTTAAACCTACGTAAACCGAAACGAGAGAAACCGCAGCCCTTTCGATTCCTCGATCTACCATCCGAACTGCGCTTGAAGGTCTACGGTTACCATTTCGCTAACACCGGCGGAGTACTTGACCTTGATCCGGACAACTACAAGAAGATCCACCAAAAATTAGCTATTCTGCGATCCTGTAGTACCATATATCGGGAAGCCTCTTATTTTTTCTACAGTACGCACCCCGTTCGCATCTTTCCGACGCATCCCGGACGTTATTTCAAAACCAAAAAGCCGCTTCTGGCCCGTATGAAGCCGTGTCAACGAGCCAGCTTGACCTCTCTCGAGTTGCGCTTGGGTCCAGGCTGGAGTAGCCCTCCTCGCGGTTGGGTAGTAAACCCTGCATTGGGATTATCAGACTGTGTAAATATCACCAAGATCACGGTCTACGTCGAATGCGACCCGGGAAACGATTTCTTTAAGGGATTCCGCCAGCCGGACAACTTCTATGAGCGATTCTCGAAGTCACTGCTAACTAATGTTCTCGACGAGATGCCGTGGGTCGAACGGATCGAGTTCGAAGCCTGGCTCAACGTGAAGAAGTCAGGCGTGCTCATGCGCGGGCTAATTGACGTGGTAAAATCTCGGGGATTGAAGATTCTCTGGGGTAAAGAGAGAGGATGGACTGATGCGGATGAGGTAGAACCACCTCCCGCGTTGGACCTCAACGCCCCCCTTCTTAAGGATCACGGCAATACAGATATTATGGTCGCACTGTAGGCCAATTACGTGGATTCTGCGTCGAAAGTACTATAACTCGCTCAAATTCGAATAGGCAAATGGTAAGGATAGTTACAAAGTCAGTGGCGAAGGGCTAATTGTTTGTTCCTTACTATTCTTTACTGTAGCGATGGCTATGGCAGCCTATCTTGCGTATGGAATTCACCTCTCTTATGGGCAATGTAGCGACATCGGACGGAATCAATAGCGTTTCAATGAAAACTACCTAGTTATGTATTATCCATTGTACTTGTATGTTATGGATTATGTCATTTTATCCCCAAGTAGTTATGTACAAAATTGAAGTCTTTTCGAAATATTGTTAGACCTTTTATTTCTATATGTATGTGTATTGAGTATGGAGTAGTATAAATGAGACAGGTACTGGATACCCATACGATTTCATCTAAGGTACAATAGGTACCATGCCTTTATATTTAGGTAGTAACTATCCTTTTTTGGGTAAGTTGGAGGTAGCTGCAAAGTTGGGCCTTCGTCTGGGGAAGGTAGCACAGAACCCCACCAAAAATTTCTAACGGTTAGACAGGGCAAATCGAGCTCAGGTGCTTTACAACTTTACAACTGACAACAAACAAATAATTTTAAACCCAAGACAAATAAAGTCGAATCAGTCAACTTGAACTTTCGATTAACGAGTTAGGCATCTACCGAATAGTAACTTCATCGACGAATTCACTTGAAGGCCCCTTGGAAGTAGCAAAGGAAGAGGGAAGATAGAGAAGGTTTAAACGGAAAAAAAGAAAAAAGAAAAGAAAAGAAAAATGCCCCTCGACACATCAACCTATAACCTCGCGCTCCTGCGCATCGACGGCCGCCGATGGAATGAGCTGCGCCAATTACGCGGCCAGATCCGGACGCAAGCCGCGGCTGACGGATCCTCGTACCTCGAAATGGGCAACACGAAAATCATGTGCGTGGTTACCGGCCCCAGCGAAGACGGTAAGCGACGCAACCAAGGCGCCTCCTCTGCCTCCGCCGCTAGTTCCGGCTCGTCGACTTCCGCTTCGGCGACCAATGCTGCGGATATATTGGTTAGTGTTGTTGTCGGCGGGTTTAGTACAGTGGATAGGAAAAAGAGAGCAAGGAGCGATAAGTATGTCACTTCACTTCCTTGAACGAGCGTCTAGTCTAGTCTGGATAGTCAGACATGGAATGGAGACAACAAATGCTAACGGGCCGTGTCCGAACAGGCGCATCCAAGAACTCCAAGCTACCCTCGCCAAATCCCTCGCCGCGGTCCTACATACGCACTTATTCCCGCGCTCTACTATATCACTATCCCTACACATCCTGTCGCAAGACGGCAGCCTTCTGGCCTGCCTCATCAACGCCGCGACTCTCGCGCTCGTCGATGCCGGCGTGCCTATGACAGATTACTTAGTCGCTTGCAGCGCGGGCAGCACATCCTCGCACTCGGCGGCTGACGAGAGCGCGGACCCGCTTATTGACTTAAACAACCAGGAAGAACAAGAATTGCCGTTTTTGACGGTCGGCACTCTGGGCGCTACTGACAAGGTCTCCGTACTTGTCTGCGAGAGCAGAGTCCAGGTTAGTAGGTTGGAGGGAATGATGGTCGCGGCGGCGGACGGTTGTGCGAATATACGCGCGTATCTGGACTCGGTTGTGAGGGATAAGGGACGTAGGATGGTAGCTGAAGGGGCGGTAGAGAAGGGCGCCAGTATGGCTATGGATATTGATGTTTAGGTTCCGTTGAAGGAGGCCGGTTAATAGAATGAGGAGAGAATTACGAGGGAGTCTGGATTGGCGGTATAGGATATGACAGGTGTTCAGGTTGGAGGCTCATTTACTCGCGGGTAAGTCGACCTTTGTCAGGAAATTTAATATGGCATTTTTATTTTATTACTACATATACCCGATCGAAACTAAAAATTGGTACTAGCTATACTAACCTAAAGCCCCTACTTACAGTTCTTCGTGCCTGGGTACCTCCTTCGATTCCGCTGCGGGTGTAGCCTCAGGAGTCGGCTCGGCACCCTTAGTGGGCGTGTCAGATTCGGTCTCGACCTCGACCTTAACATCCTCCTCAATCTTTACCTCAACAGACTCTGTCGGTTCCTCGGCGACCTCGCCAATCACGCCCTCCGGCAGCTTCTCCTTGGCGCCTTCACCAAGACGGATAGCGTCAATCCAGCCCTCAACACTCTCAAAGCTGAAATCTCCCTCGTAGTGACGCCACCATCCTCTCTTGCCGTTGATAGCAACAATCTCAACTTCGCCCGGCAGTCCTAAGCTCTTGAATACCGACTCGGCGGCTTCGTTGTCGTGGTGAACCTCGAAGAAGGGGAATAAGTGGCGCTGGGCGAGGGTATGTTTGAATGCCACTTCGGCTAGGCTAGTCAATGCCTTTTCTGCGGGCTCTCCGTGAGCAGAGGGCACGAAGGCAAGGACACAGGTATGAGCGTTTCGGTTCAAGCACTCCTGAGTTAACCTGTCCGCCTCGGTGATAGCTGGGATACGGGGCGCGACCGTGACCGGGACCTCGACCTCGACGGACTTTTCGGCAGGAGGAGCATCAGTAGACTCTTCTGATTCGGTCGAGGTAGTCTTGGAGCTGGACTCGGAAGATTTGGGAGATGCCTTCTTGTCTTTCTTCTCGGCCTTCTTCTCCCCTTTTGATTTGGCGGATGTCGCGTTCGGGTTTGGTTGGCCAGCTTGCGACAAGAACTTGACCATATCATCCTTCTTCAAATCCCCCTCGTATACTATGCTCTCTTTGTCGCCACCAGGTAGTAATACGAAAGTAGGATAGGACTTGATAGCAAATAATTCATTCGCCTTAGTCTCCTTGTCTCGAATTTGCGCAACGGTGATGACGTCGAGGAAGTCAATAGCGATACTCTTTAGTAAAGCGCTCGTAGTGCCCTTCTCCGTGAATAGAATTGCCTTAGCCGTGTCGTTCTTGGTGGAAAGAAAGGAATCGAGGTCCTTGTCGGTTACGCGCTTTACGTGGTTGTTGATCTTGTCGACAACCGCATCCACAATGCCTTTGGCGGTTCGAGGACCATTGTAATCTTCAACGATCGGCTTCCCCTTCTTGCCCGGGCGGACGGTCTTGAGCGTTGGGAACCCCTTGACGCCCATCATGCCGCACAGCTGCTTGTTTTCATCTTCGTCGCAATTTACGGCGGCGACCTGGGCGAGACCCTCAAGGTTTTTAGCTGCCTTTTCATAGGCGGGCTTGAGGTTCTGGCAGTGGCCGCACCATGGCGCATAGAATTCGACAACCTAGGTAGAATACAACCCATTAGTTGATGCTGGACTTATTGGTCAATTCCATAGTATAACGATATAACTAGTTATACTTACAGAAGTATGGTTTGATCTGTTGATTATCCTGTCGTAATTCTTGGCGTCTACCTGGACTACGGGTGAGCTCTTGAGATATAAGCCAGCCTGGGCGGTCGGCAGGGCGGAGAGCAGAGCCACCGCAGCAATTGCTGTAGTGGGGTTGATATTGAAGGCGTGCATGGCCCTGTCCTAGTAGTGTAAAAGATCTTACGATGGAACAAAGCAGGGAATAATATAAGACTTGAGAATGTAAGAATCACAGGGTAGGCTATGTAGATGAAAAGAAAGAGTTCACTATATCAAACCGTAAGATGTTTCCTGACAGATCATCCGGTCACTGGCGTCACACGATAGGGACAGAGGTGAAGCTTAAATGAATTTCTGTCTTCTTCTTCTTACTAAATCGAGCAAAAGGCCACCGTGGAAATTCGATTCAATTCGTTGAAGAACCAAGACGCTAATATGCAAGCCCCTCTGTCCCGCTTTCACAAGGGGAAGTGATTGGCTGGATGGGAGAATCTGGGGTACATTGTGGCTAGAGAATGTATGATCCATATATCTGTGGCGCGAGCTCTCTTCTTATCAGCTTATCTTGGAGGAATACCTAGCACCGAAGCTGCCCGCAACAGTGGGGAACTATATGACTTCAGCGGGGTTTTGGAATGTCGTGCCTGATGCAAGTTGCGCATTACATAGTGGCTAGATTCGACTTTGTCCTGACTTTAAACCTTCACATTGTCACCAATTTTACTTCTCATTCCACCACCACCACCGAGGATATCGAGGGACTTGCTATACATAGCACAAACCGAAAATTGTTCCCAATAAGTTTCCTCCTAATTCGGCCGTAAATTAAGATCCGTTGATAGCTACCTACGGTCTATATACTACCTGGGTTCTAGCTCACTTAATACGCCTTGAGCACCTGTTAATCTGTCAGACCTCAACTGTGCTTCTTAAGGGAGACCCCATACGTCTACGATGGCGGCCAACATACCCCAGAAGCTAAAACAAGCGGGCATCACGCCCTTCATCGTGCGCGCTACGCAACTCGAAGCCGCGAAACCTGTTATAGCTTATTGGTGTAAGTCTAATTACCGCCGTCGTATCAATATGAGTTCTGCTTGCTAACGTCGCGATCCGAAAGGCTTCTACTGGGCTGTGAATCAGATCCTTGGTAAAAACCTACATTCGGCCGACGAAGAATGCCACCTTTTTACTACGAATCTTATGGAGAAACTCGAAAATGTAAGATAACAGAATATTTATCACTTGCTCCTAGACACGATGCGCTAACCAGGTTCTGTCTTCGTGTAGATCAAGGAGGATCAGGCAGGAAACGATGCGATCCACGACGATGTGGCTGGTCAAGCGTACGTGGAGCAGTTTGCGCAAGAGACCTTCGAGAGAGCGCTGCGACCGCTGAAAGCCAATAAAGTCACACAGTATGATATACTTAAGAGCAACGCGTTTCCTATAGATACAAATTAACAATTAATATAGGCAGACAGCGAGTACATTCGAGGCCGCAGCGACCTTCTTCCAACTAATTAACATCTGGGCAACACCCGATCCGGAGACTCAAGAGAAGGTCAAGTACGCGAAGTGGAATGCCGCCCGCATACTGAAGGCGATCAAAGAGGGGAAGGATCCCAACGAGTCAAACCCGAAACAGGAAGAGCTTCAACGTGAAGAGGCGCCGCCGGCACTGGACCCGAACGACCCAGATGTGCAGATGTTTGGAGGTGCACATCCCAAAACAGCGAGCGTAGAGGATGCGCCCGACGAAGATGGTAGACCACACCAAACATCGACTGGATCTTATCAAACCTTCCCTGCGCCTGTATCTGCGCCGACTTCACCTCCAGCTCCATCAGCATTAGGGCCCGACCAAGTGTCTCCTATAGCGCCTCCCGGTCCGCCTACATCAGACCCAGGAACCTATTTTCCCAGCGCGCCCGGTGCCCCAGACAATGACTTAAATCTGCCATCCACGACGAACATGCCTCTTCCGGGCTCGAGCACCTTCGGTCCTGCAGGAGCTTCCCCCGTAATACCCAATCCTAGTTCTCATGATCCAGCCGGACTGCCTCCTGCTCCCTTTTCGCCACCAAACGCGGCCCCAACGCCTCAAGACTTCTATCGTCCTGCGCCTACACCACCACAGAGGCAGGCTCCCCCCCAGGCACAACCAGCTAGTCGAAGTTACTATTCACAGCCTTCACAGCCGGTAGCCCCGGCGCAACAGTACGGCGGTAACAGCGGGTCCTCAAATGCGCTGAATACTGACGACATGGCGATTGTGCAAGCACAGAAGCACGCCAAGTGGGCAATTTCAGCGCTGAATTTCGAGGATGTGCCGACGGCAGTAAGAGAGCTGGAGGCAGCGCTGGCTATCTTAGGGGCGCGATAGCTATGGGACAAAAGTTTATAATGCGATTGATACCAGTGGAGATTAATGGAGAATTGATAAAATTACCTTGTTGTCATACTGCATGTCATGTCGGCTTATACCAACGTTATTAGATAGGTAACCTACCTTAGTACATGGGTGTGTGCGTGAGACCTATATAAGACCGGCATCATTGTCTAAGAATAAGCAATTGAATAAGAGCATAGTAGTAGCGGTGTTGGAATGTGTTTGCGAGAAAGTATCTAGATAGAAATAAAGACCGTATACGTGTTCACATTGTCTTGATCGATTAAATCCTATATCCGAAAAAAGAAAAAAAAGAGAAAAAAAGAAGCAGGCTGAGGCGGTAAATGAATTATCGTATGTAATATACGTAGCACGTAACAGTTCCGGTGAGACGTCAACTCCGCCACTCCGTCACTCCGAGACCCAGATTTTTGCTGCTCAGACATGGTATGTATAGGTAGGTAGGTATGCTAATAATGAGATGGGCAATTTACCCGATCTACGTTGCGACTGTGGACTGTGTGGGCTGCCGTACGACGTCGCTTGGGGGAGGGGCGACCACTGACATCACGGTATCACGGATCACACCGCGTGGAGACGATGGTGGTGACGGACGGGCCCGGAGGTGTTTTGTTGTTATTGGCTCGGTGATCAATCAACGGGCTGTGGGTTACGGGTATAAGCTTACATGGTAGGTAAGTAAGGAAGTTGAAAGTATGTAACTTGCTTTATCGGAGACATGTGTCTCTTACTATGGTACATAGCTGTTAATCGGGTCCGGGTGTAAAGTTGGTTGTAAGGTAGGATATAAATTTACTGGTCAGTCGTCCGCTTATATTAGGTTATATCCAAGGTCGAGCTTTGCCTTGCTTTGTCTTGTCTTGTTGTGATTGTCTTATAACTACCTCAACTTAAGCCTCGAGTCTTCGTAGCTGTTTACTCGCCAACTTAATTCGTTCTTGATAGATAGGAGATATTATCTCGCCGTTGGAACGAATACCTACCTCCTAACCTACCTAGGTACTTGCTCAATCCAGCAAGGCGTTTTATTATCATAGAGCAGCAAATCAACCAAGGAGAAAAGAAAAATGGCGGACTCGTTACCAAAGACCTTCAAGGCCGGTGTCCTGACGGGGAAAAACGTGCCCATCGAATTCCAGGACAGAGAGCTGAAGCTCCCGGGTCCCGGCCAGGTGCTCGTCAAAATACTCGCTTGCGGAGTGTGCTTCTCGGACGTCTGCGCGCAACGCGGCGAGTACGGCGACGACGTGTATCCACGCGTACCGGGGCACGAGCTCGTTGGCGATGTTGTTGCTATCGGCAGCAACGTGACGAGGTTTAAGGGTGGAGAGCGAGTGGGTGGGCCATGGCATGGAGGTCGGTTTCTTTCTTCCCCTTCTCATATTATATCTCATATTATAACTACTGGAATTCAATAGGACTAATAACCAGTAACTAGGCCACGACTGGACATGCCGCCAGTGCGCTCGCGGCCAATTCCAAATGTGCGATAACCAGGAAATCAACGGCGTTAGCAGAGACGGCGGATATGCCGAGTACACGCTCCTTCGAGAAGAAGCCGTCGTGCGCGTGCCCTCGGACGTAGACCCAGCAGAAACCGCACCATTGCTCTGCGCCGGCGTCACCGTCTTCAACTCGATGCGTAAGATGCACGTGGAGCACGGCAACATGGTAGCGGTCCAGGGCGTCGGCGGCCTGGGGCACTTGGCCGTGCAGTACGCGAACAAGATGGGGTACCACGTCGTGGCCATCAGCTCCGGCGACGCGAAGCGCCTGTTCGCAGAGCAGCTCGGCGCGCACAGCTACATCGACGCGAGCAAAGAGGACCCGGTTTCGGCGCTGCAAGCACTAGGGGGCGCGGCGATGATCGTGTCCACGGCGCCCAACGCAGCTGCCATCAGCCCGCTAGTCGGCGGGCTGCAGGCCGGCGGGAAGCTGCTGGTGCTGGGCCCGCCGCACGATCCCGTGCCGTTCAACACGCTGCTGATGAATCTGAAGAGCTTGTCCGTGCACGGTTGGTCGAACGGACACGCGCTGGATTCCGAGGAGGCGATCCGGTTCTCCGTCGATCATGGTGTGAAGTGCTGGGTTGAGAAGTATCCGCTTGCGGAGGCGGCGAAGGCGATGGAGTCGTGTGCGGCGAATAAGGCCCGCTTTAGGGGCGTGTTGATTCCGTGAGAGGGGAGATGCGTATTGTGAGTATTGAATACCGTGGTGGGAAAATTATCGTGTTTAAAGAAAAGTTAACTATTGGTTGTGGAATTATTAACTAGGTACCTACCTTAGGTACCTAGTGAGATGTAAAGGTTTAAGTTAGGCACGGTACGATACGATACTCCATTCATAATAACAACTATATAACAACTATAAAAATTAAAAAATAAAATTAAAAATAATTGTCAATAAGCTTGTAGAAAATTCCCCTGCCAAGGAAGTTATCCCCAAATGTTTCCTCTCAGCAGTGGCGCCAACTCATGATAGGCTGAGAAGCGCCAGTTACCTCCTTAGCCGCCCGCGCTTAGAAGTCGTATTGTCATTAACAGGTAAGGAACATTTAGAGGTGAGTCCGGGTCGTAGTCAGGGTCGACCTGGACTCTTTTGTTCACCTTTAAAGATAGGTACCTAGGATGAAAAAGCCTTTGTAAGTCACCATAGTATTATTTCTCTTGTTCAGTTGGTTGGTATTGTCTTCTTCCTTGTTTTATACCTACAATTACATCACCCATATACTTTATAATTGCCAAGTTTTCTTATCTCATTACTCCAGAAGGGAAAATCAATTAGCAAGCTGGATATCCATCGTCGACTTATAACGATAATATCTTCAACCTCTCGATAGCCTCAATGGTGGCTATATACCCCCGTTTACCAATCAAAGCCTTATCCCCCTGTGGCTCCCTCATACCCTCTCTTCTCCTGTCTTCCCTCCTTCTTGTTCCCCTCGTCAACAGCCAAACTGTAATCGTCATAACAGTCGCTCCTCCCATCCCTAGCGAAGCCCCCTCATTCATCAACCACGACACCTTCACTTCCGCCATCATCAACAGCACCAACTTCCACCGCGCCGCCCACAACGCCTCCACCGTCCGCTGGAACGACACCCTAGCGGCTTTCGCCTCGGGCTACTTATCTTCGCACTCTTCCTCGTCGCCACATTCCCAGACAGAAACCTGCCGCATGAAGCACTCGGGAGGTCCTTACGGCGAAAACCTAGCGCTAGGATGCTCTGATGCGGGAGACTGCGTAGATCTATGGGGTAACGAGGATGCGCAGTATAACTATGACGACCCGGGATTCAGCGAAGCGACGGGGCATTTCACGCAGTTGGTATGGCGCGATACGACGGATGTCGGGTGTGGAGCGAAACTGTGTCCTGGGAATTACGGCTGGTATCTTGCGTGCGAGTACTGGCCGCGCGGGAATATTCTCGGTGCGTTTGCCGGGGAGGTCGAGCCGGAGAGCGGTGCGGTGTCACTGAGGACAAAGAAAGGGGTGGGCTCCTGGGCTGCTGAGGTGTTGGTTGTTGGTGCGGTGATGGTTGCATGGTGGGGGTTGGTATGATGTGTCTATTATATTCAAAAAGTATAGGCGAGCAAAACGCGATGATAGGATTAGGTTAATTTGTAGGTGTATATAAACTTGGGCATATTTGTATAAATGGAAGCAGAGCTGGGAGCGGGGGGATGCATCATGTATACTGGGGATTTTATACGAATATCCGGACGTGAAAAGGTATATAGAACAGGCTCTTTAGCTCATTATAGAAAGTGCATTAATGTAGAAAAAATATTCGCTATTATTTATTATGCTAATATATACATGTAGGCTATCATAACTCTTATAGTCTATTAATGCGTCAGAGCTTGCTGCCCAGCAGGAACAGGGAAGGGCCCATTCTCCGCGAGCGGAAACTTAGGCGTGCCGTCCTCGTTCCACGTGAATTTCTGTATCCGAGCCGTGCGAAATAGGTCCGAGGCCGGGTTCGGCGTCGTCTGCGCGTGGTATACGATATAGTCCTCGGAGCCGTCGGGCGAAGAGACGAAGCTCGCGTGGCCCGTACCGTAAATGCCCGTCGCTGTATTTTGATGGAAGACGCATCCGTCTTTGTGTTTCTTCCACGATTGGTACTCCATCGGGTCGTTACCAACAAGCTCAAGCATACCCAGACAATAGAATGGCGTGTTAACGCGTGCCGCCGAGTAGATGACGAAGTTCTGGCCCGTCTTAGGGTTCGTGAGCTGCTGGGGTCCCTCGTTTGTCGCGAGTCGGATTGGACGGCCGTACGGGACTTGCTCCCAGGGCTCGTTTGGTATGCTGATGATCCGGCGTTCGGAAAGCGTCGAGTTGATCGTCCACGGATCCGACATGCGCGTGATGCACAAATTGGCCGGCCACGAGGAATACTTTTGCTCCCAGCAGGAGTAAATATGGTACAGTTTATCCTCGAAGTGGAAATATGTGCCATCGATAGCGAACATATCGTAAGTATCCAGCATAGGCTTCATCTCGAATTTGGCGGTCCAAGGATCGGGCCCATCACCTGCAAGAACGAACATACGATGGTTAATTGCCTATTGTTAGGTAGTTTCCTGTTAGTGCCTGAATCCTCATTTGAAATATATGCTCTTTATCACTGAATCACTGAATTACTGCATTACAAGGTTAACACGTACGGGACAATTAATCGGGCACATGGCGTCGAGGAGCGGCGGTGGGTTATCACCGTCAGACGTAGCAGTGAAGATAATATACCAAGAACCGGATATGTTGTGAATCTCGGGAGCCCACAGGCTTGTCGACCACGGCTCTCCGCTGGTAGGATCCGGGTTGAAGACGACCCTGCTCTCGGCATTATCCCAGTTGTCGGTGAGGTATCTCGAACGCTTCAACGTAATATTAGAGTTAGTCGTATACGTGAAAAGATACCAGTCCTCGCCGTCGGCAGTGTATTTGGTCATGAAAGGATCTCCGATGTTGAGAGTCATGACGGGATTCGAGAAGGTAGCATTGGTGGTCTTATTCGTTCCGACTACAGCTGGGTCCCATCCCGATGAGCTGCCCTTGTTCGGATCGAAGACCTGGGCAGTAACCGCGCTTATACCCAAGCAAGAAGCGAGAGTAATAAGCCTAGCGGATAAGAGGCCCTTCATTTTGATGTAGCCGGGGAAGGAGTCTAACTTCTACTGGCGTGTCGCTTAGATTGGCGAGAGGCAAGAGGGAAGGTTCCTCGGTGGAAAGTACTCGCATGGAACCTGTCAATCTTATATACTCCTTCCTTTCTGCTTTCCCATCCTCCCATGCGGATCCAATGCAGTGGAACGATATTTCCCAGCTCTTGCTCGGATCTCGCCCAAGCGGTCTGCAGTCAGCTCCATCCTAGCGAGTGTCGAAGAATAAGGCATGGAATCCCATTCGCGATTCGAAATCACTCTTGCAAGGGGGGTGAACAAGTTATACAAAAAGCCAGGGTGATCCAGGTCGAATCCTTCGCAACATGAAGGAACAGTCGGAATAGTCCCAGGTCAACGTTACACTTCTCCATCGTGTGCCAACACCTATGCCAACATTTGCATCGCAAATCTGGGGTTAATGAGGAGACGACTGCGGGGTAGTTCCAGGTATCTAGCTTAGGTAGGTACAATACAAGTAATCTCACTAAATAGGTGGTTGGGTACTCTACTAAGACTTTGAGGCTTTCCCTAATGTCATTCGTTAAATCTGCTTTGTATCATTGGAGTTTCTATAATCTGTTAGAGATTTGTTTAAAGAAATTAGTAAATGTTGAGTAAGAGTGATTGAATAAAGATCAGTAGCCAAGGTTTTATAACGAATAGAATTCGCTAACTACTGCACCGAATACCACGTAGTAGAGCTTTAATAGCTTAGGTTAATCCTTTAGCACTAGTATTCCCCGCAGAATAACTTCTATACATAGGGCTCGTCAACAACACTATCGTCTCGACTCCACCAATCAAATCGTTGCTCCGTTTCCGTAAACGGTAACCTCTCCAACTATAAGCGTCGCCCCAAGTCTTTAGCTCCACACCCGGACCGATCAGCCGATTAAGTTTATAGTTGATTCAATCCAGATACCCGTTGAATGTATGTAAGTCGTTCCTATTATCGAGTTACTTATAAGTTAAAAGGTTTATGATCATTGATAATATTGCCTTCATAATGACGTTTATATACGAGTACAATAACATTCTTATAGCAATAATATGAATCAGATTTCCGCCCTTCGCTAAAATATCAAGTCTTATATACCTATTCAATTAGTACTGCCACAATTTTTTCAACCAATCAGATACTTAGAATCGCCCCGCAGTTTGCGACTTTTTCCTTTGCCACTCCATCGCATAACGTTTGCAAAAGGTGCAAATGGTATAAAAAGGTCATGCAAAACGAGCTCTATCTAACGATACCAATTATTAAACTTTTTATACAATACTAAAATAGTTCAATTGATTTTACAAAAAGATTCATCGGACGTGCGCTGAGGTGTGGCTAGCCAATCACAGGCCAGACTTTAGCTGTGGCGTTGGTTTTGCGCATGATGCCCTCCCTTTTCCTCCTCTTTCCCCCGTCCGCGGCTTGAGCGGACGGGGCAACGCTGCTAGTTCTTACTTATATACAAGTTGGTATCATTTAGAACGGCAATAACATAGGCATTAGATAAATATGATACGTTCAAATCATGTCAAATGAATCCTGCGTTAGACGTCGCCCTTTCGTTAAGGATAAAGACAAACACAACTTTTGACTCAATTAATCCCCCCTTTATGCCGATGGCGCGGAGTCTGGGCTATCTTTCCCGGTTACCTTCCCGTGCATCTTACGCTCGACTTTATCGGTGAGATGTTTCTGAGCATCCTTGGAGAAGAGACAGCCGACAATGGCGATACCTCCGAATCCCAGACTGGCCAGGTACACGGTCTTGAATGCTTGCGAATATGCTATTGGTAACACGCTAGCAACGGCAGCTTTTCTGGCGTCGCTCAGTCCCAGGAAAGTAGCAAGCTTGCTTCCCAGGACGGCTGCAACGAGAGCAGGAACTTTCTCCGCCGGGAGACCAGCAGCAATTGCAGCCGGGCCAACATTTGCAGGGAATGTCGAAGCAAGACGGTTTGACAATATGCTGCTGTAGACAACCACGGCGATAGAACCGCCGGCTGATCGAATCGAAGCCAACAGGCCGGACGCAAGACCGATGTCGACAGGCCGACAGAAAAGGGGGGCGAGTGCGAGAGCGCAAACTTCGATGACGCCAACGAAGAAAGGACCTATCATCGTGAAAGCAATACCGGCGTTCAAGGTGTCGGGAGTAAGAGACGCGCAGGCACCGACAAATGCGACCATGGAAAAAGTCGAGAAGATGATCCAGTATCGAACGTTTCCTCCCCACTTTACGAAGAAACCACCAAATGCTTGACCCAAGGCCGTAGCGCTAGCCACGGTACACTAGATTCCCAGTTAGTTTCTTATTGATATCTTAGTTACGTATAAGCATGCTTACCGAGATCCAACCACCATAGGTGATATCGGAGGTGTAGAGAGCCTTGACTTATTGAGGCCATAGTAGGACCGCAGAGTAGTAGGACATAGTCGCAACTGTAGCGCAAGCAACAAGACTAATAAACCCTCGGTTGGCGAAAAACTGAACTGGGACGGCTGGGTATTCGAGCTTGGCATACGCCTCGTAAACGAAGAGTGCAATGAGGAGAACAATTCCAATTACGATGGAAGAGATAGTCGCGGCCGATTTCCAGGGGTAAATAGTGCCACCCCAGCTCACGCCCATGAGCAGGAGGGTAAGACCAGCAGTCCACATAAAGATTCCAACATCTGATCCTCGTAAGCTTCGTGTTAATGATTAAGGGGTAGTCAAACTCACAGTCAAGTTGCTTAGGTAAGTAATTGCGTCTTAGTCTTTCGTTCGTGCAGGAGGTCGAAAGTTGGGGGGTGGTAGAAGAAGAATAGTAGGACTATCGCTACGGAGACCACGATGATGTTGAGATAGTAGCACCATCACCATCCCATGTTAGGGCGTTGCAGTACAGCTCGAGCTATCGCCAAAGTCAGTTATTATTATTATTCTTGCCCATTGAAATTAATTATAGCTTACCAATCATGGGACCAATGCCGGCAATTGGTGCGTTCGTTGCAAAGATCAATGATAGGACCATCGGGCGATGCTTGTTAGGAACTAATTCGCCCACGGCCACTGAAACTCAACTGGACTGTCTCCCCGAGACCGTAGATCGCACTACCCACGATTAAACTGTCGACATTTTGGGCGACTGAGCACACGATGATACCGATAAGTGCAACAACGTTGCCACCAATGAAGAACCATCGTCGTCCAAAGAGATCTGACAATCGGCCGAGAATCGTATAGGTGAAGGATAGAGATAGGGTCCTAGCGATATTCACCCACGAGATATAGGGGCTTGGACCTGTCATCTGGGACCACGGGCAAACCGAAGGGAGTTGAGCTGACGCACTACAATTTCGTTTCGAATTGCTATCAACTCGTCGCACATGACCGAGAGCAGTTTAATCCGTCTTCTCGGACTGTAGCTTTCACTCCATGGACTCACATCGCCATGACCACATTGCCCCTTTTCTTGGGCCCTTACACCGGGATGCTGCACCACGCCATGCCGAGTTACAATATAGAAGAGTTTGCGAAGCTAGTCGGATCGAACCAAGCTACGACTTTCCAGGGTGTTCCAAGCGTTGTCCTTCAGATAACAAATTCTGATGTAACCAGTCGATTCGATTCAGTCGTGCGAAATACATCAACGTCAGCGGTCTGCTGAAGAATGATCTTAAAAGCCGGCTGCTAAGCAAGGCGCCGTGGAAGCTCATCTAAGTGTATGGAATGACGGAGGCTGCCGGATACGTCGCTTACCAGAAAGCGAGCGAGGAAACCCCAGATGGAGTGACAGGCAAGTTATTACCCAACATTGAGGCCTGCCTCAAGAAAGAAGGAAGTACAGAAGACGTGCCTGAGGGTCAACCAGGCGAGCTCTGGTTGAGGGGGCCGAACTTTACGCAAGGATACGATTTCAACGAGGAGGCGAATAAGAAGGGGTTCCCGATGAAAGGATGGTACAACACAGGGGATGTATGCACCATCGATTCAGAAGGGAGAATAAGTGTAGTGGGGAGAACAAAGGACCTAATAAAATATAAGGGCTTCCAGGTATCTTCAGCCGAGCTAGAGAGTTATATTAACGCCCATCCTAACGTAGTAGAAGGGGGTGTTAGCGCGCTCTGGGACGAAAGTCAATTGACAGAACTCCCGACAGCCTGGGTCATATTAAAAGATAGATTCAAGACTCCGCAAGAGAAGAAGAATGCTCTCAAGGAGGTACATCAGGCGGTTGACAGCCAGGTGAGCAGCTACAAGAAGCTTAGGGGAGGAGTCTGGGAGATTAAGGCGCTACCGAAGAATGCGACGGGAAAGATACTAAGGAAGCAGATGGTTGCTATGAGGGACGGGGTTTGTTCACTCGAAAATTCTCCCAAGGCTAAACTGTAAGGTAACAGAGTAACTATATGTAGATCAATAGAATGAAGGCCTCGTAACAAGCAGCATTGACATTCTCATAATCACGCAAGATTAATCATAATTCAGAGACGCTGCCTGAGAATTTGTGTCGTGTAGTTGTAAATGAAAACTGCCCAACTCACTCCTGAGTCAATCGGAGTGGCATTAAAACTAATAGACCTAGACTAGTTGTGGCTGTAGCAGTGATAATGATTTTGTTATTACATGACGTGTGAAACTAAACCATGAGGACTATTCGATTTCAATTTGTTTGAGGCTTAATGAATCAAGTTTCAAACAGTTCGGTAGGCACTCGAGCCTTCGGATAGTAAATTTCAGTTTGTTATCTCAGTAAACATAGTAGGTAGACGCAGGAATAAGAGATGACTCAACTAAGCTTGGAGCAAATTCATCATGAGTTTCGAACAATACCTAGTCAATATAAGATGAGAAGACTCCAGAGGGACTCGTGAATATGACTAGCTACCAATAGTCTACCGTAATAATAAGCAACACACAAAGCCTTACTCTCTGGCCTTGATATCAAGGTCCTGAGCCTTTTTTTCTTTTCTTTTCTTTTCTTTTCTTTTCTTTTCTTTTTTGTTTAAAAAAAAGAAGAAGAAAAGAATTATAGTTCTGGAAGACTACCTAAGGCTAGCAATATAGTACCTTAGAAAATAGTTTGACAAATGGTATCAGTGTTGGGCTTAGGTATCCTAGATACCAAGGCATACAAATTTCTATATATTTGGCTACTTTAGTCAAACTACAACTAACTTGATGACCCCGCTATCTAATGGAATGATGGCATATCACTTACTACGCCTATTAGATATCTAGGTAAGTAACTCAGATCTTCAATCCAGATGCTATGGAAGCTAACTTACCTCCGAAGAGGTCTATGGCCTAGACAGGTATTCCGCGACTATCGAGAAGGTCTTAGAGGAGAATCCCATTTGCGCAAATGAATTGGCGGGTCTAGGATATTGCACTGGTGTAGGTAAGTAATTAATACCAAGGGGTTGAGTTTACTCAATCAGGATTCGAAGAGCAAACACAAGGTGACGGCAATCCAATCATAACTATGCCAGGCGTCTAGTTCAACGGAACACAAAGCACAAGCACCTTCATGATTACCTAGGTAGGTAGCTAGGTGCCTAGGTAGGTAATTATGCAATTATTTGACGAACCTAGGGAGATCCTTGAAAAGAGAACGGTAGGCCGTTGAGGGGTATACTTCAAGGGAACTTGGGGGTAAGCCCATTAATCGAATGAATCGGAGTTGATATTAGAGTGGTAGATTTAGTAGACTATCTAACCCAGTAGTTACTACCTACAGCCTAAATGATAAGGCCCAAAAATGCCCATTGCTGGTAGCGGTGAGGACACAATAGTGCTCGGAACCAGGCCAATATATAGAAGAGATATACGCTTACCAATGCGCTAGGGCTAAAGGCTGAACTGATATAAAAGGATGTATAAATGTTGAAGCTGATGTGCGTGACTTATGAGGAGAGATAAGTTCCCCAGGTCTCTTGCCTTCTGGAGTATGCTTCGATTTAGCGTTGGCATCATTCCAGCAAGTTTCTCATACTAATTATAGGTCTTGATATGCCGGGTCTGTACGTGGTCTAGGTAGATAGACTATCGGACCAAGGATAGAGTTGTTTCTTAATAAAAGTCTCTAACTGGGTGGCTATATAATAGGTATCTACGCAGGTATTCTGGGCCCATGGCCTGGAACCCCCCTCTACAATCTCGCTATGAATTGATGATAAAAGATAGGGGTCAGGTAACATAACTATGGATTTGACGTATATCCTAATATAAATCTTGAAGCGACCGAGTGGAAAGAATAAACTTGATCTACCTATCGTGGATACTAGGTCCAACCGCCTTGACAAGCCATAGACGTTATCCGGCCCAGACTCTCAATTAATCCCTCTGCTAGGTCTATCGTGGTGCTATTTGGTACTTCACATGCTAGTCCTACCCGACGGACACCTACGGTGTTCGGAGTGTCTTCGAAGGCATTCGTCGAAGATAAGAGTTGTTTAGCTAAGTGAGCAGATAGATTTAAAATAGACGCCTGACTTGAGACACTCTTAATTTACAATATATTAATTCTACACGGCTTGCCCGGTTTGTTCTTATCGACGGAATGTCAATATAAGCTGGAATACTAGGACGCTGCTTGAGAATAGCTCATTGTTTAAAATATAGAAAAGTGAATGCTCCAAGCCTAGGTCTGGAGCAGGCTATATATAGGATCATTACTTATATAACATGCAGAGGCAATTTAGCATGATCACCTAGGTCGTTTAAGAGTTTTAGATGGATATGACGGTAAAGAGGCTGTACTTAAACATGTGGCTGCTCTTGTTCTAACCTTGAAGCACGATATCGATCCCAGCACGGTTACTACGAGAGAGGAGATGTAGAAAACTGGGCATTCTTTAGATACCTAATCTATGCTTATGCTTCGACAGGGGTGTATTGGATCAATGGATCTAGGTAGAAAACTAATTAGAAGCTATCGCGGAGTTTCTAGTACGTCAACTCCTGCACCGGGGAAGCTATCCGGGGCGGCGTATTGTTCGGTCAAGTCTAGTCGTACACACGCGAAGGTGATATTGCAGATTGGGCTCTGAAATAGTTTTTTTTACTGACATGCGTACGTACCTAAAGGATGGCTACCGTGAGAGGCAATCGAGCTTTACTTTAAGTAGATATCATGATTATTCTACTTCGACATTGAGCCACTTAAAGGCCACGCGTTCAGCATATTACGTAGAACTGCGTACCGAAACCTATGAGACGCTAGGCATTCGTATAAACTAAGATACATGCGATTTGTTCAGATCTCTAGGTGACTACGAGACTACAATGGAAGGACTATGTTTATGACTAAGGCGTTAGAATATTTCTAGAACAGTACGTCCTTAGACTAAGTGAAATTGTGTTTCCCTTCTAGACCACCATATTCGGCCACTGGTCGGTGAGTCTAATAGGAGAACACCTTGGATCTGCCCATCGCCTGCGGCTAATTGTCACGATAGGGCATGTTTCGGCGTTAACACCGAGATCCCTTTAACCTAACGTGTAAGAAGCTATGTTGGGCGTATGGAAGATCGCGATGGCTTCCTAAATAAGCGAGCCGGACTGATTTCACCGTAGGATCAATATCTCGAGACAGAGCGCGTGGGTTGACAAGATGGGGGTTCCTTGGGGGGGTTTCCGGTGCGGGAGCCTTATCATATATAGTTCTTGGAGGAACCGTATTGAATACGCTGCGGTTCGCTTGATAATATCATATATAAAAAGCTTGGCGAGATATCGCTCCTATCTGAGTGAGGGCGAAACCTGGTTAGCATGATAAGAGACGAGGGGGGCTTTGAGAGGTCCAGGCGCTTCATCAGAAAGCCCGCATATAGGGAATAGATGTCGGTCGTCGCTGCGCGTCACCGGATAGCCACCTCGTGGCCATCGAGACTCGAATCTCGAGTCTTGAAGGGAGTCGTACCGTATTATGGCCCCTACGATCACTTGCATCGTAGCTTATTGGGTAGCAACCCGCTAGCTACACTGATATAGAACAGGGGTGCACGATCTTATGCCGTCATTTGGAGATCGACAGGGATTTTCTCTGTATGTACGGCGTGGGCAAATTTCTCCACTAGACAAAGCCCGTGTGAAGAGGGAGACGCGCGTCCTGGGGAATACAAACGTAGTCCCTGTCGGCCTGTCTCGCACATGTCAATTCGTAGCGATCTGCTAATGTATGTACTCACTCATATTACGACGACAAGGTCGGCAATATGAAGACACTAACCGACATGCTGGCTTACGAAATGCGAATTTCGCGACGGTAATTTTAAAAAGTACAAAAGATCGTCAACCTTGTTTGGAGGGGGCCTTCGAATCCAAGAGGCGGCTGGCGTCAGTGTAGGCTTCGGAACCTTGGACCATCCGAACAAATAAATCCACCCGGATGACGACCCCATAGGGGAATGAGTGTCTTGGGTCGGATCAAGCCGAAGATGAAACATACTTTGCTACCGGGAAGATATCTAATCAGTTAATATTCTTTATACTTATGACGCAGTTTTCATCTGATCCCCCCGACGCGAAGGATATCCCCGTCCCGTCATGTTTTGAGTATAGCGACGAAGTAAATTTTTTACTCAATGGTGCGGGATGGAATTTGATCGGGTCGATAATGTTACATGCTATAAGCCAGTAGACATGGTATTCGTGGCAGTCCGTGGCAATCCGTAGCAGTCAGCCGCATATTTTAGAATTAGAAGGACCGCCAAGCCTCGAAATTTAGACGATATGTAAAGAGCCGAAGCAAGCAACGTAGCATGGACCCAGAATGAGAGGTCAACTAGCTTATCAAATCATCATACAGGAGTGGTGGGATTCGACATTTGAAAGAGGTGGCAATGTTGCTATTGGCTAGAAACACGCAAGTCTCCTGAAGGGGAGAAGGACGCGCAAGCAAGTCTCGACACTAAAAGGAGAGCCTAACTAAGACCACGCCATGGGGGCCGTAAATCTCCACGTGATCCATAACAACTTTTGATGGAATACCTATGGGATATGAGATATGAGATGTACATATGCTAGCAACCTGAGAAGGATATCTGGATATCGAGTCATGAGACCGAGATTGAGGCAATTGAAGGCGATCAGGTTTTTATTTTATTTTATTTTTATTTTCTTTTCTTGTTTCTTTAATCTCTCGTCAGTTAGTGAGAAGTTGAAGTTGAATTGTCCAAGCAATCTCTCACGTAATCCGAGATAACTACCTATCTCTGGACTCCGATGAGAGCAACTGACCAGTCACTTTGAGGCTTCTATATGCAGCTGATGGTCCGCGTGAGAAGACCAATACATACCGGAGAAGAGCTAGGTGACGCACTGCGCGTTGAACTGCATACGGTGCAACACGTGGGATTTGCTGACCACGTACAACTCATTCGTACAATCGGCCCGGAGAATTGTCGAGTGATAGCAGGCAGATTTAAGCTTACAGCCGTGTTGACCGACGAGTTTATCTGTGGTGCCGTGGAGTTGGATCCTCCCGGGTTACCGAAAGGTCGGTTGGCTTGGTTATATGTTTTATATTTTGTGTACGTGCTAGGTATCAGCCGCGAGCATGAAAGAACCTCTGCTCGAGGATGAGGCTGAAAGAGAAGTGGGAATCGTGATGAGACTTACAATTATAACTTTGATGTTGGTGTATCGATGCTATTCGTCGAAATGTAACCGGGCATCAAACCCGAACATTAGGTAGGTACCTATATTACCATTGCCTCACCTACTTACTAACTTACTTGTTAATATATATCTACAGCAGTAATTGGACGGATCGGTTTACAACTGCGTCCGGTAACAGGGCCAAGATCGAATCGTAATGGTTTTGTCTGCTAAAAGGAGAACGCGTTGAAGCGTACGGATTAAAAGTTTACATACTAACAATTACATACCTTAGTTACGTACCTCCTAGCATACCTTAAGTATGTAGGTCCAAATCATAAGTGATGAGGATCGAATCGTTAATGCTGCTACATAGAATAACAAATGTAGGTAAAAAAGCCGAAAGTGGCACAGCGGTTCGGGCGAAGCGAGAAACGCCTGTGGCAGACTTCCAATTCTTATTAGGTAGTGTACCTAGACATTTTCAGCCACTATAAAAAAGCCACGCCTCGTCATCGCCTCCACCAAAAAAGGTACAAAGCCTCGGATGTAGGCCGGAACTATAATTTAGCCCAATCGTTGAGTGGTGGAAGGTTCGCTCCATGGCTTCGGTTATATGTACGTACCTAGATGATACATATACCTATAGGCTATCATGTACCTATATTTAAATATGTATTGCAATCTGATCCTTGTACAATACGTACCTGATTAAGTATTCATTTCTTACGCTTTATACACGCGTCAAATGCAAAATATCCATTAGATATTTCGTATAGTTAGTTATCCTATTCAAAATAAGACTGCGTGGATGTATATATGCACTCGTGGGATAAAAGAATTGCGACTCTAAAAAATAAGGGCAGAAGGGGTCCAGATGGTTGTCGATGGAAGGTGAAGAAGAAACACCGTCTTAAAGTCTAGTCGTCGTGACCCCACTCCTTAAGGTCCTTCAGGCCGAATGCGTGTTAAATGATTGGTTAGAGATTCGTGGGAGACGCGCGTTCACGCCTTCTCTTCTGCGCCCTAGTGCGCTTTCTGCCGCGAAGTACAGTACAGATGAAATCCAGCCTAGTGCAGTACACTGTACTTAGTGCAAGTATCAGCCAATTACGCGAGTCCTAGACGACAGCAGGCGGAGAAGGCCTACGCAGCCTACGCAAACCTTGCCCATCGCTTCGTTGCTTTCGTTGCTTCCTTCTTTTTTTCCCATAGGTACCCGTCTTCTTACCCATCCTTAGCAAGCCCAATCCCATTTCTAGCTCATTTCTTACCACATATGTCCTAAACCATCCCTATCCGGACTGTGAGTTGCGCATTCAAGTACGCATAGTACTGCATGGAGTACGCATGCACTTGCATTGGCACTTCACAACTACATGTACTGCCTGCTTTTTTATTTTTGTTTTATGTATGCTGCCTATCGCTTTTCTTGTCGTGCACTTATTCCTGTACCTACATAGCGATTGTCTGCTTGGGCTCCCTGCAAAAGAAATACCACACCCACGCACGCCCCCCACCATTGACCACTTTACACTCCTCCTAACTTACGAATGTTACACTTAGTAAATTCATAATTCCCCATCTTCCACGTCCTCCCCTACACTACTTACACTACTGTACCTACTAACACTACTACACTACCTACTACACTACTACCTGGAATATCCATATTCACCCATCCGTCCCTTCTCCCGCTTTTCCGCCTCATTGTTTATTACTCATTGTTCATCTTTGTCTACTTCATACATTCCTCTTCCCGCCTCTTTGCCGGACTATCGTCGACCCGTTTCCTCCCAGGCAGTCGACAACTGGCCGATTCTGTCATCCGCTCGTTTCTTCTACTGCGCGACGTCGAGGGAACACATATCTCTGTAGAATTACCTAAATAAGAAATAGACGAGAAGTATACGCTACCGTACGACCCATAGAGGCAACGACACACGAATGCAGCGATCGATGATTATTATGGGGGATTAATTGACTATCCACGACCGATTTGTCTTGTTCAACGAAACGGGCCCCTTGCTAGCCGGTGGCGATTGACTTCTCGGAGGGAGTGGCCGAGTCCACATCATCAGCGATCCTCCAGCTGACGAAGTCTATCTTCTCGCTCCGCGTAATCTCGAGTTCACCTAGTTCTGGGCTTGAGTTTAATATCTTTAGCAAGCGTTGCTCCAACCGACAAGTAGTCGGGCCATTTTTCAGGAGTTCTACAGCGTAGAACACCTTTCCGTTTCGACCTCGAACTGTCCTCCGGTTCGATAATTAGGCAGCAACATCATGGCTAGTCGTAGTGATGGCTCTGGCAACGGCCAGGGCGATTACGGAGAGGATTGGGCTCGGGATCTGCGAATCCAGTTCGAACAGCTGCTAAGAACAAAGCGATTAACCGAAATTGAGCAGTCGCGAGCGAATCGATCACGTCTGGACTCACCAGATCCCCGAGAAAGAGCATCGTCATCAAACCTCCGAGCGCCAGCGACGCCCTCCAGTAGTAGTAATAGTAGACCATCTTCTTCTTACGGCCCAAGCCATAGCCGCAGCTCTCCCGCGTTACCGCCTTCGTACTCATCCTTGCGTAACCTACCCAAGATACCGACTCCACCGTCGCCGCACGACAAAGAGTCGCAGAAATTTCGTAGCCTACTCTTGTCACTGTCTCAGACGCCGACGAAGTATGAGAACCCCGGTCTCCTCGACGAAGCGCTCCAGGCAATTCCTCTGGATAGGATATACGGCGAGGCCGAAGAGGAATCTCAGGTATTGCAAGCACAGGCGGAAAGCATGGGTGACGGTCGCAAGCCGGAATGGGGATACCAAGATTGCGTGATTCGGGCACTATTAAGGTGAGCCAACCTCTTAACTCAATTCTTAAACTCAATTCCCCCGATTCCAGTAAGAATTGACTCCCTAACCCGTTTCGGTTGCAGATGGTTTAAGCGAACATTCTTTACATGGGTTAACAACCCGCCATGCCCCGTGTGCTTCTCGCCAACCGTCGCAAAAGGCATGACACAACCGACGCCAGAGGAAAATGCCTTTGGAGCATTACGGGTAGAGCTATACGAATGCTCCAACCAGGCGTGCAGAGCATTCGAGCGATTCCCGCGATACAGCGACGTCTGGCGGTTATTACAGACGAGACGGGGCCGATGCGGCGAGTGGGCTAACTGCTTCAGCATGCTGTGCCGGGCCGTCGGCGGCCGCGTGCGCTGGGTATGGAACGCCGAGGACCACGTGTGGACTGAGGTTTATTCAGAACATAAGCAGCGATGGATCCACGTGGATGCATGCGAAGAAGCGTGGGATAACCCGCGCCTCTACACTGAAGGTTGGGGCAAGCAGATGTCGTACTGTATCGCATTTAGTGCAGACGGTGCAACCGATGTCACCCGCAGATACGTGCGCAAGAGCGAGCACGCGCTTGAGAGGAACAAGTGCCCCGAAGAAGTAATGCTCTATATAATGCAGGAAATCAAGACCATCCGGCGCGCCAACTTGAGTAAAGAGGAGCGATTCCGATTAGAGAAGGAAGACTCGAGAGAAGATCGCGAGCTTCGAGGCTACGTAGTCGCTTCGATCACGCAGGCAGTTACGCGCATGGTTCCCGGTTCATCAAGCTCTGCATCCGGCTCAACAAGTCGGCCTACCGTCTCTTCTTCTGCCAGTGATGATCAAAAGCTACCTGCCGAACAGCCCGCCCGGCAGAGTGGTAATGCTGAATGGGTTGCTGCTCGCGGAGAGAACGGTCGGCGCAACCAACAATTCCAGGATCCGAGAGATACACACCGAAGATAATGTCTACGAAAATATTGATAATTATCACTACCGATCACTACTAACGTCACATGCCGCCTAATAATTAGAAACCGCGAAATATATACCCCAACATCTAGCATCTAAACCGGTTAAATTTACCTAGTTTCGGCCACCTAGAATATGACGGCCGGCATATCACCGACTCTCATTTGTCTAATATCACTTCTACCGCAGTCGAAGTACAGCTCACCTTACATTCGCCTGCGGCTTGTACCTACCTACGCATCCTACTATCGCGATACCAGAACATGTCGTTCTCATTTGTGGCCCGCATCGTCATATGCATTCTGGAATAAAATCTCTGGCGCAACGGACCTATTTGGGCTGGGTAGCATTATATACTTTTTCTTTTGCTTTTTTTACTCGGGGAGGGAGGGGTGAGGAGAACACGGGCTTCTCCTCGACCCGGCGTTCAGGTTATATAACTGCATGAATGGGCTGGGAGGAAACGGGTTGACGAACGATTACGGTCACGTCCGGACTTTGGGGGCGTGGGCGTGGAAATCGTATTGTACTATGAAAAGGGGATGCGGAACCCTAGAACCCAGCAAACGACGAGCAGATGAAATCTGAGCGGGAGATGTCCTGCTGGCTTTTTCATCAGCTGGGTAGCCACGTCGCAATTTGCATACGTGCTGTTTGAAGCATCGTCTTGGTTCAGAATAGACTCTGCCGCTGGTGTATTTTGAAATTTTGCATACGCCTGTGTTATTTGAGACTTGTGATGGTGATATTTAAGTGATCGTCTGCTTTACGTAACATAGTAACGTACTACCGGTGAAGTGGCTCTTCGATCTCACGCTACTTTAGCCGGGATACGTTCGAACATTCTGTAGGTGGTATGTAAGCTACCTAGGTAGGTAGTAGTCAAGACTTGTGTTCAATACGAAGCAAAAGAGGACTCCGTCGCCAAGACTGAGCTGTGTAACGCGGAAGTGTAACTATAAAGGTACCTAATTACAATCGCACAGAGACTACCTGGTTAGATCTATCGAGTTGCCTTTCGGACTTGACGAGCCATTTATCTTTGTGTGCTTAGGGTAAAATGGACACAAGATTACGTTACTAGTTGAGATTCCTGAAGTTAGTTATCTAAACTATAAAGCTTTACTTGGGTAGTTTATAGTTAGTTGATTGCTAAAAAGGGGGGAATTTGTCCGGGACTGATGACATACATAGTGCAATACTAATAAATGTGCCACAATGTAAACCACGGGTGCTCTGGTCTGCCTTGGACTTGGGAAAACCCGATATAACATTTAGTTAACGGAATAATGAAAGAAAATTACGTAGGTTCCACCAGCCGTCTCTTCTTGCTGCTACGGGGCGTTGCTGGTAGTGCGTCATCTTTGATTGTTGCTAGGGCCGATGCTGTCGCTAGAGGTTTCTTCGTTGTCTTCGAAGAACCTGCCGTATGGCGGCCACCCATTGTCATCGCCTTCGACGATAATGCGGCCGGGTTGTGGTCTCCGTCTATTGTAAGGGTCTGCCCCCTAGGTACCTTATAGAGTTAGGCTACCGATATCACCTTGTGTGTGGAGCTACCAATTTGTGAGGGTTTGCAGTAGAATAGAAGTTGTATTTCGTAAGTTAAAATGAGAGAACTCCGTTCTCTCACTAAACTAATGTAAGCTATGCTATCTTATCGTAAGTAATCATTGTGATCCTTATCAATTTAACGACTTCGTTGGGACTTCGTTGCAACACCGAAGATTTCGTGTTGTTTGAATTGTGTTGTAGTGCCGGAATGATGTTTGTCCATGGTTCTGATGACGCTGCGCAATGGTATCGTATTGCTGTTTCTATGTCTTGGTTTTTCTCTCTGTTTGGCCATCCGTTTGGGGGTGATAACTCGTTGAGGTATCTTCCGGTGACTTGGGATGTTCAATTCGTATGCCAAGTCTCCGATGCGTTTTGTGATAGCTTTTAGCATTTTTCTCTTCTGTTTTACTTTCATCCACTATTATTAGAATATAAATTGGCTGAGAGGTTATAAAACTACTTACAGCCACGGGATATACCTTTGGATGTTGGCCTTTTGACGTAACTTCTCCATCACGCATTGGTTGTCTTCGTCGTCACCGCGTGCGGGTGTATCGGCGCGTGCGTTATCGTGTTCTGGTTCTTCTCCATCAGCGATGGGGTTGGCCACTCTCTTTCCACTGTACTGGTGGTGTTTTTTCGGCTTTTGGCTAGCTCAAGCATTTGTTGCCAGAATGTGGGGATTCGTTGGCCATGGGGCGGTTGCATCACCCATACCAAACCGAGGGCTGCCATAGCTTCGGTGATACCAGTGGGTAGTTTTCCGAAACCTGTTAATGAGTCGCCGTTAATGCGGACGGCTTCGAAATATTCTTTCGCGGGAACATGGTTTAGTATGCCATGGCATCTTTCGGGGATCTATTTGCCCTCGAATCCTCTGGTGTAAACTTGGTTTAGTTCCATCATGACATTTCTGTAAGGGGCGCTGCTACTTGGCTGGCAGCGCCAAAATTTAAATTCGCTCTCTGCATTAGACAGTGTATCTTGCCGGTTGTAAGTGTTGTTAAGCCTATTCTCCGAACAGATATAACGTCGGTGAATCAAAATCTGTGAGTATCGATTTCTCTCTTAATTGCTTTGGCCTCTTCGATCTCATCTGCAATACAAGAAGTACAGGGACCTCGCGACTTGCGATTCTGACATTGCTTGCAAGAATCGTTGTTGATACCGTACGCATAAAGTTCGTCAGTAAACATGCTTTATGGCTCGGGCTAGAGGCGACCGCCAACCATTTCTTAGCATCGTCGTTTTTCTTAGCATCTCCACTCATGACAACCCGCCGTTGTCATTAGTGAGTTGATCGCTTTGTTTTCCCTGGGAGTCTGTGGCCCGACGTTCTAATATGTCGGTACAATTCGTGCTTATGAAGCCCTGTTTACCAAACTCTGTAGTACGCTTGGAAGCTAGTTAGCGACTTTTTTGATGGATTAGTAGATTGACTGGTTATCGTTCGCTTTCTCTTGGGGTTGTCGAGTGTTTGGAAAGCTTCTTTCAATTGGTTTTGCTTTTGGGCTTTATCCGGGGTATCGACCATCTTCATAGCTTTTGCGAGAGGATCAATATAGATCTTCAAAACTTATCGCGAAATATAGCATATATTAGAGATTCCTCCCCAATAACCATTTCTGAAAGAAATGCCGTCGCAACACAAGTCGCCTAGATACCATTCTGCTCAGCGCTAGAGGCTACATCAATTTCATCTTGATCAGCGCTAAAGTCTGGATCAATACGAACGCACTGCATTTGCGCAAGTTGGTAATTAAAATCCGTACTAATATCTCTGTTATAGGCATCGCCGCGATAGGCTCTGACGAATGGTTGGCTTCTACCCAGACCAAGATGGTAGTTTTGGTGAAAATAGTTGGTTGTAATCGATGATTTTTTAGAGTTAGGTAAGGTTAGAAATATCCTCGCTGGTGTTGAAGAAGATGAGGGTTTAGTATTAGATATGGGAGGAGGGTTGTATGTAATGTTGCGTGTTCGGTTAGGGTTAAGTGGCTGGTTATGAATCTTGAAGGCTAAAAACCCGTTGAAGATTCCAGTTTAAAAAGTAGTGTGGAACTGGTCTTGTATTGCGGAAGCGTTGTTGAATCTAGAAAGACTACGGGACCACGTCTGTTTATATAGTCAGCCCTGTGGGGCCCTAGGGGCCTCGTTCCTTCCCTTGATGCTATTACCGTGACTCACGATCGACGTGGACCACCTGCCAACAAGTAGGAAAGAACAGGAATGAGTCACTTAGATAAGGTTATATGACACCGCCCTACATATAATGCCGCCTGCCGTGGCAACTACGAGGTGAAAATTATGTACCTGAGGAAGGTAGGTAGGTACATACCTTGTAAGGAAGGAAAGACTTTGGGTTCTTATCTCTTAGGTAGCTACGTACCTACCTACCAGCCTTAGAATAAAAAGTTGGAATTTATAAGGTAAGGTAGTGATCGATATCCCATTCTACTAGTCTACTAAATGTATCATGCCTTTCCCTCAGGCATAAACTCGAACCATATCAACTCGTTCAAAATCTCTTGGTAGTCGAGGCCCAATCTAACGGCTCGGCTGCCCCCGAACACGAATTCGGCTCTAAGCGGTTCGTCGCCTTCTTCATATATATCATATAGGTGAGCGGTGTACTTTGTCTGGTCCGATACGTGGTCGAACGTGATGGTACATCTAAATGAGCGGTCGGTAGCGTCGATGAAGAGCTTCTCGTCTTTGATTTGAACAGTAAGAGTGTGGTATCCTGGGTTCCAGTACTTTCCCACGTAAGCGCTCAAGGGCGTTACCTGGGGCTGTACCTCTTTATCTTCCTTTTCCTCATCCTTGGCGCCGTCGTTTTCATTATTATTGTCTCCTTCTTTATCCCAAGAGACACTCTTAGCAAGGTCTTCCTCTGGTACTTTCAGTATGGCGCTGAATAACTTCCGACGCACAGCATCGGCGACATATTCTGCCCCCGTTGCATTTCCCATCATGACAGCTCCAAATCCTAGCTCGGGGAGGAAGAAGAAACGGCTCGTGAACCCTGAGATCATCCCATCGTGACCCACAACCGTATATCCTCGGTAATAGTATACTTCCAAACCAGCTGCGTAGATGGCAGGAGATTCAAATGGTGCTAAATCTTCGGCGTCCGGATTTGCTAGACTACGCAACCGCACGAGGCCTTGGTATACCTTCTTGTTGATAGGGCTCTCGTGATGGAGGAGTGCTTTGATCCATTTGATAAAGTCGTTTGCGCTGGTGATTATCGAACCAGCACCCTCTCCCTCTGGGCAGTCCGGGGGCGGGAACCCTTTGTACGTCGACTTCTCCTTATTCCAATAGTATCCAGTGGCTATGCGGTCTGCGAATCCCTTTGCTAGAGTTCTTATGGGCTGGACGCTAGTTGATTTCATACCGAGCGGCCGGAAGAAGCGTTCTTCCAGAAAACTGGAGAAGCTTTGCTGAGTCTTTGCCTCGACTAGATATGCTGCTACTGTATACATCATGTTACAGTATATATGTTTTGCTCGCAGAGGAGCGGCCACAGGCAAATTCCGCAAATTCCTAGTCACGGATCGTGCATCATCTGGATGGGCTGCGTGCGGACCCATATAAGAATCGTCATGGCTTATTCTACGGTTAGTATTTCCGACCATAGGTTATATGTTATAAGATACGAAGCTCTTACCAGGCCATGCCAGACCTGTGACTCAAGATGTCCTCCACGGTAACGCTCTCTGTGTACTCGGCACTAGGCATCACGAAATCATCCGGCAATAAGTGTGACATGATCGCTTCATACTGCACCTCGGGATACTTTTCATCGTCATCTATGAGCAACGCGACAGCCGCTGCAGTAAGCGATTTGGAAGACGACGCGACATCAAAGAGCGTATCCGCTGTACATGGCTTCGATGGTTCAACATCTGCGTATCCATAACCAGCAGAAGCGACTTCGCCATTGTGAACAATTGCAATGGAGAAACCAGGTACGTGGTGCTCGTCCATCAATTCCTTAATACTAGAGGAAAAAGCCTCGGAGTGGAAAAAATCCATGATAACGGATATATAATAACGATGATGAATTGTAAAGTATCTGTGCTCAGGGGTAAGGTTCAGGTTTCTTAGTCCACTGCGAATCGATTGAGTTCCACACAAAACGACACTTGACAATATATAGATTAACTGGATATGCCTATACTGACTGTAAAATATTCCGTGGTGGCTTAAAGCATCGTCAAATCTTGCTAATATTAAAACAATAAACAATAGGTGCGGGGATGATATTGAATTACTCACACGGCCAGCTAGGATTAGGTACTTTTTGAGTCATGATATGCTGACTTCGTAAGACACAATAAGCAATGCAGCAATATGTAGGACTTTGTTTAGTGCGAATAGACATTGAATCTGTTGAAGAGTAAGCCCAGGATTGGAGTCAATCCTCGAGGGTCATCGCATAGACTTGTGGTGGTGTAGTTATAATAGTGGATATCCAATAAGCGGACGACTATACTATTTCATGACAGGTACCTTAGATACATATTAAGAGGTAACACGGACACCCGACTCACGATACCGTATTGGCGAGCCATCTTCGATGGTTCAAGGGCTATACACGTAATGACTAGGAACCGTACTCCTTTACATTCACTAAGCTAAACGAGAATTGCAGCCTCACTAAGTGTCAGTTCTTCTAAAAGCCCATATGCTGTTATGTAGGTATTCATTTCTACTCTATCAACAGTAGCATAATAAAACTTACTGAATTCTAAAGAATTTATAGTTCCACTGCGGTTTAATGAAATCCGTGTCCTTGGAATAGTATATATACCCAATGCCCACTCTCCTTGAAACGCCATCCCGCGTAGTCAGACCTAATAGAATCGACTGTGTGTCGGGAGGCTGGGTAATAGTATTGGCAGCAACAATAACGACAAGTTCGTCGATTGCCTCGACTCTACCATCAAACCTAAACTGGCCTTGATGAGAAGACACTTTTAGAATCCAGACATGCTCGCCTTTCGCAGTCGTTACTTCAAACTGCCCCGCGTTCAAATAAGGCGCAACAAATCCAAGCTCACCACAGTCAAGATCGGGCGGCTGTGTGTTACGCGACCAGTCCAGCAATACATCGGTATCCATCCCAATGCGACTGAGATAGTGCTTTGTTTGCCTAAATTCTTCGGTAGTCTTCTTGGTTGCATGATTCGGAGTTTCGCAGATAGTCTTCCAGACATCTCTGGTCCAGAACTGCTTTTTCGAGCCTCCGTAATACCAGCATATAATAGGAACGTAGATAGGCACTCGCTTGATAGGGGCTTGGGAAATGTTTCGAGATAGCCAAAGGCTATCAACAAAGACAAACTCAACGGGACCCGTCCAATACACCCTGTAACCGTATGATCAGCATTATAACATTGATCCTAACCAAATTTTGGTTAAATCGGACCAAAAGGGGTCACATACCATGACCATGTTGAAAATTGGTCAGCTTTCTGTTCAGATTGACATGGGCGCTTCTCAGGCTTGCCATAAGGAAACCAGAGGATCGCCTGGTATAATAAATGAGGAGGTATTCCTTGTGCTTGACGAATACTTAACTCCGAGACATCTCTATGTCCGTTGAACCTATTAAATATGCCCTCGAACGCGTTAAGTATATCATGCGCGTATGTGAGGTTCTTTCGGCTGTATTCTTGAACTGCTGTTTGAAAGGCCTGGATATCTAATTTTCCACCTACATCCCCGAGATAATGGTATGGTGTTGGATCAAGATCCCTCCTGAGATTCCTCGTCCACCACGGCGGCCCTGTCCTTATATCGATGTCTACATGCGCGTTTATTTTCCGTGCATAGTTGTATCCTTCTCTCCACTGCGCTTCGCGACAGTTGAAAAAGACTTCCTCGGCTGTGAAGTAAAGACAGCGCTGCGACAGCGACTGTTCCTGGAAAACCCAACCTCGCGTATTCCAAGTCGCACTTCGCACTTCCTCGCATAGAGACCGTAAGCATGTTGAAATATTGAGAACTGATCCATCTGATGCATCGATAATCTTCGTTGGTTTGAGAGGATGACCTGCCCGTGGACTAACCCCCCTTAACCCGGCATCCGCATCGCAGCCTGCCGCGGCGATTATGGTTACAGCGGCACAGTCGTAGACATCGTCCATTCGCCCTATTAACCGTGCCTTGTCTTCCAGGTCGTCCTGTACAATGCACAATGTGTCAACCCACAAGTATCTCATCCCTATCTGTCGAGTAAACTCCATAGCGTCGCGGATGGTCCGGGGTATCCTTCCGGTTTTCCGTGTCTCCGGCCTCGACTTGGATAATCCCATAGAAACACTCAGCTCTTTCACATTATCTTGAAGACTAAGGAGGATTGGCACTTCTCGCTCGTTTTGGCCAGGGAATTGGAGAGTCGGGCGTCGACCCCAGACATAAGATAGTGCTACATAGTCGCATCTCGTATCCTTCTGCACTAGACACTCTTGAATGACATCGATGAGACGGAAGGGATGTTGAGACTGGAATAGACCACTGCTTCCTCGTTCTATAGCTAGCTTCGAATGCTCGTGATTCTGACATTCCTTCAACCAACTTTTTAGAAGCGCGATGTTGAGCCGGGTTCCAACTTCCAGCCGAGGGAGGTAGTTCAACTCCGATTCGCTCGGTAAACGTTCGATCTCGGCGATTATAAACCGGTTTCGTACCCGATCTATTTGTCTAAGGGGAACTCTGTTATCATGAAACTCGGGCGGCTTCTGATCAGTGGCGACTAGCAACCTGGGTTGGGGATGGTGAATGTGCCCGTTTTCCTTAACGGATAATGGACTTCGACTCTGGATGAAGATACGACACGAAACTTTAGTAGTTCCCCACGCACGTTCGATAGCCCTGGAAACAAGAATGCAGAATGGGCAGCTAAGATCTTTGTACTCGGAAAAATAACCGATGATCTGTTCTTGTATTTCATTGCCGAACTTCCTTTCTAGATCTAACTTCTCGCAGGTGCTGCACAGATGGTGTCTGGGCCGTTCCGGAATTTGCCATATTGAACTAGAGTCCACCATAGTTCACTTAAATTTCCCGATTAATACCGTGTGTCTTTTTTTTGTTCAAAATTAGAAGTGAACAGCCGGTTTACAGAACGGAATTCTACTATTGAGGTAGTTTAATCTCACCCTCGCCCCTCGCCCGGCTTATATGGGGAAATATGGACGACGAGAAATAGCAAGTGTGGTGATTGGCTGGTGTCTCGAGGTGCGGAGAGTTTAGGCCATAGATCTGCTCCAAGCACACAACTATTCAAACACCAGCGTGATGAATTGTTCTCCCCTCAGTTTGCAAAGATTATATCGACCTATAACATTGGATCATACGATAGGACTCAAAGGAGTGATATGCCAGTATACCCAAAATGTGAGGCAGCCAATAATACTCATATTTTGTAGTACAGCCTGCTTCCTCGTAGTCCAATGAGCAGTCAAGATAACTCTCTTTCCCCTGTCGATTTCCTTGTTCGCTTGTAAGTCAGGAGCTGAGATGACGTGGCTATCAATAACTACTTCCTTTGCTCATTACTGCAACCAATCCGAATTGTCTGCATTCAAATGTATAGGAATTCGAGTGATGCCTCAGAGCAACCTTCCTCTTACAGACATAAACTATATTTATACTAACTGAAGTTATCCATGGGTTAGATATACTAAAAGCCTTGTCCTATGTATAAGACAGTTTCCGGGAGCACTATACTGAAACCGCCATTGCAGAGTAATCTCCAGACACATACATGGGCTGTTTTTCAACACTTGTTCAAATGATGCGATCCAAAGCATCAGGTCGTTCCAACGATGGACGAACCAGCGCGAGTACATCGATGGCCCTTCCTCTGAGAACCTCCAGAAGTAATTCCGTGCCTCCGACGCCGTCTTCCCACTTTATATCGTATCTCGCTAAACACCCTCGAACCCCAACGCGCGAACTTTTACGGCCATATCTAACATACGAAGCTCGGTTACGAGAATTGTTTGCAAAGCATGACCCCCAGGTTGACGATCTAGCGAACCTAGTACCGGTCTATGATGGCCAAGAAAATATGTTCAAGATTCGGACGATAGATCGCCAACTAGCTGATGACGATAAGTATATCATGCCGTTGAAGGATGATCAACGAGAAGCCGATGGAAGTCTGGCCATCACTCCCTCATTAGCTGATTATAGGGATAACTTCGATGGATTCACACATGGTTTGCCCCCTAAATTTAACCCCTATTCATTTATGGAAATTTATTAATGGTTGACCGTAAAAAATAGGTACACTAGCAGGTCTAGGTATGATCATATCGCATCATTGATAGTCGGATACCTACTAAAGCCATCAACCCTGAGATAGATTGGTCCAACATCGTGGTAGCCGGGTCATCTGCGCTTCTCCCCCTTCTTTCTTACCGCAGAGACGTCCATATCGAGTATGATCACGCAATAGAGAATCCACTAGAGACCTACTACCAGTAAGTTTCATTCGCACTTGCTGTACTATTAAGTTAAGAGACTAACTCTGTTTCCAGAACCACTGCAGGCTCAAGTGATATTGACATATTTCTCTACGGATTGGATAGCGAGGACGAAGCGGTCAGACGTATTCTTGAAATAGAAAACATAATTCGAAAGAACCAACGTTTATTTACCGGCCAGGCCCTGTCTATGCGCACGAATAATGCAATCACATTCATTTCACCGAGATACCCTTTTCGTCATGTACAGGTAGGAACTTGGAATCATTTCCTCGAGTGGGTTACCGAAAGATTAATTCTTATTGATTTAGATTATACTTAGGCTCTATAAGTCTATTAGTGAGATCTTAACAGGTTTTGATGTCGATTGCGCTTGTGTTGCCTTCGACGGAACACAAGTGTACACCAATCCGCGAGGGATCACCGCCATCACCACGCGTACTAATACCATCGATCTCACCCGTCGCAGCCCATGTATGTACCGCCCCCCTACTAATTTGAAGTGTATTATTCTTATCAAATGAGCTAAAAATAGCCTACGAAAATCGATTGTTTAAATATCGCAACCACAACTTCGAAGTATACTGGGATTCCCTCGACAGATCACGAGTCAAGAAGATTTATGTCGACCCCGATGAAAGTCCCCGTGAATTAACAGGCCTGGCTCGATTAATTCTTTCCGAGCAAAGACTCCGGAAATACATTGACTCATACCGGTTGAAACGAGCCCTTAAGAGGTATGATGACGGCGGAGAACCGGTCCTGACCGCGCCAAGTGGATACGCCTCACACGAAATCCCATATGGCGAGAAATTTACAGCCCAGAGGTAATTATGTTTCAAACCCCCATAGCGCATTCAATCCCCAATGGAGCTCTCTAACGAAATCGACACTAGAGTTCGCCAGTATGTCATAGAACACGCCAAGGAGCCATACAGGTTTGGGACTATTCATGAAGTCACAGGCCAACAAGCCAGCTCAAGTAAGAAGGGCAGGGGAAGACTATCCCAGAAAGTCACGTTCATTAAAGACAACCCTGGTCGCCAGATGATAGGGAGTTTTAACCCTATCACGGATGACGACTGGTAAGACACTTTCCTTTACCCTTTTACCTATCCTGAGAATGGTAGTTGCTTACTAGCTGCTTGTAGGACTGAGATGGCATATAAAGAAGAGTAAAGCTTTTCATCTATAATTATTTTCGTAGGTATTTTCAATATTTTAGGTGGATGAAGCACGGTCATCAACTCATTAAAAACATAGGAAATTAATCCCGTTGAGGTTAATGTACCTATTTAACCTAGGTCGTTCGTTTCTGTCAGGGTATAAGTGGGTTAGGGGTAGCTACAGGGGTCTATCTATATTATAAGGGACACAGCGCCCTCGTAAGAGGATAGAAGGCCAGGCGTTACCAGTTCAATACTATCTATTACATAGACTACCTACCCTAGACACTCACTCTATATATTTCAACTATCAACGGGTATAAATCTTGACAGTTTCGCTGGTATTCTCTTGAAAACATGAGCCTGGACTTACTGTAAGATAGGTATGGGGAGTGGCGACCAAAAATAGGCCTCCAGCTCTATTCTACTACCGGTACTATATAAGATTACGATCTGGCAATTGGCTAAACTATTCTTAGCTCCAGCAGCATTATGACCGACCCTCTTTCTAGGAAAAGGGATAATGAAATAGCTTCTAGTTTTCGGGGATCTTATCCCGTACTAAAGTATTAGACAATGGATTGTTATGTGATTATGAAAGCAAAGTCTAATCAATAGAAAAACGAAAAACAGATAGTTAAAATACAAAGGTTTCTTTCTTTGAAAAGATGTAGGTACGGGAGCACCTAAAGCCCAAAGTGCTATTCTAAGGATCTTCTTTGCCAGGCGCATGTATAAAAGAGAAATCGATAGCCTCATGATTTAGGTTACTAGCGAGCACATTGAACTTCCCCTCTACAACCGATCAACATATATCCGAAAATAAAAGGAAAATATATTGAAAATGTATGTATTACCTTGCTGTCATGTGTACTATCTTGCCCGCGGCGTTACGTAGAAAAGTCGCTAACTTGCATTCAGGTTTGAAGATTTTGACGGAACGGAAGAAGTTTTGAGAGATTATTTCTCACGCGACCCGGAACAACGCTTCGAACTCGAAAGGGCGATTGGGTCCGGAATGAACGGAATAGCATGGAGAATCAAGTATAAGGAACAAGTACAGGGGCAAACACGAACAAGGCGGTTAATTCTGAAGGTAGATCGCCCAATAGAAGGTCGGGGGCAACAAGGAGATATACCTGCGAATAACGCCTACGGTGGAGAAGACAACGATGAAGATGAAGCCAATGAGAACATTGACTACAATGCCGAGGTGGACGGCAGGATCCCGTATACTTATGACGACAACGCTCCTCAGCTTGTTAACGAGCGCATTTATCTTAAGGTTCGTTATAATTAATCCTGGGTAAACCACTACCATATAGTAGCTTACACAATCATAGATGATGCAAAAGGCCATGCACGTTGTTAACCTTATAGAACCACCTCACGACCCTTTTGCCAAAACATTCCCAGATGTCGACCCCCACGGCCTCAAAGGGTGGGTTTTCATGGAATACTTAGAAAAGTAAGTGTCCAGGGTATTCCGGAATCGTGAAACGCCAATTCCCCATTCTCCTGGTTTCTCATTGCAGAGGCATAGCTAATCTAATATTCTATACTAGTGGAACCTTGCGCCAGTTTACAGACAACGTCTACGATCTATTAGACGGGCCGCTCCCGAATAGGTTGTTATGGAGACTATTTCTGTGCTGTAAGTTAACCGCTAACACGTTATGATATATACTCCGACTAATGATTACTACCGCAGTAATACGCGCGTGTATTGCCATGTCATACCCGCCACATGAAGGTCCGATCGGAGGCGCAACCGAGCGCATTAGGCCGGATCGTCGTCCTAGGAGGATAGAGCACGGCGATATGCATGATGAGAATGGTATGTCCCGTCCGTAAAATTTTATGAATCTAAAGCTAATGTATACCTACCTACCTAATACAGTCATGTTTGGCCCCATGATACCAGATGGCGGCATCGAACATGCCCTAACTCCAATTCTGAAGCTAATTGACTTTGGAAGTGTGGAAGAGTTTCCAGATGAAGAGTAAGTTAACTACCTAAAGCTGTACTTGGGAGTCTATGAGTTTCGATATCAAACTTGACATTATCTAACCGATACTTAGTGAGTTTGTTGAGAGAGGAGAATCACGAAATGTATTTCATATGGGAGTTGTAAGTTACTCGTGTCCCCCACCCCCTTCCCGCTTGTTATTACCTAGAAGATAGTCTAATCAGATGACAGCTCATGTGCCTACTAATATCACAAGATAGCGACGAGACAACACTGGTAACAGATGGTGGTATTGCCGAGTATAACGGGGAACTCGATATGGGAGAAGGCCAGCCATCAATCACAGTGGCCGCGGGGTTTCTGTGTCCGGACAATCCTGACAATGAAGACTACAGCCATATAGACTCATTCTTGCTCGACCTCGTATTACAGTGTACAGCGTGCCGCTGGCAAGACCGACCTCGTCTGGTAGATCTCGAAATCCTGGCTTACCAGGGTGTGACTGAGCGAACCCCACAAGCTTACGCTGAAGCCGGCTTAAATGCCGAGGCTGAGAGCGATGAGAATATTCGACGAATTATTCAGGATATGATATTTAATGCTAGGACCTAGATTATCGTTCGTGGTCGATAGACGTTTTCTGTATATTTTCTCGGATGATGTTTCATCATTTCGGTAGTTTGGAAGAAACCCTGGACCTGTATTAGATAGGTGCCTACCTGTAGGTACCTGTCAACTACTTGCAAATAAGTTAGTTATCAGACTTGAATAATCTTAAAATCATTAATAATATATTTATCTGTCATAATTCATTCTAGAAAGCCTATTGCTGATTTAGAGTAGTAGTTGTGGGAGTTTAAGTAGAATTATCTATTCGCAGTTGCAGTCTATAACTTGAGTTACGTGTGAAATGAGAAAAGGGTGAGAGCTCCGAAGGTACGTACCTTTATTGGTGGGGCAAATCTAGATGCATGGCTACGAACTCTAGTGTATGTACCTATTGTAGCTGTTTAAGGTTGCTTAGCGATAAGGCGATAAGAAAAAAAAAGTTAAGGCAGAGAAATCTTAACTAATGGCCAAACTCTTAACTGCATTAACAATTAACTTTAACGGTTTTCTCTTCACACATCGCGCTTGGTGGTTTGTTTAGAGGAAACAACGGATCAATTAGCATCGCCACATTGCGATAATGGACATCCACCGTTGTCGCTTTGTGCCGTATCCTCCCTCCGCCATCAATGCTGTCGCATTCTCTTACCCGACGCTCACCAAATCCCAGAGAGGCGCACCTGTCCGTTTAGCGATCGGTCGAGCGAACGGCGACATCGAGATCTGGAATCCCTTAAACGGAATATGGCATCATGAAACCACCCTGCATGGAGGAAAGGATAGAAGCATTGATAGCCTCGTCTGGGTCACCGAACCTGACCAGCTCCTCCAAGATGGTACCAAACTTGTCGGAAAGTCAAGGCTGTTTAGTATTGGCTACACGAGTACCGTCACCGAATGGGATCTGGAGAAGGGACAGCCGAGAAAGCAGGCAAGCGGTATGCACGGCGATATATGGTGCTTAGCCGCTCAACCATTCCTCGCTCCCGCCAAGCATGGCGAGAAGTCCGCCAACGGTGCCGTCCAGAGCGGGAAGAAGCTGGTAGCCGGGACTATGGATGGAAGCCTCGTCCTCTATTCGATCGACGAAGATGATCTTCGATTCGACAGGATACTAGTAAGGTCGTCCTCCAAGAAGACCAAGATGGTCAGTATCGCTTTTCAGAACCGCAACATAGTGGTGGTGGGGTGCTCGGATAGCGCTATCCGAGTCTATGACATGCGCAACGGTAACGTATTGAGAAAAATGACGCTGGGGTCGGACCTTTCTGGTGGTGCCAAGGAAATCATCGTCTGGTCCGTCAAGTGTCTCAATGGGCGCGACATTGTCTCGGGCGACTCGACCGGTCAGGTCTGCATATGGGACGGGAAGACGTACACCCAGGCGCAGAGGCTGCAGACTCACAACCAAGACGTATTGTCTTTGGCCATCAGTGCTGACGGTTCGACCATCGTTAGTGGTGGGATGGACCGCCGAACCGTTCTCTACAGAAAGACATCAGGCGCGACGGCAAGGTGGAGTAGGGTCTGGCACAGGAGATACCACAACCACGACGTCAAAACGATGGCGTCATTCGAAGGGAATGGATTGAGCGTCGTTGTTTCGGGAGGTTTGTACATGCGTCTTATTTGAGTCCACCGTCGTTGCTAATTTAGCCCAGGACCGGATGCTAGCCCGATCGTGCTACCTCTGCGAGAAGCCGGCATGGAGAATCACCGGACCCTATCGCATTTACCCCAGAGTCCCCCACTGCAGAGCGCGCCCAAGAGCAGGCTGATAATTAGCTGGTGGGAGAGAGAGGTCCACGTCTGGCGACTGAGAAGACCGTTGCGAGATCTAGTAGACGCGCCGGAGGGGGAGTCTGCCGTGGACAAGAATCGGAAGCTGCTGGCGCGCATCTTGGTCAAGGGCGAAGCGAATATTACATCCGCGGCGATCAGTTCCGATGGCTCCCTTCTGGTAATCTCGACAACATCCGATATCAAAGCGTTCTATTTAAAGCCTCGAAACGACTCTAAGAAGGACGAGCTTAAGATTATTAAGCTCGAGCTACAAGAGGATTTCTCTAAACAAGGCGCGACCCAAATCCAGATATCTCCGGATGGACGGTGGCTGTGCTCCGTTAAAGGTGGCAGTAAAATTCTCGTCACGTCGATACTGCGCGATTCCGCAGCAGACGGCAGGCCATCGCTACACTCTAAAGCGATTCGCTTGCAACGCATCGAGCGGAAGATACAGAAGCATGCGGCTGTAGGCGGACTAGGACAATACGATAGGACGGTAACTCACATTGCCTTCTCTCTGGATAGTAAAATGTTGGCCGTTGCAGACCTCGCCGGTTATATAGACACCTGGGTGCTTGATACGACGCGGCCGAAGCTTGAGAACGGCATTAATGGGACTCACGACGATGAGGCCTCATCTGGCAGTGAGGATGAGGAAGAGCTCGCAATCGACGCGGAGGGTCCGCGATGGACCCGTAACCCAAAAGGGTCTCTTATTCCTAAGTTACAGGCTGCTCCCACCGTTCTGTCTTTCTCCGATCACGTTCCAGTCTCAACCCCTTCTGTATCAGACGACAACGATACCACAGATGATTATATACTTCTTACTATTACCGCTAGACCGCAAATACTCTTAATTAACCCCACTCTCGGTTCCCTAACACCCTGGTCTAGACGGAATCCTATCACACGCTTTCCGGCCGAGTTTCGAAATATCCGCGATCTTGTGAAGGGAGCTCTCTGGTCGGGCGAAAGGGTATGGCTTTACGGCAATACGTTTCTCTTCATGCTAGATTTATCTCAGGATCTAGCTGAACCCGTTCTGTCCCACGAATCGCCTAACGGAGAACTCGTGAAACAAGGAACGAAGCGGAAGAGGGGACCCGACAGCGGTGCTGGTAGCAAGACGGAAATTGGAGCCGCCGGACCTACAAAGATCATCCACAGGGTCAACGGCGAAGTCGAAGATATCCCTCTCGACGGACCCGCGTCCGATCCCATGGACGAAGACGAAGTCAGCCAGCCAGGAGAAGAAGAGAGCGAGAGCGACGATTCTGATGACGAAAATCAAGGCGAGCTAGCGCTTCTACGCGGTGTCCAAGGGAAGTCGGCCTCGGAGTCGCAACCGGGCAATAGCTTAGCTTTCTGGCATACGTATAAATACAGGCCGATCTTAGGGATAGTACCTCTTGGAGAAGGGGAGGATCCATCCGTACACGGGGCAGGTGATGAGGCGACGCGGCCAGAATCACGAAAGGTTCTTGAAGTGGCGTTAGTGGAGAGGCCGCTGTGGGATGTCGATATGCCGGATAGGTACTTTGGAGATGGGGAGTGGGAGAAGTAAGGTTTTGTGAGTGGGTAAATGGTTTTTTGAGCTTACTATAGTGACACTGTTCAAGTGTCGATGTGAGGATATGTTAATGGAGAAATGTGGCCTGTTCCCTCGTTTCCCCCCCTTTCTGCTTTGGAGATGGGATGATAAAAAGGTTTCTAGTAGGTCCCTCGTATGTTTCTTGAGAAGGTTACCCTATATCTGAAACTGAGGAGAGGGGATAACGTCAAGTAGCTAACAATCTTCAGCACGTCAATATACAACCCAATGAATGGCGGGTGTTGATTTGAATTCGTAGGTATTCTTAAGATAGTAAACTCGAGAATTTCAAGTATATTATATTATATTACCTTAACAGAAGCCCATTATGAATATTGCTTTTCAACAAGTCTTTACTCACCTTGGGTTTCTAGCCCCTTCATATTTATGTTACTAGTTGAAGATGCCTTAGCTATTGTCTTACTCGTCCTCTTCTGTTCTACTTACATTCATGTCTTCTCCATCATTCCTTTCTCTACAGAAGGGCAGCCCTCTACCGACCCCATTTCTTGCTCCATACGGGCTAGCCTTTCTCCCAAGCCTCTGATACAAGCCATCGCCTCTTCCACTTGAGCCTCCAGTGCCCCGACTCTCGGTTTGAGCAAGTATTTTCTATTAGAATCCTAGCCGCCCTTACTCCACCCCTACCTAAGCTAGAAGGCGTCTGCGGCTGACACTACCTAGCCTCAGCAACCCCCATAATCTAGTAGATAGGTAGGTAGCATCTGTTTAATTCCGCTCAGACGGTGAGCATTGGAGGCACTAACAATTAGATAGATAATAGGTAATGTCTTATTGCGGGATTATGAAACAACGACCCGAGACTAGATTGTGCAACCAGATCTGTATACACCTGTGGAAGTAAGTACTTGAATAGGTACTACTAAAGAAAAAAAAAAAAAAAAAAAAAAAAAAAAAAAAAAAAAAAAAAAAAAAAAAGAAAAAAAAAAAATAAAAAAATTTAAAAAAAAAAAAAAAAAAAAAAAAAAAAAAAAATTAAATAAAAAAAAAAAAAATAAAGGTGTAAAAAAAAAAAAATATAATTTTGTATTTGTACATCTTTTTTTTTGGGGTTTTTTCAATTATAAAAAATAATTTTAATTTTTAAAAAAAAAAAAAAAAAAAAAAAAAAAAAAAAAAAAAAAAAAAAAAAGAAGCATAAAAGTCCAAGTAGATTATGTAGATAGGTACCTTGTAACTAGCCTTCCCTTGTGCCAATCTTGTACAACCTAAAGATGGAGTTTGGTTGGCTGGAAACTTCAATGTTGCTCGGTCAGTCTGCAGGTAGCCTCCAGTTCTTCCAGAGGCGATGCAAGTCGACGGGCAGCTAGATGGGATGTACCTACCTCCATGTCAGAAATTGGCCTATAGGTAGATGATATTTAGATCTGCGAATAGAAGCAACGTAGGACATCTCCGGACCCTGAAATCACATGCGATAGAATTGAGACATTTAAGGTATACAAGTATAAGGTAGGTCTCTAAGGTACCTAGGTACATATATTCCTAAGGTTTACCTAGTATGTACCTAACGTTCTAGATCGAGGGTTGAGCTGATTATTCCACAAGGCAATAGCGTTCCTGCCAGTGTATTGGATACGTTTGGCAGTTGGTAGCTGCCTTGATGTGGAGGGGAACCCGGTGGCTTGGGTCCTACCTTCCTCAGACCAGAAATCTAACAAATTCTGAATCACAATTGAATATTTCCATTTGCATCACCGCCCTCACTCTCTTATCTTCTTTTCACACTCTCCTCTATACCCCCCTTCCATCTCAACTCCTAACAACTTTGCCTACATCTAATCGAAGTATACCATCCTGTTAACTTCAACAACGCCCGTCTAATCCACCACCATGACGTTCATCGCATTGATCACCTCTATCCTTGCGCTTGCCCACAAAGCATCCGCCCATTTCAAGATCAACTACCCGACCTGGCGTAGTGACACCTTCAATGAAGCTCTCAACTACTCCCAGTGGACGTATCCCTGTATGTACCTCTCGTCCGATACCATTACTATGTCCTTTAAATATTTACCCATAGCTAATGATCCGATACGTAGGCGGCGGCGTTCCCGATGGCGTCGGCAACCGAACCGAGTGGCCCATCACCGATGGTGCTGTTCAGCTCACCCTCCATCATCCCTGGACCTATCTCTTCGTCAACGTTGGCCTTGGCTCTTCCGTCACCAACTTCAACATGTCCTTCACCCCTGACCTGATGAACGTCACTGGCCAAGGCGGATTCTGTCTTCCATCCCTCTCCGTCCCCATGAAGGTCAGCGATGGCACCAATGCCACCATTCAAGTTGTTACCAGCGGTGATTCTGGTTCTGCTTTGTATAACGTAAGTAGTATATATTGACACGTTAACGTGACGCACGTGCGAATCTAAAGTATGACCTCAAGCTAATAACATTCCAGTGCGCTGACATCGTCTTTCGATCTTCTGCAAAAGTTCCGGCCGGTGTGTGCAAGAACGACACGGGCATGTCGGCCGTCATCGTCGGCCATTCGTCGACTACAGCCTCTAACTCATCAGCCACGGCGGCTTGCCCATCTTCCACCTCTGCCCATAATTCGGCGACGGGAATAGCCGTCGAAGGAATTGCACTGGCAGCTATGCTCGGTCTAGCCTGTGTCTTTGCCACCGGTGCAGTCTGAGATCTTTGCCTTCCGAGAGAGATCGGTAGTTGGACGAGATGCAACAACGAGCTTGTGCAAAGATTCCTATTGGCCATATAATTATGTAAAGCACCCCTGGGCGTGACGCTTGAGGATGGGGATGGCTACACGGATGTAATGTCACATTAGTTTGCAAGTTGCGCGAATGTGATGGCACTAATAAAAAAAGGAATATGTGTTGCAACTTACTATCTTTGGCTTAATCTAAGGTGATGGATGCAATAGCAGTCGACGTCTAGCTCGTCGCTTCGACTGCTAGCACTAGTAAGTAAAGTGCTTCGAATCGCTAAATTAATCCCAATCTGTCGCAACATTTTGCTACGACGTATACATTTCTATCGAACAGAGCCAACATGTGTAAACCATTTTCTAGGCCTGACCTGATCTCGGCAAACCAGACGATACCATGGTCAGTAGAAATGATGTGAAGCTGAAGCCCTCCAGTAGCACCGACCCTTCGCTCTGAAATTTCCTTCAGGATAAGTCGGGCTTAAGTAGCGTAGAGATAAATAGCATATAGGAGCGACACGGCGCGTTTATGACGAAGCTCTGGGCAAAACAATATTGTGATCGAAATGAGATGGTGATGGATCGGATCAAACCGGCTCGCGACAGAGGCGAGCGAAAGGGCTTATTCTACTAATTCGATTCGCTTGCTTTATTCATTCATGCGTACGCCCTCGCTTACTTATTCGAGGCTGTATTCTCCTTTAGTAACTCGCTTATCACCTTCTCCATAGTGATGCGTTGGTTCGGGTTAGGTGTTAACATCTGTCGGACTAAATATTCCACGCGGTCCCGCTGGTTTAGGCGAGCCTTAGCCTCGTTGACCTCGCCGAGCCACTGCTGCATTTGATGAACGGCCGACGTAGCTCTGTTACCTGCATGACCGTGATTATGCGGTAAAGGAGGAGCTTTCCGATTCAGGTCTGCGATCATCCAGTACAACTGCTTCGGGTGCCCTTGTCGCCCTCGGGCATCTGGGAAGGGGATCTTACGTAGAACGTATAACATGGTGACACCGAGAGCCCATACGTCGGATTCGGGACCACGTAGCTTTTGACCGATAAATTCGGGGGGTACGTAGTAGGGGGTACCGCCGTTGGTGGCCGGATCGATGGTGCGAGTCGACAAGCCGAAGTCGCAGAGAACGGCGCCGCGGTCGCGTGAGTACAGGATGTTAGCTGGCTTGATATCGTTGTGGATCTTGCGCTTCTGGTGTACGTAATGTAGAGCGCCAGCAATGTCACGCAGGATGCGCACAGCGTCGTGGCGGCCACCGACGAACAGATCAGTGGCCCCGTCCCGCCATACACCGCGGGCTGCGAGGTCCTTGCCGTCTACGTGCTCCATGTATAGCGACAAGTACCGCGCGTCACCACCGTATAGCCGTACGATGGATTCATGCCGCAGGTCCTCCTGACTCTGGTACTCGCGTAGCCAGATATCCGCCTGACGAATCACGTTACGGTGCGTCTCCTGCGGCCGAGCATCCGAGGCGTTAGGATTGCGAGTCTTGAGTACCTTAACCGTGATGACCCCCTCCGAAACGTGGGAGTGCTCCGCGGTAAACACTGCCGAGGCACCTGTCGTGGCGATCTGCTCGCGCTTCGTCAATTGATACTCGTCGAGCTCGCACCCACCAGGGATGGAAACTGTCTCGTCCTTCTGGATCTCCAGAAGAGCGTGGCCATTGGGTATGGCGACCTCTTTCGCCTTGGCCGCATTGGGAAGAGGGAACATGAGCTGTTTATCCTCCGGGCCCATGAAGATGATGACGCCGTCTTTCTCTTCACCATCTTCCTTACGAGCCTTCTTCCCAGCGACTGGGCTGTCCGACTCGTCGTCGCTAGCATCGGGTAGGAAGGACCGCTTCCCAAAAGAGTTCACGACGTCCGAGCTCGAGATTACGGACGACTCAGTACCGTCATGAGGAACTAGACGTGTCGCAGGTCGTTTCTCTAGTATCCTGAAGTCAAGGACGGGAATTGTGTAAACGCTGATTCGCCAGGTGCCTGGCGACAGGTCCTTGGTATTACCCGGGACGAGCTCCTGGTCAAAGTTCACGCCGGCGGGAGGACCTACTTGGGATATCCTAGCGAGGACAATAGGTACATCCGACTTGTTCCACAAAATTAAGCTATCGCTGACCGGATTATAGTACAGCTCGCACCATATCGGCGGCCTGTTCTCATTATCGCCTTGCGGTATTCTAATGGAGAAGTTGATATCTTTGGACGTCTGAGTCACCGCGAGTACTTTGGACATAGGCTGGGAAGGGTCTGCCACCTCGGCGCGCAAGGCCAGCCACTGGATGTTGTCGTTTCCGGGGCTCACTGAGCGGTTCCGTGTTAGAGGACGTACCAATATACGGATGCCTTGTTTATGATGGTCTTCCTCGACGACTAGGTCGTCAAGGGGTACGGTATCTTGATGCGCATCTTCGACCTCGTCGACTTGGATGCCTCCGAGGAGTCTTTGTTGGAGCTCTTCCGGAGTGAACGGCTCCGTCTTCTCCTCGGAGGGGAAGACTTCCGCCATCGCGAGACTTTGAAAAGCAGTACGCGGTATAGAAAAGAAAAAGAAAGATTTGAGCTTAAATTTAGGTAAATACAATGGCATAGGCGTAGACTGTTGCTTGGCTCACTTGCGGTTGTATATTGTCGAAGAGAATAAGAAAATAAGAAAATAAAACTCCTCGAGAAATCAGAAAACTCAACACAAGCGCTTCAACGACCGGCTTCTCTAGGGCACTTAGAGTAAACCGGGGTGTCTCTGCATTCTCGAAGAGAGAACCGTCGGTCAGGTGAACTGTCCTCAGGACCGGATTCTCTCAGTCAAAACTACCTCAGGTAAGCCCTGGTAGAGTGTCATAAATGTCATTTTCAAGAAAGCTTTGGAGAGAAATGAGATGCTGTGCGGCTGATCCCGCCCTTTTGCTCTGGAGACTTTAGGGACAGATCGGCTGCCTAGGGTCAGTCAACCTACCTAGGTTATCTTCCTAATCACGGAACTATACCTGGCTGGGAAGAAATGTCCTATTATTAATGCCCCTGCTGCCCTGCTACGAGATGCTGGTTCGCGGTAAGGCGTCTGCCTTATATAACGAGGCAATTGGCATCGAGACAGTGGGGGCCATATCAGATTAGGTAGCTTACCAACTTATATAAGAGCAGAGATACCCGGGGAGAAATAAACTTCTTGTATGTTACGGATTTCTAGGGCTGAATGTTTGACGTGCTCTCGACTATGACACCGTATAAGGTACAGTGGAGGTAACGGTTGCGGCGGCCCGCTGCGTGAACAGTTCCAAGTGACTATAGGAGTCATGGAGTTGACACTGTCTCATTAGCCCGTTAGGGAGTCAAGTGATGTGATTTGACTGACAACAGGCACCGAAGGCGGCGAGAACGGAGAGAACGGAGAATTGAAGAGGGAGGGGGGGTTATCGGCTTCCTTTTTGCCCCCAATTCTCAAACGTTCTGAATGACACCATAGTGGCTGGGTAAGCTGAGCCATCATTCCCACCGCCGACTAACGGACAGCCTGCATCGAACTGGCCAGACTGGGAGTACCGCTTTGTACTCGGCCAATCTGCCAATACAGACCTCTTTGCCTGTTGTGCTCATCGCTTTCGAAATTTCACACCGCTATCGTTTGAGCGGTGCATCTGCTTTAGCTTCAATTCAAGGGATATAGAGAAGGAACTATAGCCTCGAAGTCTATTTTGAAAGAGTCTTATAGAAACAGTTGCGAGTATGATATAGAGGATCAATCCTGACACCTCGTGTTAGAAGCGTCGGAGCCTTTCGCTTCTTACCGCTGTTGCATTTTTGCAATGTTGCGTTGCGTGGCGTGCTTATTGAAGAGACCAAAAATGGAAAGAGATAACTGGTAGGAAAAGGATCGGAAAAGAAGGAAGATGGTGTGGTCCGTGTGTAGCACATGTGTGGGTCAGTGAGGTAAGATACTCCACTTGGCTATCTGTATATAATGATTGATTGGCCAAGTGTAAATAGAGTAAAACCTGAACTTCTTCTGATTGGCTTTTCATCACGGCAATGTAGCCAATGTTGTCCGGGCGCGGTGTCCTTGTGGCCCCCAACGGCACACAGTTGGCACTTTAGTTAAATGCCTGAGGCAATTAAGGCGCCTAACTTAGAGATATGGTACCAAGCGAGTTCCCACTTTGTCCTTCTCATCGTCGCCCAGCACCTACGATTTCAACAAAGACACAGTGGATTAACCAAAGGCATGCAGCAGTGAATATTTCTACACCACAACAAAGCCTGTCAACACCGCTAGAAATCCCTCCTTTGGTGCAAAACACTCCCAAACCGTCAAACAAGACAACATTTAGATTTTTTTCTTCTTCAAAATGGATTCTACATCGTGTGTTTAAATGGCTTCGTTCACTTCTAGCAGCCTTTGTATCGTGACCCGACTCAATAATATTGTACTTATACCAACTATTCCCTTTTCTTTTCTAACCCATCAGTAACCACCCTAATACCACCGAAACCGACTCCTTATACCACCTAGAATACAGCCCACAGCACAACGTCTACCCGGTCGAATTAAAATCCGACTCTTGATACCCATTTCCCTATTGGGACTCTGAGGTTGACGAGTTAACGCACGCTCTGCCAGAGGATGGACGATCCCGGATGCTCATGGCCTGCCTGGAAGTTTGGGATGAAGAGGGACGAACTCTTCACCGGACTTCATGATCGATACAACACAATCGCCTTCTCTATTCAGGATCCCGAGGCCTTCCACCACGATGTTTACGAAATTTCCAATACCGCAAGCACAGTCGATGAGTTCCACCGTATGCTGGCTGACCGCAAGCAGCTCCGGCTGAACGAGCTGAACCAAAGCCTAGAATCCGCCTCTGTCGAGATCATCGCTAACCCGAGCCTCATCGGTACTCAACAGTGGCAATACGCTCTGCAACTCTTCCGCACCAAGTCGCTGGACTCCCTTGTAAGATACTTCGCGTCTTATCTTCCAGATGATCATCCCTGGCATCAATCCACCGATGATCCAACATCGAAACCATTCTTCGACGATCTAGAGGACGACGTCCCTATCATGACGCATGAACCCCTCGCTATCGATACCAGTTCCCGCATTCCGGCTAGCCATCTTCCTCCTTCACCCCGGTCTCTTACGATGTGTTCGGACGATTCTGCGGTGTCAACCCCGGCGCGAACATTATCCTTCTCAGAACCCGAGACGGACGCGATGGTGCTATCGGGAACGCTTTGTCGCGGTTTCGACGACGAGGAAACGTCACAGTCAGACGAGCCTGATACACCAATCACTTCTGTGTCTGATATGTCGGATATAGAGTCTTTAGAGTCTCAACCAGAGGAAGAAGAGGAGGTGGAGGAGGCTATCACGGATGAGAACAAACCAGTATTTTTAGGACGTGATGTCCAGGGGAACGATAAGAACGAATCAGAGACGCCAACCCCTCGAACCGAATTTCACTCGGATTCATACATAAGTAGTGAGGCTGTAAAGATAGTATCGTCTAAACATAGCCCACTCCGTAGAGATGTTCGCGATAGAAGTCCAGGTCTAGCAAGATCGCGACGGAGTCCAGAAATTGGACGGGTTCAAAAACCCCTACCAGATCCCACAAGAGTCAGACCCAAGGGTCGAAGACGTTAACTGGGCAGTTGATGCTGCCACGAAACTGTATATATCCTTATGATGCCGCTGTACATACCCACTAACGCGTTAAGTTATTTTTTCACTATCGTGTTCTCTCCTAGTTGAGATTTCCTTTTGAGGATGTGGTGATTGCCTCGAGATTATCATGAGTGCTAACTTTACCAACTTACACAATAATATCCCCGGCAACGGGATTTAATATGTAGGTATAATAACAGAGATAGAACTAGTGACATTCTAGTGTCTTAATAATAAGGTATCTGGTTCTATCCTCTGATTGCTAATGAATCTCAAATTAGGGACAGGTGATCAAGTCATACCTGATTAAAACAGATGTGTTACCACAGGTATCTACCTAATGATGCCATTCGCAGATACCCGTAGCAAGTGATGACATTTACTACTACTGAGTTTTAGTGAGTAAGTACCTATTCTCTAGTTAATACTGTTTGCTCTAAACTTGCACAGTTTCAGGGAGTGCTAGGCACTACAGATACTAAAAGTTTGCGCTTCTCAAGTGCCTAACCGCAGCCGGTAGAGGTAAATAGGGGACATGGTGAGGTCATCGACTTGGATGTACATGCGATCACGAATCATGAGTTATACGGACAAGACAAACGAAGGTGTATGATAGTTTATTAACCAGGTAAATAATGTTTAATCTTCTTTCTTTTGTCAATATTATCATTACTTTATCCTTCTGCTTATCGGAGTCTCATCTGCTCTATATCAACAATATTTCATTATTCCAAACACGTAACCTACATATCTCTACTTGAATAATACGCAAAACAATATGCCAGAAACGCTACGAGAGAAAGCAACCAAAAAGTTACAAGGCCCCGACGCCAACCCAAGCCAACTTGGTGACCCCATCAGCATCAAGGCAGAGCAAAGTAATACTATACCAACCAAGCAAGAAGGTGGTGCTATTGATGCTTCGGAGTCACCGTCTCGTGATTCCAAACAGAGCAGCAAAAATAGCAAGGGCAACGCGAACGGAGATGGAGAGACCCTGAGAGAGAAAGCCACCAAGGAGCCTCAAGGACCTAACGCCAATCCAAGTCAGCTAGGCGACCCGATCAGTCTCAAGGCCGAGACAAGCGACTATGTTCCTACTGACGAGGAAGATGATCCTCCTGGCGAGGAAGAGAGGACTCGCAAGAAAGATTCGAAGCTTTAAATTTACGAAGCTGGCCGCTTGTTAGTTTTAGAAGCACAAGATGATACTGGTCCATCTTGCAATGGTATGTTGGACGTCACATAGGAGTCCATAGTAAAGAATAATGTAAAATCAATTTTATGTTTTATATCGTGGTTTGCATTAGTAAATGCCAATGCGCTGATACGGTAAGCAAGTTTGATTTATTACCTAATACTCTGGTGGCTTACAATTGAAGCTTTGGAATCATTTCAACAACCCGGTCCAGCAAGATTTGTCATAATACCAACGGACGAACGACGCATGATGAATCCGAGATTTGCTCCAATCGTAAGAGACTAAACCTAACCAAACTATGCGCATACCTAAGGTAAGAACATTAGTGCAAAGCTGCAATAAGATGGCGTAATAATAAGTAGTACAAGTGCGTCATCCTTCACTTACCTACACCACATTTAAGCCGAGCAGTCGGGGTTTCAACCGCCGTCCCGCATGGCGAGTGAGGTATCAAGTACCTATTCTCTGTAGAATATCCGGGACCTGCATACGATCTTCTATTTCTATTTAACAGGCTAGATACCCGCGAGTTCGGTATCGTTTCAGAAAGCAATCATCCTATTCATCATTGATATTTCAGAAACATGTCTCACCCTGTAAGCTTTCACTACCCAATATCAACCCCGATTGCAGAACGTGAAGCTGACCATAAAAACAAGCCCCAAATCGAATACCAAAAGGACGGTCGTTTTACAAGACCTGATAGCACATTCCGCGATTTCATCTCTGCAGACCCTAACTCAAAATTCCCTGCTGAGAAAGGTCGCTATGTGCTGTATATTTCCGGCGGCTGTCCGTGGGTATGTGAAGTTGACGTCCGAGTTCATAGCAACAACTACAACAATTACTAACATAACTCCCAAATTACAAGGCGCATCGCACCAATATCGTGCGCTCCTTAAAGCGCCTTGAAGATATCATTGATTTATATTACCTGAGCTCATCCATGAGCGACAAGGGTTGGTGGTTCGACGGCTCGAATGGTAGTCTATCGAAAGACCCGTTATACGGCTTTAAGTATCTACGAGAACTGTACTTCAAAGTTGATCCCAACTTCAACGGCAGGTTTACCGTGCCGGTCCTATGGGACAAGAAGACCGAAACCATCGTCAACAATGAGTCTAGCGAGATTATCCGCATGTTGTACTCTGCGTTTGATGCTCTTATCCCCGAGGAGTTCCGGGAGGTTAATAAACCCGGAGGCGGCCTTTACCCGGAACACTTGCGCAAGGAGATCGACGAGATCAACGAATGGGTCTATAACACGGTCAACAACGGCGTATACAAGAGCGGATTCGCCACCAAGCAGGAATCCTACGAAGAGAATGTCTACCCCTTATTCGAATCGCTCGACCGTCTCGAGGGCATCTTAGCCGGCCATGGAAAGCCCTTCCTACTCGGGGACCAGCTCACCGAAGCCGATATACGCTTATACCCAACGATAGTACGATTCGACGCCGCGTACTACACTGTGTTCTTATGTAACTTAAAGAGTATCCGGCACGATTATCCGCACTTGAATAAGTGGCTACGCCGGCTTTACTGGGACGAAGGCAGCAAAGTGACTGGTGGTGCCTTTCATAAGACCAGCGCCCCGTGGATTAACCTATATGCTCAAGGATACGCTACCGCGAGGGCAAGGGTCGCTAAGATCGAGGGTCCTATCATTGTTCCTCGGGGCCCGGCAGTGCCTGTCGAACCCTTGGCTGAGAATGAGAAGATATGGTGATTATACCGTGCGTTTGGGCTAAACCAATAACTATGAAGTACCAGAGATCGGATCAAAAGATCCATAGTTGGACTGCGGATCTAAATGATATTCACATCATTATTCGTTTCACTGCTTAACGAAAATTAAAATTAAATCTAATGCTTTGGATGAAGAAGGGGAGGTAGCTTGCCCTAGGTACAAATACCCATCCAAGCGCACTTTAGGCAATTTTCGTCCCGTATTATACTGAGGCTCGTGAACTTCACTTGTTCTCGTCATTTGATATTTGAATAAAGATATTATACATATATGTCCATACACCTGTGTCCAGAAGCCTACCAGTAATTTGACGGCTTTGAACAACTAATTGCGGCATGTAACCGACCTCATCCCACAGGGGATGATAAAATCGAGTTATCCCGACGTTTAAGTCCGCCAACCTCCTTCGGCTTGGAAAATCTCCCCGACAGCCTTGGAAACCGCAAGGAGATGCCTATCATGATACCTCGGCGCGACCAACGACAGGCCAATCGGCATTCCGTTCTCACCTTTGAAACCGGGGATATTCACCACTGGGACGTGGAGAGCCTAAAGAGAAAATTAGTAGCGCTCAAACCCATCACCTACCTAGAAATCACGACTTACCGTCCACATCTTATTAAATGCCGGGTCTCCAGTAAACTCCGTACCCACAGGCGCCTCATCGACCACGCTCGGCGTAAGGACAGCAGCATATTTACCGGCTATCGCATCAAATCTAGGCCTTAGCGCGGCTACTCCGTCAAACGCCTCAAGCTGAGCGGCCCGCGATGTCTGGCTCTTATTCTCAACGTGGTCGACCAGGAGAGACGTCAACTTCTCTTTAGCAAAGCGGTATTCCGGCAAGAATGTCGTTCTCGCGTCGGCGTCAAGTATAATGCCGTGCCACTCGGGCACCCTGTCGAATTCTGCTGGCAGCTCGATCTCCTCGACCTCTGCACCACGATCTCGCAGCAGCTTTGCGCCAGCTTCTAACGCTGCGATTGTGCCGGGCCCGGCCTGGGGCCACACCGTCGTTTTCGCAAGCGCGAATTTAGACCCCTCGATTGAGAAGTCGTCTTGTTGTGCGGGCGTGTCGTCGTCTTCAAGCGCGAAGACGTCGGCTAGGAGCTGGAGATCTTGCACGCATCGCGCAAAGAAGCCGACTGTGTCGAGGTTGACCGAGTATATCTTCACACCCTCGCGACTGACGGCGTTCCACGTCGGTTTGAAGGCAAATATTCCGTTGAACGAGCCCGGGCGAATTGTGCTCCCGCCTGTTTGGGAGCCTAGCGCGATGGGCGCTTGGAAATCAGCCACTGCTGCCGCAGACCCGGAGGATGATCCGCCCGGAGTCCGCGTTACGTCGTGCGGGTTGCGTGTTTTTGGCCCGGTGGCGGTAGACGCAAACTCTGTCGTGGTAGTCTTACCTAGTAGCAAGGCGCGAGCTGTGCGCAGCGTTGAGACAACCGCCGCATCGACATTTGGCTTATCTCCCGCGTAGATCGGGGAGTTATGTTGCGTCGGCATGTCTACGAGGAATTAGCAATCGCATGTCGGTAGCTAAGTTAGGAAGAGCAGAGCTACATACGTCTCGTATATATGATATCTTTCACCGCAACGGCGACACCATGTAAAGGCCCCCAGCGTTCACGGGGTAGATGATCAAGCATCTTCGCCTGCTGGATTACGTATTCCGGGTTGATATATTCCCAGGCCTTGACGGCATCGTCTCTCTTTTCGATTCGTTCCAGCAGCGATCGAGCATATTCTTCCACTGTTAGTGAACCATCTTTGAATTTTGCAAGCGCTTGGGTTGCCGTAAGCTGATAAGGCTCCATTATCGCTTTATCGAAGTTTTTCTTTTTTGGAATCGCGATGTCTTCAGAGGCTTTCTAGCTGTTGAAAATACGGTGATTTTTCTCTGTAGATTCTGTTTCTCGTCTCAGGTTTATGTATATCAGATTGATGATCATAATTTGCCCCACAGGATACGTCTGCGGATTCTGTTAGGAGGTGTAGGAACTCCCAATATACAATAAAGCGAACAAATAGTTTTACGGCAGTTAGGTTGGACGGACCGTATCTAGAATTTGTGTCGTCGCCGGGTCGACGAGTAGGAGATAGGATCTCTAAGGCTCTTGAGACCAAAGAGAATTATTGGCTGAATCGAGTGAATTTCTTCAAGCCCTATGGCCCTTGCCACATAATCGCTACTCAATAACTGTATACTGTTTAAGACAAGTGTTGGCTTCTCCGCCCAACCGGAATCGGAGTTCATGGCATCACTAAGTCGGGGTAGTCCCCACTTATAGCCGGATAGGGCCGGACCTATCCGGGGACGCATATAAAAATATCCCCGACTGAATATCTAAGTGGTGAGGATATATTAGGTACAGTGAAGATTTAATGTCGTTTACTACTATGCATTATGCTAGAAGCTTTAAACCTCATTTATATGAGGTACGACGACTTGCAGGCAAAGTTCGAGTAAGGCCTAATAATCTAAACAATACACGTCAAGAGTTCATTAAGCTTTTCAAAAAGGGGGGGAGGTTCGCTTGTGGCATGTTCTAGTATTAGTCTGTGCGATTACCCTTAGGATCGAGTAGTACTGCAGATAAGGTTCTATTTAGTTACTTTACAAGTGTATAATATATGAAATATACGGAAGTCCCCATCAAAAGTTTTGTCCATACGTGCCACCTGACAGCTTTTGATGCAGCTGTTTGGAACCTGACACTATGCGGCAGCTAAGATTAAAAGTATATATAAAATTTTAACTTTTATAATATATCCAATTTTAGCTTTAATATGCCAATGAAAATATTAAAGTTAAACCTATTATAAGTGCAAAAGCTTCTTTATACGCCTATATATATTTTTATCGTTTGAAGAGAAGATTGTGAGTCATTATGTATAAGCGAAAGTAGTGTGCTATGGATAGTACATGCGCTCGATGGCCTATAGCTGTTGCCAAGCCCTGTTAAAGCTAGTTAAAAGTTAATAAGGGCTGGCTTATGGACAAAACTTTTGATGGGGACTTCCGTAGATGACGATTTACGTTTTTTTCTTCAAATAGGATTACGATAGTAATATATAAGGAGAACCCAAGGGTGATTGAGCCTCCCCCCTAACCCTAGCAGGTTCATTCCATATGATTCGACCCACTAATAATTGAAGATAGAAGGTATTTAATCGTGCTGAGATGCAAGGCTGGCCTCTGTAAGTTTGGTTGTTAGTTTCGTCTCAAACCTAGACCTCATCTTCCTTAGTGAAGGCGAAAAGGGGGACAATGATTATAATATGATATGATGCTTAGGGAAGAGTTTAATAAAAACCATTGTTAAAATAGGTAGTATATACAATATCACCATCCTCTGGAAACCGCTACTCTGAACATTTTAACCACAAGATAGAGATCTAGATAAACCATCAAGCGGGAGCGAAAGATTCTACTTGGAACTTCCACGAAAGGCCCTCCCACTAATTCCGAGAGCAATATCGAATATGCAAACGGCGACATGCTAACCAACCATATGCACCACCAGCACGACTGAACCTCAGGCACCTAACAAAATTTGTTCCCGTTACCCCTCTCCTTAGCAAGATCTAAATCTCATACGTGTTTTGCTAACGGCTGGCAACACGACGCACGGGTACTAACACCTAAGGTTTAACCTAGTGTTTACCATGATCATATAAATGTGACAAGTCGCTTCTGGGTAAATTCTTAAACCTTTCCAAACGCATTCCCAAACGGAACAACAAACCACGCATATAGCAGTCACAGCTAGATTTCCATCAAATCTGCAAAGATGGATTCAACTATGCGTATGTGCGCTTCCTGCCGTCGCTACATGCCTCGCTCGTCCTATTCAGCCAACCAGTTCTCCAAGGGTACCGGCGAATCGCGATGTGCAGGTTGCGTTCATGGGCCCCGTGTCGATGCTCCATTGACTGGTGAGGTTGATAGTGGCAGATACAACCATTCCTGCGATGCCTATGTTCCGGGTCATGAGCTCGACCACCCCTTTGCTGACGGCGCGTTTCGGTGGGTAGCTAAGGGAAGCTACACTTCGGGCTCACGCGAGGGCCAGGCATGCGTCGTCAAGTGGTTCAAGACCGGCGCCGTCTTCGAGGAAGACTACTTCACTCTCGACATCAAAGCCGTCAACAAGGCTTTAGAGATTGTTAATAGATTCAATCTACTTCACATAGTCAACAAACCCGTCAAGGTCAACGTACCCGCTGTATGGAGAGTTTATGAGGCATTTGGGAAGTGGGCGGGGCAACGTATTCTTTGCGAACCCTTCATCCAAAACTACCAAAAGTTCAACAGCAACACTGGATGGAACGACGACTCAAAGGCGTGGGGAGAGGTCATGCAGGCCCTCAGTCATTTCAGCTACCACGTCACAGGCGGCCAGTTCGTCTTGTGCGATCTCCAGGGCGGCATCTACCAGCACAAGGCTGTCCTCTCCGACCCCGTCATCTTGTCACGAAACCGCGACTATGGTGTGACCGACCTTGGCCCCGATGGTATCAGCTCGTTCTTCAGCCAACACTGCTGCAACAACTACTGTCGCTCGAGCTGGGCGAAGCCTATGAACCCAGTTCAAATCTTCCGCCCAGTCCCCGGCACGACCATGATGAGACACGGGGTACCTACGCGTCGTTCCCAACCCATGGAAACCTTTTATTAATCATGGCTACGGCGGATCGAGTAGTTTCAGCATGCGGGTGCCGGCGCTGGTTTTCGCAATACCGCGCCCTATAGACACCGCCCAATGATCGAGGAAATGGCTGATAATTAGGGATGATCTCGGTGTTAATAAAGGCATATATTTTGTAGCAGCTCTACCGGAGATTTGTCTTGTGTACATTTCTTTCTAGGGAGAATCTTGCTCGGCGCACGAAGTGACTTTTGCTCGTTATAAAGCTGTCGTATAGCATGGCTAGGTACCTAAGGTAGCCATAACCATTGATGACGGTTGTTATTGAAATTTTATTATACTGTGCTCTCAACATGGAGTTATTGCAGACGCTGAAGCTCCAGGTTCGTCTGTATCAGTCTTATCGACCGGCTAATATCATCTCGCCATTTTGATGAGGGTAGAGTGCTGTCATCCTGGGCCTCATCTACGCGAGCTGAAATCAAATTTGGGACAGGCTGTGATGAAACAAGCGATAATATGCTGACGAAACAGATAAATAAAAAATGTTTGAGTATCATGATGTTAAGAAGTGGTCGAGAAATGCAGCCAGATTGTACTTGTCGTTTAAAGAATGAAACACTAAGTGAAATAAAGGACTGCACGTAAATTCGTGAGTAGCCTATTAATATTGTAAAGTTGAAAGGAAAATGCACTTATAATAAGTACCCAGACAAAGACAAGAGGTAGTTAACACAAACAACAAGGAATATTCGTAGCTTGATCCTACGCTACATCCTTCGGATAATAACCTGCTTGCTATGAGCGGCGCATTAGGGGACTGCCTTGTTATAAACCTAGAACGGAACGCGAGTGGAATCTAATGTAAGATAACTTTACATAAGATGTAATTTGGTAGCTTCCAATGGAATTTCCATTATTCTAATGAGTGGTCGCACCGGATGTAGGTAGTAAAATCTATTAGTGAATATATCTCATAGAATAGGAATTAATCAAGACTTTTTAAGACGTTTGGAATTGCTACTTCCCATATTTAATTGTCACCATATTACCGTGACGTCATCCCATTAGTTCCGGTAAAGATATCACTCCGAGAAATGAAGCCCACAATTTTGGGTGATCCTATGAGGCGAGAGGAACTGGGGATTCAAGACCTTGCCGGTGAACTAAACGAGCCGAAGACCGAAACAAAAGGCTTCAAACCCAGAAATTCTCAATAAACTCAATCATTCTTAGAATAATCGCTTAGTTAGTTTTACTGTTGTATCTGCATTTTAATAACCAATGGCTGTAATCGAAGTTCAAGTCGTCTTCGACTTCCTTTGCGCGGTACGTAGTCGTACATCACACATAAATCACGAACCCTCAATTTCTGGAGATCTTGCATTAGACTAACACTAAGGATTAGTGGTGCTACATAGGTAAGCGCAACCTCGACCGCGCCATTTCGCTATACCAAAAGACGTACCCCGGCGGCAGATCGGATACTTTCGCCATAACATGGTCGCCCTACTATCTCGAATACAACAAGGCGCCGCATAGCGTTGACAAAGCGGAACTCGCCGAGACGCGCCTTGCGCACTTAACACCTAAGCAGCGCGCGGCGCTTACGCTACACATGAACCGGGCCGGCCGCGCTGCCGGGATCAACTTTATATGGGGCGGCAAGATCGGCCCCGATACACGGGAAGCCCACCGGCTCGTCCGGCTAGGCTCCACTAAAAGTAGCGAGATACGCGACGTAATTGTCGAAGGCCTTTTAGATGCGTATCAAGCGCGCGAACAGGATATCTCGGAACGCGGGGTTTTAAGAGCTGTCGCAGTAAAGGCCGGTATGGATGGCGCCGAGGTAGATGCGTGGCTGGATTCCGACGCTGATGCGGATGTGGTGGACGAGGAGGCTAGGGAAAACAAGAAGATTTTTGGAGGTTCGGGCGTTCCGGCGTTTGTTGTTCAGGGAGTAAATCGGCTTGACGGTGTACAGGATCCTATGGATCTAGTTGAGGTCTTCATCAAAGTTAGGGAGGGGCAGTGACTGGCAGATGATTGAATGGTTGGGGTAGCTGACTACCTATTGGTTGTACACTAGACTTTATTGAAAAGGTATGAAAAATATTCTCGATTAATTAATTAGAGGAACTAAATAAGTTCCTGGCACTAGTTGATAATTAACAAAAGATACAAACATGTCTCATATTAAGTCGTTTTGGAAACTCTCCTGATGTTTGGGTAGTTATTAAGTGTAGTTAGTAGAAATTCTTATCATGTTAAGGACAGTTCACTAACACCTCGGACACCAAGTTTCCTGTATCAGAAGTGTCAACTTCCCCTTCAACTAGACGATACATTCCTATTATGCCGTGAGTTCCGCCTTACCCCCTGAGTAACCGCATTTATGTCTACCGTTTTCATGAGTCTTGTTGGATATTCGTAGACTGGGTAAATAATCGCGTCGTGGATTACCCTTTTCCATTCGACTCACGACCTCTTGTAGGAGCTTCCCTAAGCATACTCGTTAATGATCCCTCTATAAAAAGCGGTCGTACAATGGACATTTACCTAATACTCTACCCATTACAACACTCTTTAAGACAAGGTGATCATCAACTATTATAAGCTTACCTATCATAACCCTTCACTCGTCTCCTGTGCTCTTGATAACAGCGTATCCATCTCTACCATGGCCTCTTCCAATTTCATCCGCTACACATCTGAAGAGTTGCTCGATATCTGCCATCGCCATGCATCCAACTCTGGATTCGTTCCTACGATATTTCTCTCGCATGAAGTAGATTGGCACGAGCTTCTTGCTAAGCCTGTAACGGGATGCTGGCTTGCGGCCCGAGAACGAGAGATTACGTATGACTTAGAAGGCTATCTTGAGAAGCGTAACGACTGGATAGTTATCCTCGAACTTCCCCATGGTGACAACATTACCATCGAACTGAAACAGGCTGATGCTTGCGGTAATACTATTACCGTTTGCCAAAAAGGGGCACCTATGCGCATAGCGGAGAGTGGTCATGACGAGTTCGAGCTTCTCGAGGGCTATGCCTGCAGCTTTAGAAATGGTGTCAAGACACATACCAAGGCTGAGGACTGGTTGGGTCAGTTAGAGAAGTCCGGTGTAACTCGATACCAACTCCAACAAGGTCGAGGTGAGGATCTACTCTGCACCTTCTCGTAAATTAAGTTACCCAGAGTATAACACTAATCATTTTACGATAATATAGGCCGCCGTTACTGGGTTGACGCTGTACTTCGACAGTTCTATAGATTCTATGAAGGCGAGTTCCCTAGTCTCGATCAAACCGAGATGGTACACGTCTGGGAGTCCGATCATGAGGCAGAAGTACCAAGGAGCGCTCGGTCCATCGTAGCTGGCCAATTTCTCCCCACAAAGTGGCCGAAGGGCTCTCATATCTATCAACCTAGCTCCCTTCCGAGCTCAACCGAAGACCTCCCTAGCTCTCTACCTGACCCAGCTTTGGGGCCCTGGAGATTTCAAGGAACCAAGCTTGATATGAAATCTTGGTTTAAGAAAGGTTCCCAGAATTCGCAATCCATGTCAGGTGCCCAATCGAGTACGCCGTCTGAGTCTCAACCCCGACCGGAACACCACATGAGAGATTGGCGAAGAGAAGGAACTGGTGGTACTCCGTCTTGGTATGTATTTCCCAACGACTATTGATGGGAAACTTCCGAGTTACGACCAGCATTTTTCAGTATATAGAGAGGTGATGATATATGAGCAAATATAAGATATCAACAGATTAGGTTAACTGGTACCTAATCTACTAGTAACTTAACTTATCCGACTTGGAAACGTCACGAGACACGTGAATAGACTATGAGACTTTGGTTCTTTACTTAGAAATTTACCTCTTTTAGCGGTGACCTAAGATGTAACTCGGGACATTAGATTGGGTGGTTACATTCCCGGGTAAATGTGAAAGGCAAGGACGGTATCGAAGCTGTAATACCGGCCGTACGGGGTGGTTATCACCTATTTATTTCTAACTATGGCGAGTCCAGCTCTCTTCGGGACATCTTATCCTATTTGTCCAAATTATCCACCAATGACTTCCACCATTTCGAGCTTCTCTACCTCTCCAAACTTGGATCCTTAACCCCAATGTGGATTCCCAATGCGGAGTATTATTTACATATACTATAGCCAGTTCGGGCACCTTCGTACTTGGCAATCAATACGATCTTCCCCGTTATGAATGTCGTTACTACGTAAAATTATGCGAACGAGTTTTAGCGGAACCGAGATGTCTATTCCGCCTTCACAATGGTATAGCTGCGGATTGGGGGAGTTCGTTCTAATCCTACCGAGACCAAACAGCTGGGGTTTATATATATTTCTTCTATGATCCGACATATGGCTGCCATCTTCGTGTGCGCCCGTGAGATAATAGGCGTGTTTGGGGCGTTTGTATACCCTTGACTTATCATTGCCTGTTCCCCAGGGCAGACCTCTCCAGAAACGGGCTAAATAGCTATATTCTGCCATGCGCTTACAATCCCTGAGATGTCAATTGCTGTCCGTAGTGATTGGGCTCGCGCCCTTCACTAACGCCCTCGGATAGCAGCAGATAGTCAGCTTCACCAGTAGCGAGGGTGCTTTCCAAGTAGCTGGCGGGCCGATTTCCCAGCCTCAAATTCTGGTTTCAAGCAACGAATATTGGGGGGTCATTCGTGCTGCGGGCGATCTCGCTAAGGACTTTGGTCGAGTGACGGGAACTAACTTCACATTAAGCAACGGGGAATCTGGTGCTGAACCGGCATCGTACGAATACAGGCCAATCACACGGAATTACACACATGTAAGTAAATCTCCCCCTATTACATGGAATATGCGACCAGCCGAAAGCTTAGTAGCCTTTCAACTTCAATATCCCTGTCCTATAAGCCTTTACGAAGTGATAGATGCGGGATGTTTCTAGCAATCATTTAACATATATGATGCAGTATGCGGTTAATGGTACACGATACTTTCGCGGTCCCGAATATGCCGATCCGTCGGCTGAAAGCACCGTCATAATTGCTGGCACACTGGGACATTCCAAAGCGATTGACGAATTGGTTAGTGCTGGGAAGCTGGACGCCTCGGATATCGAAGGAAAGTGGGAATCATTCACGACTAAAATTGTGGAAGATCCAGTTGCCGGATGCTCAAAGGCAGTCGTTATAGCAGGTAGCGACCCTCGTGGAACTATCTTCGGCATATACGACATTAGCGAGCAGATCGGCGTAAGCCCGTGGTATTGGTGGGCCGACGTCCCTATCAAGCAGTCGAAGGAAATATATGTCCTACCAGATGGTAAAGTCCAGGGGTCTCCTTCAGTCAAGTATCGTGGCTTTTTCATCAACGATGAGCAGCCTGGCTTGTCTGGGTGGGTCCAATGGAACTATCCCGACACGCCCTATGGAGATGGTTACAATGCCGACTTTTACTCAAACGTATTTGAGCTCCTCCTTCGACTACGTGCAAACTACCTATGGCCTGCCCTCTGGGCCACCATGTTCGAAATTGATGACCCAGCAAACCAGCCACTAGCTGACGCGTGGGAGATCGTGCTCGGGAGTTCGCATACGGAGCCGATGATGCGCGCACAGAATGAATTCCACACGTTCTATACTAGCAAAGGCCTAGGTCCCTGGGCGTATAATCTAAATAACAAAACGATCGACGAGTACTTTGTTTACGGGGCGGAACGTGCAAAGCCATATGCGCGCAATAGTTTATGGACTATGGGTATGCGTGGATCTGGCGATTCTGGTATTGAGGGCCTGGACGTCGAAGTGATCGTCGAAATGCTAGAGACTCTTGTTCACAACCAACGAGCCATCATAGAAGACGTGTTAGATACTAAAGCCGCCGAAGTACCTCAGCTATGGTGCCTATACAAAGAAGTCATGTCTTATATCCTCCAAGGCCTTACGATTCCGGAAGATATCACCCTTCTATGGGCGGATGACAATTGGGGTAATGTTCGGAGAGTGCCTATCGACAACGAGACGACGCGATCCGGAGGAGCTGGTGTCTATTACCACCTTGAATACGTTGGAGATCCCAGAAGTTACAAATGGATGAACACGATCCAACTGGAAAAGACTGCAGAGCAGATGCAGCTTGCATATTCTCATGGTGCTGATAGGATATGGATTGTTAACGTCGGAGACATAAAGCCCTTAGAAATCCCACTCAGTCACTTCTTAGACATGGCGTATGACATCAACCAGTGGGATGTAGACGGAGTGGCCAACTGGACACTTGCTTGGGCGGCTCGCGAATTCGGGCCTGAGCATGCCACAGCTATCACGGAAATCATGACACGGTTCGGCATGTTTGCCGCAAGGAGGAAATTCGAATTGGTGGAGCCATACGTTTATTCAGTCGTCAATTATAACGAAGGCGATGCGATATTGGGTCAATGGCAAGGTTTGGCTGATGATGCGCAAGCCATCTACGAGCAGTTGGATGAAGCCCACCAGCCGGCGTTCTTTGAGATGATTCTGCACCCTATTCTCGGCGGCCAAATCGTTCACCAGGTCTATATTGGTGCGGAAAAGAATATAGTTTATGCAAACCAGTTCCGAAGCGCGGCGAACGATCTTATTTCCCAAGTCTTATCCAGCTTCAATGCCGACAGTAATCTTACGGCAAGATGGGATAGCCTATTAGATGGGAAGTGGAAGCATATGCTCGATCGTAAGTCGAACTACCTTGAACTGCTCATATGTTACTTACTAATTTAATAGAAACCCACTTTGGGTATAACAGTTACTGGCAGCAGCCGATGCGGAATGTCCTTCCGGCTATGTCTTACGTTCAGACTGCAGTATCTTCGGTAGCAGGTAATGTTGGCATAGCCGTAGAAGGGTTGAATGCTAGCATTCCTGGTGATGATAGGTATCATCCTAATTCGGACAATACTCTCGTGCTTCCACCATTAGACCCCTATGGGCCTGTAGCGCGGTGGTTTGATGTATTTTCGAGAGGCACGTTGAACTGCGACTGGTCGGCCGAAACGGATATTCCCTGGGTTAAACTGTCGCAATACAAGGGGACAGTAGGTCCTGATAATGGTACGGATTCTCGCGTCTTCGTTTCGATAGACTGGGAGAACGCGCCGCAAATTGTCAACGATACCGTGGCCAGTATCAACTTCTCAACGGGCTGCGGTCGCAAAGGCTTTTTTAGCTGGTACAGTGATCCGATCGTGCAGCTTCCCATTAACCTACGTACGGTCCCGTCAAATTTCACCCAGGGATTTGTCGAGTCAGATAAGCACGTAGCCATCGAAGGGCCGAATTACCAACGTATCTACACGCCGCCTGATGTAGCGGCGGACTCGGATATCGAATATCATACGCTGAAGAACTATGGGCGCACACTCGGCGGCGTGACTCTCTGGCCGCAGACTACGCCGCCTCAAACTACCGAGTCGGCCCCGGCTCTCGAATACGACTTGTATCTATTCACCAACATCTCGAAGGCCAACGTAACGCTATATCTCTCGCCCACCCAGAATTACCTCTCCGACAAGACGCCCCTCGAGTTTGCCGTGTCTCTTTTCCCTGCGGGCGCAGAGCAGGCCGAACCGCAAGTTGTTCGCTTCGTGGGCGAGAGCGTCGGAGCGGGTATGCCTCCCGGTTGGGGACGCGCCGTCGCCGACTCTATCTGGGGGCTGGCCCCGGGTCATAACACCACGACGACCTGGAACGTTGCACAAGAAGGAGCATACACACTCAGGGTTTGGGGACTAGCGCCGAGCGTCATCGTACAGAAGATCGTGTTGGATCTAGGCGGCGTGCGATCCAGTTATCTCGGCCCTCCCGAGAATTTCCTTGTCGGGAGAGACGAGCTAGGTTTTTATAATCAAGCGAGCTTTGCGGATGGCCCAGGGGTTCCTGGCGGAACTGCGAACATATAACATACCTATATAATATGAGGTGTCTAATATATAGTGAAATTCTTCATTTTTACCTGCGTATTTCGAGCTTGAATCTTATGATCATCGATAAGACTTTCATCTATCAGTGCAACATGTCCTCATGACTGGAGTTTAAGGGGTATAGTTGAGCTGATACTTTTCGGCTGATACTTTTCGTTTGCTTTAACTAAGATAAAAGTTTGTAAATTAGATTTCTCAACGCTTATCTAAATCCTTCTTAGCTCATGCTCTTGCAAGCCTCAACTTTTACTAGGGTTCCATATTCGATCATGCAAAAGCTGAGTTGTCAGTGGATACTTTGTCTTAGTGTTGACTTTATGCCAGTGAGGTCAATTTTAATTGGCTTAGAGCCTGCTGAAACCAAAGTCCGGGGTGCGTAGGTCCAGCTAGGCTAAACCTTGCGAATCATATGCCAGAAGTCTGTTTTCTTGCCCCACTAATTTTATGGTTAGGGCTGCCACGCTTGCACACCAGCACACTCAGACACTACATACCTGTAGGTTACTATGTACAAACAAGGCGGATACCGGTTGCCCTGGTGAATTTTTAAAGCTAAAAATCAACATGGGTTTCAATACATATTACATTAGCGACCTGCAACAATTTCCATCCACATTTTAGCTCCTGATGACGATATTTTCGAGTGGTCCTCCCACAATCTAACCAACCTCTTACTACTAACTAATCTAGCTCGACGACACCCATTAAGCAGGTGTATATACGCTCGTTAATCGATTTGAAATCTCGAAATCGCGACGGGCACTAATTTCTTTCTCACGGCAACAACATACCCTGCCTGTTTATTGTTTATTGACCTTGTTTATGTCGACACTTCTAGCTTAATTTTCAGACAACTTTACAAGGAAGGATAATCGATACGGACAAAATAGAGCTATCCAAAATGGCTGTGATAGACCCGGGAGCATCATCTATCACGGTCGCAGGTAAGATAGACTTACTTGTCGTATAAAATAGTAAATTAGATGATGCTGACGTGCTAAAAGTTCGAGTCCGACCATTCACTATCAGAGAAGCGGCACAATTGTATGCTAATTCCGATCTCATATCACCAAATCCCCAAGATAGACATGCTAACGTAGTAGTATAGACAAAGGAATGATGATAACACATTATTTCTAGGGGATGGCTCCCTGGCTGCGGCGCCCGCACCGAAACTCAAGCAAGGTGGCATACGATCCGTTATTAAAGTGGTCGATGACAGATGCTTGTAAGTGTTCACACAAGAGATACCACATTATAGTATATAGTAACTGACTTGTACGCATTGCAGAGTGTTTGACCCGCCGGAGGACAATCCAATCCAAAAATTCTCGAGATCCGTGGTACCAAATGGCAAGAAAGTCAAAGATCAAGTCTTCGCTTTCGACCGTATATTCGACGAGAACACAACACAAACAGAAGTATACGAGGCTACGACCAAGAACTTATTAGACAGCGTCCTAGATGGCTATAATGCCACAGTTTTTGCATATGGAGCTACAGGATGCGGTAAAACGCACACAATCACCGGCACAGCCCAGATGCCCGGCATCATATTCTTGACAATGCAGGAGCTCTTCGAAAAGATTGCCGACCGTAGCGACGAAAAGCACACCGAGATATCCTTGTCGTATTTAGAGATCTACAACGAAACCATTCGAGACCTGCTTGTCCCCGGAGGTAGCAAACAAGGACTGATGCTCCGCGAGGACTCCAACCAAGCCGTATCAGTTGCAGGGCTGACGAGCCATCACCCTAAGGATGTTCAAGAGGTTATGGACATGATCGTGCAGGGGAACGAATACCGGACGGTATCACCAACCGAGGCGAACGCCACTTCTTCACGATCCCATGCAGTCCTACAGATCAACGTTGCCCAGAAAGACCGTAACGCCGCCGTCAACGAACCCCATACGATGGCTACCCTGAGCATTATCGACCTCGCAGGTAGCGAGCGAGCCAGCGCTACCAAGAATCGGGGCGAGCGCCTGATGGAGGGTGCCAATATTAACAAGTCTTTACTCGCACTGGGCAGCTGTATTAATGCACTCTGCGATCCCCGAAAGAAGAATCACGTCCCTTACAGGAACAGCAAGTTGACACGACTTCTTAAATTCTCGCTGGGCGGCAACTGCAAAACGGTCATGATCGTTTGTGTGAGTCCATCGAGTGCGCACTTCGACGAAACACAGAATACGCTACGGTATGCCAACAGAGCGAAGAATATCCAAACCAAGGTAACACGGAACGTCTTCAACGTCAACCGACACGTCAAGGACTTCCTCGTGAAAATCGACGAGCAGATGGCGTTGATCAACGAGCTCAAAGCTCAGCAAAAGGATGCCGAGAGAACTTTCTTTGCCAAGTTCCAGAAACAGCTAGAGAAGAGGAACTGGTCGGTCAAGGAAGGAGTACAGAGGATCCAGACGGCATACGAGAACTCGTCGTCTGAGAGGCAAGAGAAGGTGAACCTCATGAAGAAGCTGAGAGGAGTCGAGCGTCGCATCGGTCTTTTGTCATCGTGGATCGCCGCATTCGACGCGGTTTGCGATATGAGAGAGGACGAGGACACGATGCCGTCAAACCTTACCGCCATGCGCAAAACGGCGATGGGAATTCAGCTAGAACTCGAGGACAGCCGGCAACATATCCACCAGAAGTTGAACAGGATAAATTGGGAGCGCGCTATCGACGGAGCTCTCCAGCATAGTATCAACCAGCTACCAAAGGGAGACGCAAATGTGGATAATGGCGAGATCGAAAGCCTTACTAGAGAAGCCGAACTATGGAAAGCCAAATTTGCGCGCGAGGCCGATCGCGAGGTTCTGGATCAGGATAAAGCCGGCGACTCGGGGATTATGCAAGTCCTTCTTACCGCGCAGTTTGAAATCCTCGCCTCGCTATCAGAGACGATAGACATGAGCGAGGAGGAGGCTATTGCACATGCTAAAAGTATCATCAACCGTTTACTAGAGACAGGATACGCAGCCGCCTCGCAAGTAGTTAAGCCGGACGGGGCCAAGATGCCGATAGAGGCATTTCCGCCAACGAAGCGCGGGACTCCAAAGCGAAAGAAGACGACGAGGATGAGCATGGGAAAAGACGTGATAAAGCCAATCCCTAACCCAGCACTAGCAGCTGTCGTAGCCTCCCAGCCACAAACGTTCGGTTCTCCGGTTAAAGGTTCCCCCCGACGTCGCAAAGCGCTTAACGCACGTAAGGGCGTCTCATTTACTCCGGTTAAGAAGACTTCGAAGCGTGCGGTACGATGGCGCGACGACGACGGCGAATCGGGCACCCTAGCCGACTTCGAGAAGACACCCCAGAAGTTCAACTCTTCGCCGGAGCGTAACTCACCCGAGAAGGCTGTACCTGCGATCCCCCCTATCCCGTTTTACTTACACAAAGATGACACTGCAGATGATTCCAGTACCGAGCTGACGATCCCCGAGACGACAAGCCTTCCGGTTGCGAAGCCTAACAGGTTCCAGGCAGGATTTTTGTCGAAATCTCGCACGTCGGAAGTTAACGGCTCGCCGACCGGACCTAGACCTACGATCTCTATAAACCTGACGTCCTCACCCGGCAGCGAGGGCCGAGTTAGCCCATTGCGTAACCTTGACGTGTCGCGAGCTGGTAATATCAACTCCCCTAAGATACGGTTATCGTCAAGCCCAAAATCATCCATACCAGTGCCTCAAAGTATGTCGTTAGACGAAAATCACCCTCCATCATCCGACTCGGAGACTTCGGCCATCATTGACACGTCTAAGCTTCGCTCGGCAATCCACGCCAACAAGAGACCAAAGCGGCTCTCTTCGCTAGCAGGAAGCGTGACGGGTCCGGCTGTGGTCTCTAGGCGAGTGTCCTCGATCGGATCTATCGGCGGCAACTATCACAAGACCAGCAACAGCTACGGAGGCCCCACCTTAGCGTCGAGCACGAACGGTATCTCGCGGTTACGACGAGGCAGCGCAGAAAGATATAGGAGCCCTCCCATCAGCTGCTCACCGCCGGATATAGGAACCCGCGAGTCGAAAGCGTTCACAGCGGGCCAGGCCAGGCGGATGGGTATAAGCAACAGCGTAAGGGGTACGAGCGCACTTACCAGCCCGAGCGACAGGAGGTTGGAGGCTGCCAGCAACCGCGGGCGACGCATTACTATTGGTGGCTCGGGTATGGCGGCTGCAGGCGGTGCGAGGAGGGAGAGGGGAACTCTGTCTTGGCGATAAGTTGATTGTTTGTTCTATCCGTGAAGGTATTTGATTAAATAAGATCAGGCGTCGGGGGGGGCTCCTCGGGCGTGCAGTTGCAAATGACTTTGCTAAGCAAATTGGCACATATGCGTCTTTGCCCGTCTTGTGGAAGGTTTAGGTCTCGACTGGCGTTTTTAGGTCCAATTCTCATACAAACATGATTATTCGGTCGGTTGGCTGGCTGCGGGGTTTAGGAGTCCCTTGGTCCCTTGTATCTGATAGTTTTCATTTTGATAGGGGGTCCGAGGTTTCATGTCTCACGCTCGATAAGTAATGAATTCTGGTTATGTTCATGTTCGATTAGATGCCGCGGGGTGAGGTGGTTGATGAGTGTATGTTTATTTATTCGGTAAGAAGGCAGGGAGATGAAGTTTGACTCGATGCAGTCAGATGTTCTTCGTCTAGTTATTGTTAGATCGTGCTTATTCGAATCAAATGGTTCATACGACGTCTAATGTATATTGTTTCCCTATTCATTCATTTCTCGGGGTGCGAATTGGCATTATTGAATTGTTCTAGTTTCCTTATTCCTTCTTCCTCCTCAGGTACCTTGAACGGGTTTCATAAAGAATAGGTCATGACGTCGTAGGGCTGAAGCGGCCGGTGCTTTAGCGACCCTGACCTAGTGTAGCGATTGCTGGGGAGTTTCACTTTACCATCATCGAGTCGAGTCTTATAAGCAGGTACCTAAGGTATTCCTTTGTTATACGTATATGTTCATGCTAGGGCTTATAATGTCTCACAATGTTGTAGTTCCCTTTTCATAGATAATTTGATTAGAAATTATATAAATAAGTTACAAGATGCTGTCTGCTTCCCCCCCTCCCCCCTGTAATCGAGGTGTTTCATGCTAGTCTTCTGCGTTTGATACTCAACTATTAGGGACTTAATTCACCATCAACCTCGACATATTATTAGCTAAATGGTAGTTATGAAAAATAAAAACAACAACTTAGTATAATATCTATCTACCATTCATTATATATAGATTTAGGGATCACGAAAGGATGGCAGGTCCCGTACACGTCCTCGACGACTACTACCTCTCCATCACGCTCCTCGTCACAATCGCGTATCAGCTGTTCTTCTTCGCGATAGCGTACAGCTTCAAATTCGATAAACTTACAGGTTCCCACCCACCCTCTATTTCCTTTCTTTCTTTCTTCCCTAGTTAGTCGAGCTCTACTATGTACATATTTAAAGATCATCTTTCTCATAACATAAATTTACAGATTTCGCCGGAGGTACCAACTTCGTGGTCCTAGCCGTGCTCACGCTAGCCCTGAGCCGCGATCCTGATGCGCGACAGATCGTGGCCTCGGTGTTTATTACGGCGTGGGGATTGCGGCTCTCGCTCTTCTTGCTGTACCGCGTACTGCGGACAGGCAAAGACGATCGCTTCGACGGCACGCGCGATCGCTTCTTTCCGTTCCTCGGCTTTTGGGTCTTCCAGATGCTTTGGGTGTGGGCCGTCTCGCTGCCCGTTACGATTCTGAACTCCCCCGCCGTCCGCAGCTACCAGCCCCAGGTTTCCTTCGGCACGGGTCGGGATATAGCAGGCGTGGTTTTATTTAGCATCGGGTTTGTTATGGAGAGCGTAAGCGACGTGCAGAAATTCGTGTTTCGGTCGAGGAATGATCGGAGCGCGATTTGCGACTCGGGGTTTTTTTACTGGAGTCGTCATCCGAATTACTTTGGAGAGATCATTATTCAGTTCTGTAAGTTTTCACTTGGATATCAATCCGTAAGGACTTAAATTGACGATAAAAGCTATATATATGATGTGCGTCTCGCCCGCTGCCGATGGCCCTGTCGCCGGACAAGCATTCAATGCGCTTTACGCCACAATCTTAGGTCCCTTCTTCCTCACCATCCTGCTCATGTTCGTCTCGGGGCTGCCGCTGTCTGAGCGTCCAGGCGCTAAGAAGCGGTACGAAAAGGGCTCGAATTGGGAAGGCTATCAGCGGTATTTGAACCGTACTAGCATCCTTATCCCGTTTCCGCCACACGTCTACGAACGGCTCCCTACTATCGTAAAGAGAACGGTGTTCCTCGAGTTTCCTATATACGTATTCGATCCGGCCAAACACTCGGAGATCACCGAAAATAGATAAATCAGCGAATGAGAGGTAGTATGAGAACCCCCTACCTACTAACCTCCGCCGGACTGAATAGCCCTTAACAGATAGAACTTGAGGGAAACGAGGGTATCATTTACACGGGTTAACTTTTCCTATCTAAATTTACCATCACTACGCCACCAACTACCGTCGGCCAACCAACCAGGCACGAGCGCCAACTCCGCCCATCAAAACTTTCAACATCGCCTATAATCCACTCAACTCGCACGCGCCCTTTACAGGCACCATATGAGCAGATTCCCCCGCCAAGTCAGCCGCCGTCGGGGCCGCCCCGCTATTCACGAGTATACCCGCCGGGTCGAGGGGTTGGTCAAGAGATTCTTGAGAGGCGCAGTAGTCGGACTCGGTGGGCTCTTCCGAGTATGTTTCGGAGCCCTCAGGGATTGGAACCATGGCTGATTTGGTCCATATGTGGATAGCTCTTGACCAGTCGAGCCCATCTATACACTTTAGGAGCATGAGAAGTTAGTGGCTAGCTATCTCTCTTCGGGTCAAATAAGACACCTAGGTAATCACTTATCGGGGGATATATTGGCGACTATATATATATTTTATGCGTCGAATAATTAGGAGAATATAGAGACAAGGGGGGTATACTTACTCCTCCTTTGACGGAGACAACATTCTTGCCCTGCATAGGTATTATTAGCGTATATGTCAAACGTGTCACTAGTATCACTCACTCACCGGTGTCGTGTGAAGTAGTCTAGTCCCGCAGTTTCGGCAAAAATAACTAATAGAAATAAGTTAACCAACCCACCACCACCATCATCATCATCATGAGTCGAGAGAAAGGCATAGTAATTACCAATAAAGCGTGTGACCAGAAGGTGTCGGCCGGCTATATCATCACCAGCGAGTCAGTGAGTCATACTTCAAACCATATATATACATAAACATTATAATTATAACATAGGTAGATAGATACTAAGGAGACAGTTGGATAAATACTCACGTATAGCACGACATCAGCTCAGCGCGAGGTAGAGGAAAACGGGGGAATATGGCGGAGGTGCCAAAGGCAGAGCTCGTCTGACGGCGACATTCGGCACAGTGGCAGATGTAGAGAGCCAGGGGCTTGGGCAGGGGCGTTTTAAACGCGACGGCACCGCATTGACAGCGGGCATCCATGGCTTATTTTTCTTTTCGTCTGATGTGTTTAACTAAGTGGCGTTCTTTTGTGATGCTTCTTCGCTTTTTTTCTTTTTTCTTTCCTTTTCTTTTTGTGCTATGCCGTTATATTAGATATCGAGTGCGGATACTCAGTACCTTAGACAGATAACGCGACTCTATACCTCTAGGAGGTAGGTAGGTATGTAACTCAAACACTTGCCACAGTCCTTTGGGATCCTTTGGGGCTTATTATGTTGGAAGTATAGGTAAGTAGCCGGGTTAATATAGCAAGAAGAAGTTGAGTCAACAACGGACGACGATTCCGGAGGGAAAGAAGGACGCGGAGCTTAAGGCTTGGCTACCTAAGGGAAGGTATGTAGCCTAGTAGTATTAAAAACCCCGGCCCCGAAAGCTAATTTTTGTGTGTCCCGATCCCCGCATATCTTGTGTTGACCGAATTAGTCATCATATATGACAATTACGATTTCGTCAGTATATATATCTCATATATATGTTAATATCAGGTTTCTAAGAATTACGGTAGCGGTGTAATTCATGGAATTTCACACACACAATTCTCGCTAAAGCTCATACATAGCTGGCGAAAGCACGCCGATGACATCACGATATCCCCTGCAACCTTGACTCATCGGACCATCCACCAACTCCCAAACGCGATATCACATGCCCAGGCGTCTCCAACTTACCAGCTTAATATTAGATGAAGCCTACCTATCTAATATATGAATATTACCTTCTTAGATTATCGATATTTCTTTCTCTGGTGGCAAACACTTCCACGGTATTATTCTATTATTCTGCGTTTGGGGTATGCACGATTATGAACGTGTAAGAAAATCAATCCAAGTCCATCCACGCCGGAACTCCCTCTTTATCTACAATATTAGGGTTAGCACCGTTTTCCACAAGAATCCTCGCTAATGTCTCGTTCGATTTGGTAAAAGCAATGTGTAGTGGCGTCCTGCCATCGCTATCTTGAACGTTTGGGTCCGCCCCATTTCTTAAAAGCAGCTCGGCCTGTGCCTTATACCCCGCGTATCTACGAGGAAGCACATTTGCGGCTTCATGGAGAGGAGTCTCCCCTGCTACATCCTGGATGTTAGGGTCTGCTCCATTCTCTAACAACTCTTGAGCCATCTCAAGTGATATCTCGAGATGCTGCTTTATTGCATAGTGCAGTGCTGTTCTTCCATTGTTGTCTCGGGAATTGGGATCTGCTTTGTTCTTCAGCAACAACCTTAACGTTGCTATCATCCCGGACATGTTGGTTTCTCCTTTAAGCTGTGTCACGGCAGCGTGTAGTGTTGTTTTCCCATCTCTATCGGGTATGTGAACGTCGGCCCCGTGCCTCATAAGCAGCTCCGTCATTCTAGGAGAATGTACTTCCACTCCCAAGTGCAATGCTGTCTGCCCATTTTCATTTTGGATATCGGGCTTGGCTCCCCTGTCCAAAAGCAGTTGTACCACGTCTTCTGCAGATGCTCTCGATGCCAAGTGCAATGGTGTATGTCCGGTTTTATCTTGCCCGTCTATACAGCTCATCCCCCCTTTCTTCAATATGATGTCCACATCCCTTTTATCGCTGCGTTGTATACCACACACAAGATGTAATAGGGTCCTTCCATAGCGATCCTTATAACAAACATCGGCGCCGTCCTCTATGAGGACCCTTGTGTTCCCGGTATTTCCAGGTAGGGTAGTTAGGTGCGTACCCGTTTCTTTAACCACGCATAGCGTCTCCCCATCCGCTGCACCGACTATCACGCTAGGTTTCCTTTTCAACAGTGACTGTATTGGAGTGCTGAGACCGCGTTCCACCGCAATATGCTGTGCAGTTATCCCATAATTGTCCCTTGTAGAAGGGTTGGCACCTTTTTCCACCAGCAATCGAACTAAAGCTTCATCCTGGCGAGAACAGGGAGAATATGCAGCGTCGTGTAATGCCGTCCTCATGTAGATAACGACGTAATGCAATACTGTCCTGCCATCTTTATCCTTAAGGCAGGGGTTGGCCCCATTCTCAAGTAATAGCTGTATCATAGGTTCAGCTGACGACAATAATCGTTGACGCTCTTCGGGATGCGGGTGCTGGACGTCCCTAACTGCTATATGCAGCGGTGTTCTCTTATAGTAATCCTGGATGTTTGGATCGCTGTTGTTCTCTAGAAGAATCCGCATGGCAGATATGTCTCGTTCAGATACCGCTGAATATAATGCTGTTCTTCCTCCCTTGTCTTGGTTATTGACGTCTTGTCCTTGCTCTAAGAGTAGTTGTACTACTTTTGCGCATCCAGGCTTTACCGCCTCATGCGGGCTTCTACAGTCATACATATTATCAATATTCCGTGCGGAATGACTTTTAAGCAAGAGCTCTACTGTCGATGCGTCTCTTAGCCTTATAGCCTCATGAAGAGGCGTCCCATATTTGCAACACCATGTATCAGAAGAAGCCCCTTTAGCCAAAAGCGACTCAACTACTCCCTTCATACTGTATCTGACGGCCATGTATAACGGTGTCTCCAAGTTGGAGTCGGCGTTGTAGTCCAAAAGTAGCCGTGCAATCGACTCATGCCCTCTCTCAATTGCTACGTGCAGTGGAGCCATGGCTAATTCATTTAGGACGTTGATCTTCGCTCCTCGTGCCAACAATTCTTCAACCATTAGTATGTGTCCTCCATATGTGGCCATGTGAAGAGCCGTGCATCCGTCATGCTTAGTTATGTTCAAATCTGCACCGTATCCGACAAGCAACGAGACGACGTCCCCGTGGCCACCAGTTGCCGCCTCTATTAACGGCGTTTCGATCCCTTGGGTCGTTCGGTATGGAGGCTTTATATTTAATAGGAGATCATGTTTGGGTCTTTTCTCTAATAATTGGCCAACCACTCTTATATGCCCATGTCTTGACGCTATTGAGATGCCCATAGGCAACCATTCGTCTTCCATGATTACTTCTTCCATGACTTCCCAGAAGTTGAATCGGCAAGCCATACTAAAGGGGCTTATCGATAGATTCGTCCCCCGTTTAATATTCCTTCCGAAGCGCACTTCTATTGAGTCATACGATGAATTCGTCTCTTCTTCAATATTCCTTGTGAAGTCCGCTTCCATTAAGTCAAGCCAGTAGGGGAAATTACGCATCACGGCTGATGACAGGGAAATTCCTCGTACCCAATCTTGGAATACGGTAGTTACGCAACCCTTCCCAATAAAGGAGGAAAATAGCGCCTTGAGAGGGCTCTTGTTGTTCCTTACTGAATCGCATTCCTGGCAGTGGAAAGCCCACTGGACCATCGCGTAGTCCACCAGTGTGTCCGAGCCCGACTCGAATTGGTCACTCGTCATCATTTGTCTGACATGGTCCTGGAAGAGAACATGAAAACAGGTCTCGGCTAATAATGTATGCGCGTCCAATGGATTATAGTCGACCGGCTGAACTTTCCTAATAAACTCAAGAACCGAAAAGTGCCTGAAGTCAAAATAATCTGCTTCCTTATTGAAAGTCACCAGGTGATGGCAGACCTGTACAATATCTTCTGGAGTGAGAGGATCTGGGTTTATGTTTAATTCGACGCATATCGCATTGATTAGGTATCGCGATGGCAGACGCTCATTCGCCTTATATAACCATAGAATAGTACGTCGTGCTAATTCTGCATATCGACCATCCTTTATATTTGCAAAGATACTCTTGTACATGGCTTCTAGACCGATCGGAAGTTCATCTAGAGCTGTCTCCATGTCACCGTCCAAAGAGCTGCAGATATAGTCGATGGCGAATTCAATGTATGTGAACCTAGTAGATCTGTGTAAGTACCTAACGAGGCGTCTAACCTAGTGGTGATTCCCATCAAGAAAGAAGATACTAACATTCCGTGTGCTCGTTCCGCTAGCTTCGTTTTGACCTTATCCTTGATGTATTGGTCTCTATCTCCAAGCCGGATTTCTACCTCGGTATCGATATAGAGAGTAATATCGCTCTTCGTCTTTATAGGGGCGACTTCTATCTTAGGCCAATGGTCGAGGGCATTGCTAATTCGGGTTTCCGGTCGGCTTGATAAAATTATTTTCAACAGACACGAGGGCGTTTCTACTTGCATAAGGTCGTTCAACGCCTCGAAGAAAACAGCCAAGTCCTCATGTCCGATCTCATCCAGTGCGTCGATTATTATGGTTGTTTGAGCTCTGCCATTAAGGCTAACGAGTTCCTTTATCAACTCTTTCGACTCGTCCAATGTGAGCAGCTCTTCCCCATGGGACTTTGCTTTCCATTTTTTCGTTACCGTTTCTAGTCCTTGTCCGCCATTTGCAAGTTGTCTAACGATACTTCGAAGCATGGAATCAGTACTTGTTCCTAGGGTCCCCGAGCAGTAAAAATAGGCTATTGCTCCTTGGTTCTCTTCATCGTATAGAGTCTTGACATGCTCGATAATAGTCGATCTAAGACAGTCAGTATACAAGTACAGTTACTCTCAACAAAGAGACTTGGGATTTTACATCAAAATAGTTTTTCCTGTTCCAACTAAGTTCAAGTCAGTCAGCGTATTTAAGGCATGTTATAGTGTATGTTAGTTTGCTAGATAACTTACGATCTCCTGAGAGCCACAGCACGGAAGGAATAATCGCACTCTCCCAGTATCTATATTCCGGCTCCTCCAAGACCCATTTCCCCGGTGCTTTCCTCTTGGACCTTACGGCCTTATCACGGGCTGACTTGTGAAGAACATTGTGATTTGTAGTTGAGATCCATGCCAACACGTTCTGTCGGCTCTGCCCTGCCCAAGAAGTTAGCTCTCTCCCATGACGATTTATTTCGACCTACTTCGTACGTATTCATCAATACTAGCCGTTTGATGATCTATATTATATACTGGCGAAACTATAGTCTTCATCAGCGCCTTCAATTCCGTAAACTGTGTTGTACGACCTGCAGTATCATCAGCAGAATTGGCACAAAGTAAACATTTATCTACTTACATTCGTCCTCGATCAGTTTCGTCCATCTATCTACCTCTTCATCTCTGTTCCGAAGGGTATCTTTAAGCTTCTTCAGCGCACTTTCAGACAAGGGTATGATGCTTTTGAAAATAGTGCCTGAGCCAACTGTGAGATGTATACTAAACTGTATTTTGAGCTGATGAGCGTACCTAGTTTCGTTTGATTTTGGAAGTTTTTCATTTCCGCTAAGTATTCCAGTGTTGCTTCATACACGCTGATCACGCACGTTTCAAGTTCGCTTAAAGCACCAGAAGACATCGCCATATATCGAACTTCAATTAAGGCGTAACGTGCAAGGAGATGAGTTAAATACTCAGCTCCGTCTAGTACTGAGCCAGCTTTATCTCTGTGGTTGATGGCCATCTAAAGAGCTGTTAGTACGCAAGGTTAATCATTACCTGAATATCACCAGACTATACCTGAAAGCAAAACGATGTGGCTGCCCAAGCAATTTTACCTAAGAAGTTGATATCAGTATGGCGTCTGGCAAGTGGATCGATCAGAATTACCATATCCAGAAGGATCAAATTTCAAGCCGGCATCCACGAGCCCTTTGAATTGCATGATAGAGTTAATCGTCTTGTGGATCTTATCCAAGAATATATGCCTTTTTTTTGTGTTCCCATCATGGAATATCAAATGTTTTTTCCGGTACTCCTCATATACTTCAGATGCCTGTTGAAGTACTAAGTTGACAGTTTCAGCATCATTCGGCCTATTTTGGATATCAGCACAGAAGCTTAACGCTGTTTTTGGGTCGGATTCTTCAAATCTTAGGAGTGCCGCTTCCCAGAGGTCTCGCCTAGGTCTACGGGGATAATTATTAGCTACACGCTCAATGTCCCTCCCCTAGCACGGAGACGCAGTGAATTGGTTGGTGGGTTCCGATTAATCTCACCTCTTCGGAGTTGTGTTTGGCGATGGATTCGGAGACATTAGTGTGGTGGGATTATTATCTGGAATGTCCCCCGTACTAACCCTCGATTCTTCCTGCGATACCTTCAGCATTACGCTGTAAGATATATACTAAGTAGAATGACTTATATGAATGATACGGATGATATGAATGATAGAAGGATAGAACGGGAATGTTTGTTTAGAAAGCAGATAAATTAAGCTTAGGTAACAATGAGGGTTCACTGAGCCTCGACCTCATGGCGAGGCTGCCGCGACGCATCAACGGCCACCGCCACACAGTAACGTAGCTGTGTTGGCACCTTCTGATAGGTAGGCACCTACTCTGCTAAGTACCTATTATGCCTAACACTGCCACACTTCCTCACTATCCTATCATAGTGCCTTAGGTGCTCCTTCCCACAGTACCTAAGGTAAGGGCTCCTGTCTAAGCTCCTTCTGCCTGTCTATCTGTATTAGTCGCTTGATGTCAGATGACAAGGATTACGATAGGTACCTATATGACGTGATAAGGGTTCTAAGATCTAACTTGAAGCTATCTACCAGCTAGTCATTCATTATGTTGTATATAAGGGAACCTTGGTTCCCTCTTAGATTCAGGAAAGGGCAGGCGTTAATAACACTTTGAAATATATGATATATGAGTTATCCACCAGCTAGTCACCTGTCACTCCGTAGTGGACATATATCAAGGGCTGCCTCTAACACTTAATTTCATTTTGTAAAGAATTCTGTATAGCCGAGTTCTTATCTTATACGCAAATATATACTTTCTCACGCAGTTCCTAGACTAACTCGAACACCAAAATAAAGGGGCGTGTATTTTTAGAGTTAGTTTAAGAGAGCTACATTAACCTGCAAAGGGCGAAAAAGGAACATGCCAGTATTACATCTCGGATAACAATTCGAAATGCCTCCAAATTTGTACAGTAATACATAGAGGTAGGCGCTTGTTAGCTGAGTTGCCCTTGGTTGATTCGGTACCTTGAATCTAAAAGACCTAACAATCTTTAGAAGCTCAAATGTATAAGGATATATTGTAAATGAGCAATGAGATTGGGCCCCTATGCTCCTCGCAATTGGAGTATTCTATTCGTCCCACTTCGAATATATAAACTCCCTTCAGGAAGTCTAAACCTCACTAAGCCCTTCCGACAGTATTAATATACCAATATACTAACGCTTCCTTTACCAAGGCTTAGCATAAGATAGGTAAATAAGTTGATTAAATCACTCGACGCCTTATACCAATTAAGTTTACTATAGCGTTGACTATATTCATGACAAGGTCTATTATACCAGCCCAGTCTTCCCACCTAGCTTACCTAAGGTATGCTATTTCCCACGTCAATACGAACGTGGGGTATAAGAGCGCATGAGAGCACATATACGACGGTAATTAATAAAGGCGTAAGTTATTATAGACTAGGTTTCGGTAGGATAAGTGAAGTGAACCGCATCAATACCTAGCTGCGTAGGTATGTACATACTTACTACGCCCGCGGCGGCGCAAGCCGGCGTCCGGATCAGCTTCCCCAGACGATCTCCGGAGGGTCTAGATCGCGCTCTAGGTCTATCTAGATCTCGCCTGGTTACCCCCGTCCGGGCGCTCACAGTCCGTCCGCGGTCCCACGAATCTGGTTCGGCTCTGATAAGCTTATTGCCACGGCCAGATCAATCAAACTGCTATGCTAGCCTGCCGTCGGTTCCCCCTCCAGACAGGACAGGACCCCTTATCTGACGACATCATCATGCCATCATTCGATTTGGGGAAGTGGGGAGGAAGCAACAATACCTTGCGGATCAAACGATATAATCTTTACCTAGTACGTCGAAATTGGCGCGTATTTACGAGGAACTTTTGCATAACTAGTACATATTACATACGACGGCCTTTATTGGCGTATAATCTGCTAGGCATATGCGTTGTCGTATGGCTGAGGAGGAGGAGGAGGAGGAGGTAGCATGCAGTAATTCCACCATCCACAAACCGACTAACGGCGCCGTCTCCACTTGCGCGGAATGCACTATGTACATAGGAGGATGCGACGTGGTGGCCGCCGGCGGACAGATCGCTCTTAACACTCGCTCTACGATGGAGATCCGTCGACGTGGATCTACGTAAAGGGTAGGTATATGTGCGAAATGAGCGCATAGATTCCAGATCTGGAGCCTAAACGGGACATTTTTCGAAATCGAATCAAAACTCGGCCGAGGATTTGAGGATTTGAAAATTTGTTGAAAATTTAAAGAGAACCAAGTGCCTAATAAGGAGGGTTGGATGGGGGTTACTGTTTATTAGGCAAGGTACGGTGCCCCCATCTTATGTATTAACGTTGGACTAAAACCCCCAAATCCCTGAAAAGCCCGGCAGCGTTACACCACAAACCGCTGCGCTGATCCCGTCGAACTTTTGTTCTGATGAAGAAAAATCATCCCATCAATCTGGATTTCGTGCATGACGTCCGCTAAGGAATCGACTAAGGAGAGATCTGCAAAAGACCAGGTCCGGTAGGTCCTCCAGAAAAGCCAAAGACCTAACTACTACGATACCGAAAGATTAGCGTCTCTGCCTTTTTTTTCTTTTTTTTTCTTCCTACCAACGTACCTCAGAATAGGCCGGGAGGTAGGTAGTACGCTAGGAGGAGACAATACCGGGGCTGCTACTGCGGGATTCCGCTAATTAATGTACCTTGGAGGTGCTATATCATAACCCTAATTCACACACTTAAGAGCTATATGTTACTACATTAATAGTCCGAGCGAAGAACTCCGCAGGGGGAGACGGAGACAGATGTGAGGGACCTTAGGTACCTAATTATGTATCTCCTACAGTATCAAAGTAGGGTTATATTATTATAATTGATGATGTACGTAGACGACGTCTTACACACGACCTGTCTATACTACCTATTCTCTGTACGTATGTATATCCTCCAACGCTAACTTGTAGTCATCATGTAGCATCTCCCGCCTGCGCATGTACCTACCTAATGTACAAAGAGGGCACGTACAGGTATAGATGTATGCGCCGAGGTACATCTTCATTTCACATAGGTTGCGTATGTAGGTAGGTAGGTATCCCATATCCTATACGCATACGCAAGAGCACGCGAGGACTACCACAGTATGTCTCGGATAGGAAATAGCAAGTCTACCGCCAAGCCGTGTAAGACCTCCGAGACACAATCTCGATCTAAGCGTCTCGCACGAGGTCGAGATTGAGATTTTGAATTGGACTTCTTCCATTCGTCTTCTGTCGTCATTATGATGGGTTTCGCGCATCCGTCAAAGAAGAAGCTTGGGATATACGATACCTCAGTTATCAATTGCCCTTCTTATGAGGTACCTAATGTATGCGCTCGGTTCTCTTCTATTAATAGCAAACGGCGTCATGTTGTGCGCACATCTTTTCTTTTCTCAACAACGTCCCTTCTTTCGAGTTCTCCGTTACGGCACTTTTACCGCCAAGCTGCATACGCATACATATACATATGTCACAATGGAGATACTTACATAGCAGTCTAAAACTCCAGGTTGCATACCTAAAATAAGGGCGTGCGGCACCATACCCGTTAGAGGGAAAGCTAGGGGGGTTTCGATAGATAGCGCAGACGCATGCGAGTTCATACATACATAGTGTAGCCCGCCCCTCCCCTCCCCCCCCCTCCCATCCCCTCCCCCTTCAACCCTCGTCCTCTACTACCCACCTTATTTGTAAGGTCGTGCATGATGGTAGACGCAGGTCCGAGAGGATGAGGTTAAGCGCGGCTCGCAAAGTTACAAACCGTCCAGGATCTTTTTTACGTGGTTCGTGATTAGCGCGGTCCTGTACTATGTACGTAGTACACGTTGGCCCTTTGGTTTGCAGTCTCGTGTGTACGTAGATGCGGTACGAGTACGGTGCTAGTAAATGCGCGAGGGAGAAAGGGAGGGCAAAAGTATACATATGAAGCCGCTGATTGCTAGCTTAGCGTTGCAGATAGTTAGTCGAGTTGGAATTACTAATACTGCATTGTATGCTACATACATGGTCTGATGGTATACTACTACATTGTATGTTCATTGCCCAAGGCTGGCTAGCGGAAAAGGGGAACGATATCCGAAGACGAACAGGGTTGTACTGTGTAGCATCTTGAACTCTTAGCCCTGAGGAATATATGTCTTGTGTTAACCTGGGGTTTTTTCATGTATGCTCTACTACTACGTCGAGCTAATCTTTCATCGTCATCGCGTCGAGATCAAGGTCGTTGATCGTCATATCTGCATCTTCGACCCTTCACCTGCACACCTTACGTGCTATGGTAGCCTTGGATAGATTGCTTACCCATCTTATCCCCCTACCTACCCACACCTACATACCCCATTCAGTAATACGGTACGTATTCCGCTAGGTTTTGATCGTCGATCGAGGAGAGTCCTTGGAGAGATCACTTTAGGATCTCGGACTAGCCAGGGTCGAATGGTTCATTGCCGGGATATGGTGTCTAACTCTACCACGGCTGGTGTTCGAATCTCTCGTCAGCCGTTTCTTGCTTTCCCTCTCTTACCCGGTTAAGAAGAGCCCCGTCTCACCCAATAAAATCTAGATCGGGGTCGTGACCGGATCCTTTTTTTTTTTTTTTTTTTTTTTTTCCTTCGGCTCCCGTGAGCGTGAATTGTTAAATTTTAGCCGCTCTTGTGACATCCCCATACGGAGTTTGACGTCGTCTTCATCCTTATCCCTCTCCGCCCCCGGTGGATTAGCGAGACGCGGATGCGCGGTGGTCGTGTTTGTCCCTGGTAGATAAGCACTAATGCCGGTAGCGAGAAGCCTATAGGCGATGAGATGTATGAAGCCGGTGTCATCGTTCAAACCTCTCGAAGTTGATGATGAGGGTAAGGTAAGGTAAAGTTGTGTCACCACCCCCTCTTCCGGAAAGTTAGCGTCGTTGTTTATGCAAGTGATATCGCATTGGCGTAGGTCTACTACGTAGGCGTTAGTATCGGGGGTCAGTAGGTCTCTATAGCTTATGTACGTCGTGCAGGAGACTATGTCGCTTTGTCTATTACCTACCTATACATACAATACATTAGGTACCTAACTCAAGTAATACTCTTCAAGTCGAAGGGGGGGGGGGGTATTATCGAGGGGTATCAGTCGCAAGGGCTGCTTAGGTAGAACCCATCCATCCTGTGTCCAACTTCGCCAAGACATGCAGGTAGCCTCTCATGGTAACAGCCTAGACAAGGAGTATTTCTCTGTTCATGTTTTACTCCTAAATTAGCTCTGTCAGGACCACAGTGGTGGGATAGCGTCCTCCTGCAGCTGCGGTCGCACAGCCAACGTCAGATAAGCTGGAGAAGCGAAGTGATAAATCACCAGTCAATCTACATATCTGCCGTATCTGCACCGGATGTCACAATTCCCCACTACGAGGACGTAAGCATATGAGCGTACTCGGCCCGCGTCCAAGAGACACCGAAACCGAGTCCGCCGTGAAGTTGAACAAAGTCCGTATGTGCCCATTTCCGTCGTAGAGTAGACAAGCTAGATGTCATGTCATGTCATGTCGTAATCGGAATATTGTACATGTAGATAACCGTTGTAACCTTCCGCCGTATCGGGTACGTGATCTAGATCTGTACCTACGCGGTAGTCAGCAAGTACATACCAAGCTAGCCAAGCCGTTTGCCGCGGCACGACAACTTAGAAAGGCGACGGCTTAGGGACCGGGTCACATCGAGCACGATCACGAATTTAGATGTAATTGCGGGGTTTACCCATAAGTAATCTACGCAGGCCCAGGGCTAGGACGACATAGGGATGGGTTGACCTTGTGCTAAATATTAGGACGGGTGGAGTCGACGTCTTTCGATCCTCTTGGACTCCTCCCTCTCCTTGGTATTCCGGGAATTTCCCCTCATCACCTCATCAGTCATCTCGCATGGTTCCAGGCGAGTGGCTTATGCGTTTCACCAAGTCCAAGCGAAGAACATCTCCCCGAGATGACCGCGACCCAAGATCTCGAATGATCCGGGGCATTCCTGGCTCCAGGTAGGATGGATGGGTGACAGGCATATCCCGCAGCAGCACGAGAGCGTATTTCGATGATTACTGCGTCGGTAACCGAATATTAGCAAGCGTAGGGCCGAATCCCCCAGCTTATCTAAGGTCCGCATTGGACTCAAGGTCGTCACGATATCAGATAGCTCTGGGCGACAAGTAGTCGTATACTATGTAGGGAAAGGCGGTTTACACACTCAGCTGATAAAGCCCGAGTACTTATACAACTAGCCGCTCTGGCCCTACCGCGAGGTGTAGAATGCGAATGCAGTAAGGCTAGACAGTCTGGACCCGACCTAGGTAACGAGTGATAGCCGTATTTATTAACGAAAGAGTCAAGTGGTATATTTCACGGGGGAGGCAAACGAGTCGTCAAGGGATCCGACTGGGTCGCGAAGAGACCTATGAGGATGGAAAGGCAGAGCCTCTCAAGCTTGGCATGGTCAAAGCTGGGGGTGAAGAACCCCCGTTCGTCTTGCATGCTGACATGGTGCTTAGCAGTTCTTACGCGATGCTCTAGAAACCCCTGAGAGACCGTTGCCGGCGATGCTGTGCGACACCAAGTCTCCTGAGGGGTTCCTCAGATGGTTGATCTCGCGTTCTTCTTAGTCGCATTTAGCATATGCCGTGTCGTCCCCTTGTCTGCTTTACTACAGATATTCCAATATCGCGGGGGTGTCGGATCGGTACCTTAGGGGGGGTAAGGTCGTATCCCATCGACGTCTGGGATAGGTAATAAAAGTTGCAAGTCACACCACATCAAAAATCTTACTACATGTAATATGCAGTACGACGCACTCTTTTTTATTCTCTCCCCCACCCCTAGTCGGCCAATGTCCCATTACGTACGTAGTTGCATGTGAAAAAAAAGGACCCTTCAGATTTATTATTTTGTTTCTTTTTTTTGTCTTCTCGGCTTCGCATTGGTCTCGAATCGTAGCCCCTCTAATACATCTATGAGGAATCCGAAGACGTCCATGCAGACTAGAGTCACAATCTATTCCCTATTTTTGCCCTCCAACCGAATCCATCCCTGACGTCTTCCCACACACTAATCCGTACCAACCATTTTGCTTTTGGTCGAAATCGAGCGCGAAAAAGAAAAATGCTGCATGCCGAATTATGCGACGCGAGAGAAATATAGGAAATGAATATGCTACCTGCCCGTCCCGTAGAAGCCGCCTGATTAAGTATCGCACGGCAACCGCGCGAAAATGAGTTTTCTCTAGCTCATTCGCCGTCCACTATGCTAAAACCCTAAAGCCGTCAACTCATTATTCGGGTGTGCTAAAACCCTTCCTCCGCCTTCCCTGACGAAGAATTAAGACCAGGTGCCGTTTTAAAGGGGGGGGTTCGTAGAATAACCGATGTAAAACAATGTCCGAAAAAATCAAAGACCAATGCCGTGTTATAGGCTGAAAGCTATTGGCCGCAATCCATGTCTCAGGTAGCGGTCTTATACCGTATGAGTACCGTTTTGACCTCTTCCGATAAACCATTCGGTGAAACGAATCGTAGATATAAAATTCATGAATCGTAAAATGCGTAACCTCCCGTCGGGAGGCCGTAATCATCCGTGGCAAAATAGCCGAATAAGGATCCGCGACGGAACAAAACCCCCACGTGCTACTAGGATAGTCCAGCAACCACAGAGATCGACGGGATCTCTCTCTCGTAGTCGAGAAGTGGTTCTTTCTCGGAATATTTGGTGCGGTGGTTGCGCAAGGCCAAGGCGTTGTTGATCATACGTTCGAGATCATCATGTCGAGGCGAAGGCGTCGCAATGCTGTTGCTCCTTCTGGGACGAGGAGACATACGCAAGGCATCGTTCGCATCACCATCGGGTCGGCTACCCCAAGAGGTCTGTTACCGCATTAGCATTAATATTAAAAGCCAAACGCTTCAAGCTATGCCTTACCATGTTCAAGGTTATCAGAGCGTATAGCTTGATCAAGCCGTGGAAGTAGCCGAATATGATGGAGACCGGGAGGAAGATGATGTCGGCCGGGTTACGCCGAAAGAGCCCGATAAGCTTGACCACCTTAGTAAACGCGAACATGTAGATGAACTGAGCCCAGAACCAGCGCTGGCGGACTTCCAAGTCCCAACCCTCGGTACCCCACCAGAGTGAAGCTAGTAGAAGGGGATCCACGAGGAAGGCTAAGGAAGTAAAGGTTGCAATATGAAGAGCGTAAGTGGACCATGGTTGTTGACTAAGACGCGAGACGATAGTTAGTTTATGAAAAAGCGACTTTGTTGGGGTACGTAGTATAATGTTACAAGGGGACAAGGGGACAAGGGGACAAGGGGACAAGGGGGGGAGAATATGGGGACAGGGGTTTAAACTAAAAAAGGCAGTTAGAAAAAACTTACGTAATCACGTATCTCTCCCGAACCAAACTCGTCCAGTTGCTTCGCCAGTTGCTTCGTGCCCACCGCGAGCACTGATAGAGAAATTTAAGGCCGTTTTCGAGGGTAGTTTCGATCTCACATTCGCGCTCATACTGAATCCAGGTTTTCCATTGGTGGCTCACCAGCCAGCGGGTCACGAAATTGTCGTCGTCAGCGTTCAGGATATAATCGCGCCATCGCTCGGTCTTGAATCCCTCTAGAAAGTCGTGACTTGACAGGATCTCCGATCGGTAAGCCCCGGTACGACCAGACATGCAAGAAGTTCCTCCGTCAACATTGTGGGTAGCCGAGATCTCGAAGTTGCGGCGCTCGATGTAGGCTGCTCCGAGCCAGTTGAAGATCTGAGTCGACAGGGATCCGTCCGGCTCTCGGCGTACACGTTGACAGGTGCCAACGCCTCCGATCTTGGGGTCTTCGAAGGGCGCAAGGATCCACGGGATGAGAGTGGACGGCCAAGTAACGTCGTCGTCTGCCATAATAGTAATTTCGGTCCTCACCTTGGGAAGCGCCTCGCAGACTTGAAGTCGCTTGTTGGCGATGGGCCCGGACATCACGCGAACATTAGAGGTCGAGAGGGTCTTCACCAGTCTTTCCAGCGCCGCGTGCTTATCCAACGTTGTCACGAGGATCAGTTCAAACGGTCGACAAGCCAGGATACTCTCCAGTGAGGGACGAAGCTCCTCGAAGACGTTGTGGATGGTAGGAATAATGACCGTCACGTCATTGGAGCAGTATTTAGGCTTGATGGGAATAGGCTTCGACTTGTAGGTCCAGTGGCTAACCACGTGAACGATCAGACGCAGGTAACGATGCACCCTGGTGGAAAGTTAGATATTTCAGAGCTTCGACCGGAAGTTATCCAATAGTAGATAGTAGAAATCGTAGCAGCTGTGAATGCGCAGAACTTACCACAAGAACCAGAAAGTGTACCACCAGAAGTCTGGCGATGAAAGAAAACCGAGGGGCACGTGAAAGAAGCCCCCCGGCAAGGCTGTAGTGATGCCCATCGTGGATAATTCTCTGCGGGAGAGATTAGAGATCCAGATAGACGTATTAATGTATTGTGACGTCTTAAACGTCGTTGTCAGGAATTCTATTAGGAAAAGTCCAAATTTTCCAATTTGTTATTCCTATTGATTCCTGTTTTAATTAGGAAGTTGCTGAAGACGCGTTGCTTTTGCGTACGAGCCGGTCGTCTGAGTGATCTCCCGGGAGAGAAGTTGACCAGTCCCCACCAGGTGCCAGGTGTCTATCAGTCGACTTCCAAGTGACTAGATGTATTGGGTCAGCTGTTTGCTTATTTCTCTTTCTTTTTGCCTTTTGCCTCGGAAGGAAGTAACGAGCAAGGTAAATAAGGTAAATTCCAATTTGCGGGGAGGAGCTAGGATGCAGTTGGTTTGTGGTAAGAGCCGCAATAAATAGAAACCGCAGCCCCTCCAAGAGGCAACCGCAAGCATGGAAGTGACGAAACAAACTTGCAAAGCGGAGCAGGTGCGGCGTTATATGCGTAATCGGGGAAACGGCAATGACGGGACGGAAAAGGAAAAGAAGTGAATATTTACCTATTCAATAGATTAGGACGTGACGTGCACCTATCGTCCGAAATCTGGACTCGACGAAGTGAAGTCACGCGTAGTACGAACGGGGGAGGAGGGGGGCATAAAAATCAGACGAGGCCCTTCTTTGCGTCCGTGATTAATAGACGTAATTAGGAACAACAGACGAAACCGGGACTGTGCAACGGTGGCAACTATTAGTAGTCCCTCGTGGCGTGAGATCTCCGATGAATGTATTGTAGACAACGACAGAATGAAGAAATCCCCGAATCCAAGACCTCGAAACGAGAGTTTGTCCTATCGACCGGGCGAGAAGAGCAACCTCGAGCTCCCTCTTGTTTCTTTTCCGGGCGAGGCGAATCTAAGCCGAGACGGAGGCAGGGCCGGTAACAACAATATAATACACAACAGACTAAAGGAAAACCCTAAAGAAAAGAAGCCATTACGATGATCAATGGGCTTCCAGAGGACATAGGAGAAGTCGTCAAGATGAAGCCAGCGGGCCAGACCCGGGGAGAGGAGGCAAGGATAATATATAGGCAGATGGACCCATATGACCCCATCGAGGAACGGTCGATGTGTATACCTACCTTAACTATTTCCCCTACATACATACGTAAACGATGGACGATGCAATGGGACATAATTATGGGGATATAATTATGGCTAAGAAGATAAGTAGGGGGCATAGCAAAGTACGAAGAGACATGTAGGCGTATGTAGGTGTATGTAGGTGTATGTAGGCATGTAGGCACGTAGGCATATTGGCAGGTAGACAGGTACCGTACCTACATACATGTAGTCTCGTACATGCGTACATGAGTAAATACATGAAATAATACTAAATAATAATAAGTAAGGGTAGCGGAGATGTAGAGTAGTGCTTAGATCGACCCGTATGCAGCTTGTAGATGATGGGAACAGGTACCTTGCCAAAAAGAAGACATGGAAGTGTGTATAGGTTAATAATACTTTGGGGACCTTGGGTCCGACGTGCATATTATTACGATACTAATAACGAATAACGAATAACGAGAGCGAAAAATAAAAATAAAAATAAACCTAAGAGCTTTAATCTTAGACCACGAACTAAAAGGGAAAAGAAAAGACATAAATTGATAAAAACCGAGCATATGAAATATAAATATAATGTATTAATTTCAAAAGGGACGTCAAGGCCGAAACAACCTTACAATGCTACCTGCCCAGGCTAGGTACCAAAGGATGTTCATGTAGGTTAAAGAGTAGGTAGGAAAACCAATGTCACATAGGTTATAATAGACACCCCGAGCTTGCTTATCAAAAGCAGCTGGGGAAAGTTGAATACAACCGAATAAGAAACGAGACGCAGACCGAGAGAAAAACAGGAATGGTAAAATTACTCCCCTTTTTTTTTTCACGATTGCTATTTTGCTCTTCTCAGTTGGTACTTCTCGAACTGATTGAAAGAGTGCGTGACGGATAGAGGTTAGAGGTTAGTTAGAAAAAAAGAAGTGACTGGATTTTTTTGATTTTTTTTTTTTAGTTAGAAGAGGAGAACTTGAAAAAAATTCATGGTTTTCCGGAGCCACCTATTTCCAGTTTGACCAGTTGCAGAAGCGGCTGCTGCTAAGAAATGTCCGGTTTTGGAGGTTGGGGTCGGGGTGGGCGTACTAGATTTGGCTAGTTAAAACTGCTGGGGCCAATGTGGAACGGGGATTCTACCTACTCTAATTCTCTAATATTAAATATTAACTCTCTACCTAACTGAAGAAGCTCAGCAGCAAGGACGAGGGGCAATGGCGGCGCAGTGGATTGTAAAGTAGGTACCGCATGTAGTGGGCATGGTAGACAGGGAAAGCGCAGTGGGGTTTATGTTTACAGGGCACCGGGGCGTGTATAGATGTAGATGGTACTGGAGCTCTCTAAAGTTTAAAAGTCTAAACCGCGTTAGTTCGATAGCAAACTTCCAGCTGCACTAAACCAACTACTAAGGTTAGTAGGTACCTTTCACAGGGCTCTTTGAGCGGCTACCGTAGCGAAAAGCAACTAAGCGGAGCACCGTGCAGCGTGTATCCAAGCTATCCAAAGATGCCTAGGCTATTACTTTGCAGACCCTGGAAAACTAAAAAACTACCTAAGAAAATGGGGTTAATTCTGGGAAAACGTGCTATCTTCTCGGGTACTTGGCCGGTACATTGCAAGACTTGGACGAATACTTGCAATACAACATTAAACACCAACCAGACCTACCAGACCTACACCAAAGAACCATCCCATCGTGCGGCGATACGTTTACAAGAATACGAATAATTATCCGTGTGAGGTGGATGATAGTGACCTGATTTTCTATCATCTGTATTTTTGTTTGCTCTTTCTTCTCACTGGTGTACCACAATAGAAACACGAGATTCGTAAATTAACTATATGTAAGTGAATGGTTTCTCTTCCGAAGTTCGCATGTATTGTTGACACATTAAATAAAAGGGCTATGAGAGTAGTATGCGTAGCATATGTAGGTAAATGTTGGCAGATGTTGGCATATGTACGGTACATGCGTACGGACTGAACGAGCTCGTGAGAGTTCGGCCCTGTCACTGGTCAGAGCTGATTCTGGGGCCCTACGGCTCACAAGTCGCTAAGACCTGTCGAGCCGACTAAAGATCCCGGGTCTCAGGCGAATCAGGCTCGAGATGTGCTCCTGTGGAGCGCAAATCGATCTTCACAGGAACGGCTCCGTATACAATTTCGAACGATCTCGCTCTTGGCGATTGGCTAGAGGTTCACCCGGGCTGTCTACTAGTGAACTTAGCGCTGATCTGTAGCCTCCACGATGGACGCTGTCAGTGGGATCAATGGGATCAATGAGCCCTAAAATTACGAAGGCGCTGGGGAATTCCCTGTGCGATGGCGAAAGCACGAATTCCCCGTCTGCTGAATGGAGGGAAACATCCTATTCCTCCTCCCTTTAGACGTTATATGAAGATCTATATAATGGCCAAGACACGGGTTATAGTAGCCGCGCGAGTAGAAGATCCGAGAGCTTAAAGCGTGCGGCCCCCAACATTCGTCAATACCTGTCAGTACATATAGCAGCTAGCTGTAAGTATTCATCATTCGTCGATATTTATCAAACGGGTAACCCTCCCGGCAGCAGCAGCGTGCCGAGTACCCAGTTAATAAAACCAGGCTATAAGATAGGACACAACATATATCTCTAGAGTCGTCGTCTGGAAAAGCTTCCTCGGTTCCGCTTGTCCATGAGTGCAACGCGCCCCAGGCATACGAGAATCATCGCTGTCCCCTATCAGCGTTTGATAATACGTATTATACTACTTAACCTCGTCACGGCCACCTGTCATTGGAGAAACCGTGACGACTTTGCGTCTACGTGGACGTCTAGAAACACTGGGTCCGGTGAACCGTGCCTGTAAGTAGCACGGGTCTCGCCAGATTTTGGGTTGGATTCGATACATCATTTAATTCACGGTGATCTGGAAAATTCCATTCACGGCGGATTTTCCAGAATTCGTGGCGTGGTTGGCTCCATGCAGAAGCAACTGAAACCTCTGCGTGTGCGCGTTGCTATAATAACGATCTACTAGGAAGTAGTACCGGGTTGGTCCGGCCCCCCGTGTGTTGAAGTTACACTGTCGCCCCTCCGTATGTTGGTTCAGACGACGATACCTGCATATTTGCTCGTCGTCGGTGGTACTTATATGTCAACCCCCACAGATTCATTATGTAAGGCAGCGGGAGGTTCCATATCAAATACCGTATGCGCGTATGTGCGTGCGTACAGCTTGCTAGTATGGCGTATAGAGTATAGCTTGGACAGCTTCTCCTATCGCCGCTGCTGCTGCTGCTGGTCTCTTGTTCTGGCGTTGGCGTTTGCCAGCCACTTACACGACACCCCGTTCTCGAAATTGCGCATACGGTAGGTCGACTAGCACGTCCCGCTGCTGGAGTTGTCGTGCTATTGTCCCGCAAACCGCGTCTACGCAGCCACCCCCTTAAAGAAGATGCTGATGATACCTATTAATCGCGATGGTCGACGTAACGTATCGCAGCACAGTATCAACGCGTCCTTATTTTTTTTTTTTTTTAAGTATTATTTTTCGCGCCTCCCCTACTGACAAGGGAAGAGGGAGAAATTTTCAAACAAGAGTCTTCTTTGCTCAGGAATAGGTGATAAGATGAGATGTGCATGCGTCCTTGCCGCAAAGACAGGCAAGACATTGGAAGCCATGAAAGGCTGAGGCTTGGTTGTCATTCTGCGAGGTGTTATTATTCCTCGCTGGTGCAACTTGGGTGTATTTATTTCCGGTAGAGTCGCAAGATTTAATGCAGCCTGCAAGACCAAACAACGACCTGCCGATTGAAGACTGCTGCCGACAGGGTTCGACGGCCGTCATAGTCCCCTATCCTGGTTTTCGAATTATGATATACCTACCATTTAGATCAGTCGGCCGATAATAAACAGCAAACGTGCGCAGGTCGGCCGCGCCAAGATTCCCCAACTTGTACAAGTAGCATTACAGGGGGGTGGGAAGCACAGCGCCGTGACACCCCCGACGATGATCTCGCCCGCTGTTACACGGCGCCGAGCGCTACACGACAGAATCGCGCAAATAGGAAAAAAGACAAAAGATGAAGCAGACTTCCCCAGCCGAAGGCCCCCCATAGGTATCCGCCTTGTGGGCGAGAGAGAGTGGGCGCCGCATAGCACAGCGTCACACGACAGCGCCCCTGGAGAGGTCCCTGACGAGGATCCGTGAGCGTCCTGTCCGTCAGCGAGCGTCGACCCGGGATATTAGGACAAAGTTGAGGCTGGGGTAACCTGGGACGATCTCGAGCCATTGGCCAATGACCTGATCTACCGTACCGGCATGCAATATCGGGCCTTGTTCCTAGCCAGCTAGCATGGTTCACCGTTCCCGGCGTGCTCTGGCGCAATCCAGATTCGGTCAGCGTCATGTACCTTGCTGGAATATCATTTACAGATCCATCTATTGCAAGCCGCAAATGTACATGCAGACTATGTAGATCTCTCGTTTTTTCGAATCTTGATTTCCTATTCCAACGTATCTGCCGCGGAAGACAGTGCAACGCCTTCCTGTATGACCTACATACATGATGCCATACGCCAGGATACACCCAATCACCACGGTCCTATAGTGTAACCGTAGTTGCATCTCAACCAAGGTCGAGCGACGACAGTCGAAATCATTACGATGGTCGTAGTGGGATTGAGGGGTGTACCCGAGGCTCCGAGCCCCACGTATCCCATCTTCTATTATACAAGATTAGGTGCGTGTCCTCTTGGGAGACGACGGCATTTGCCTTCTCATGCCTAACATTTTATTATATTCGTTTACGTACAGATGGCGTAGACGTTTCGGGTGACGTACACTTCCGCACGGTAGGACGACAGCCAGGCGTCTTTCTAATATTCTTTACAGTATTATTGATTGCCTTTCTCCTCGGATTATTACTACTCGAAGATGAAATCGACAAAGACTTATTTGCAGCGTGGGGATGATGCTGTACGTATAGTGTAGATGCAGCTCGACGCTTTGGGGACGAACCCTGGGTCCCCTAATAAGCTGTGACCATGCTAGTCATCCCAGGGATTGGCCTGCCAGCCTGCGTACATACTAACATACATACATACATACCTAGGTACATAAGTTTCGACAAACCTGGAGTCGGCTAGTTCCACGTAACACCATATAGCTCTATCCGTGACCTTTTTATTTGATTAACCTTTCCTCTCTCTCTCCTGTCCCTTCGGCTGCGAATCCCGTACTCCTGGTATGATCGCCGATGAGGCTGCTAGAGACGTAGATGTACTCCGCGCTCCGTCCGTCGTCTGCTTTCATTTCTAGCGTATCATCAAACCATGCCGTTAAGAGAGTCCAACCACAGAACCTCACACGAAATATAATAAACCCTTGGGCATGGCGTGTCTTGCATGTTTGCCGGAATGGCACCCTAATCATACCGGATATCCAACAAGCTTGAATCGGGGCTCGCCTGAGGCTGGCCAACGTCTAGAATCATACCAGCTCCCTCAGAGGCTGTATGATGCCTCTATCGAGCAGGGTTTCGCATCTATGTATTACTACTCTACAGTACTATGTAACCGGCGAATCTCCTCGGTCAAGCTAGCTACTTGCATACCTTGGCCTCCGACACCGTTGTCGACATGTCGAATTACTACTTGAATCCTAGATGACCGGCGTGTATGACCTTGCTATTCAGCCTAGAGACCTTTTTTTTTTTGGCTTGGCTAGGATCTAAATGCTTAGATTAACGCCATATTATTCAATCAACACTCGCTAAATGGTTATCCAACTCCGTTTATGATTTTCGCCGTTGGGACATAATAGTACCTATAATATAACACGTCGGTTCCGAATATCCTAGATTTCGTTATCGCGGCTCTCGCGAATGGGTGAGCTCGAGGTGTGTACAGAGTAACTCGAAAGACGTCTGCTGCGTTATACGTATCGTATTAGCGAGCCCCCGTCCGCGTTTACTATTCGCCTCTGACCTCCAAGAAGCTACCGTATGTAGAACAAGGGGGAGATACGCATGTATCAATTATCAACTCGCCATCTCTTTAGTGCTGTGATGATCAGGATCTTCCCGCGGCCATTTTTAGCGACGGAGTGATTGTGGAGAAGGGGGGAAAAAGGGCCAGAGAGCACTGTTGCTATTGTGGCCCCTGACCGGTCGCCCACTGACCGAGCACCCAGACCGAGCGAACAGGCCCACGATGGGGCTCTTCCACCGAAGGAACGTGCCCATCGCTTTTCTTACCATGGTTCAAATACGCATCCAGGCTGTATAGCATGCGTACCTACATTTCAATCGAACGAGGGATTCTTCCATCTTCCGTAAACGAAAATATCCTCGCAGAGAAGGACGGCAGAAAGCGTAGAAGCGCTATTAAGGGGCTGCCGAATTCGGTGAGCTATTTCCGGTAAAAGGTGTACAGTTCTAAATTGCTCTTCACCATCGGCAACTTTCGAAGCGATCGCGAAGGCATTTTCTTCCTCCCACTACCTATTAGCGGCTTCGTATTAGCGGCACCCCTTACGTGGCGGCGACGGATCTCGATTCGGGCAGCTTGGCAATCTTTACATGCTTAAAATTCGATACGACGCACGAAGAGGTAGCCATAGTTAATAATTCTAGTGAAGCTATTTTCGCTGACCGAGAGCTCAGGTCAGACAAGCTGGGGAAATAAAAATTGCCTGCCAAGAACACTGCTATAAATGTTTCATTACATATAGGACTGCTGTTCCCAAAGCATGGATTCGGTATATTCGGCACCAGGATCCCAATCCTAACTCATGACAGGTCAAAAATCAAATCGCTCTTCCTCACCATATGCCCATATGCTTCCTACCTTACCCTTAACTCCTTATTATTTTTGCCTCTATCTCTATCTCTCTCTCTCTCTCCATGTTTAGTTACCCAAAACGTCGTATAGAGAGCAGGGTCCACTCAACAAACACCACTCTCGGGATCGCGAACTACGCACAACCAGAGAATCAATCATGTCGTCTCAAAAGCTCGCGAGCAGGTCATGTGCGGCAGATACCTGCAAGTTCTGCATACGCCAGGAGGGCAGTTGTATGAGGCGGGTTTCAACAGCTGAAGTTTAGATTTTCATTCCAACGTCAGTCCATCACGTCAGCTATTCTTCGGGGTACCTTTAAGCCTACCTATCGCTGGAAGGGAGAATGGGGAACGAGCAAATCAGCGCTGTTCCACCTTATATCCTCGTCCGGCGCCGGGTCCCAAGTGGCCCTCTTGCAACCAAAAACCCTCGCTTAGACTACAGGGCTTGGATTAATACCTCACACCCTCACAAGGGCGTGATCTTAGCCACATATTTGACTTCTTCCGAGGAGTGTGGTCGCCCACGTTGCCCTCTTTTTATTTCCTCTTATGGTCGGGCAAGATAACGGAGGTACTTGTAAGGTACTCTCTCGTACCGGCCCCCCATAGCCGTGCGTGTACATGGCCTTCTATTTGAAGGAGCAAGGTGGTTCGCAGCCCATCTTCCACCTACATATCTACCTACATGACACCAATCCCAAGCCGTCTAGGCGGTCAAGCGGTCCCTCTTAGCAACCCGCTACGTACGCACTGAAGATAGCAACGATGGTACCCAGCAAAAAATAATAATAATAATAAGCTCATAAAAAAGAACACGAGAAGCGTCGCTGCAAGGACCTACCGGAGGCGGTAGAGAAACTCGATGTACCTACATAGGCTCGTTGGTCCCTCTGAATCACAGCATCAGCACGTCTGTATTCGGCAGCTCCAGAGTCCCATTACTCGATGAAACCTCGACCCAGATCTAGAAATGCTAATTTGGCCCACAGCGGGAGACAAGGCTCGCGGAAGCATGACCTCACATCCGGGAGGAAGTGATCCAGATGATGTGCATCCAGGGCCACTTTGTGGCGAAATTACTGTGTTTGCGGATAAATCCATGAGCGTACCTTTCTGACATTTCACAACATATCTAGATTCAGAAGCTATTTCCTGCCTCTGCATAGTAAACCCCCATGGGTGTCTGATGGTTTCGCTAATCAGTCGACTCCCCTCCGGGCTTTGATTTACGTCAGGTTCATATCATGCCCCTTCGATGGTGCATGCTTCCTAAAGCACAACGCACAACATGCATATGACAGCGGGTACTATGAGTTGTTCTGCTATGCAAGAGGGCCCTTTCTGCCGGCCCCGTGGGAAACAAACCCCACGTTTCGTCCTATGGTATGATATCAAACTCGCGAGGGTCGATATCGAAAGAAAAAGGAAGAAGAAAAATTTTCCTGTTCCTCTTCGTTCCCCTGTCGCCGGAAAACCATGTCCCATTTTGGCAGGAGTACATAGGTCTTGTTAACCCTAGGAATGCGTTAACCAACCAACCTATCGCTGTATGTCACTTGGCTACATAGCTGCCCCCTGTCGGCACAGCACACTGATCTCACGAGCTTAAAGAGCATATGGCGGTCAGCACACATTGGCTATTCTTGACAGGGTGCACAACATATACTCCCACATCGCGTCTGCGTCCGCTTACGGCAACCATTCCGGCTACAGAGATATATGCAGGTGCACGTCTATCATTATGAAACAGCAGGCCATCGATAGGACGTCAAAAAAAGGACCTGCATATAGGACCCTGAGTTCTCGTCGCCTGCGCGATGGCGAGTGAAGTGGCTAGACCTAGTGGCTAACTACTGTGGCGAGTCCTGCAACAAATCGAGTGCTTGGCGTCGTGGTTCGTTGGTTTCCCACCTGCATTGCCCTGAGGCGACGAATAGAGAGCTCTGCCTACTTCTGCTCTTATGCACAAGAGGTCTCAGCTGAGGCCACAGGCACAACCGTTACCATGGTAATAGACAAGACCCAGCTGGCCACTACTCTTAGACCACGGCTCTGGCGAGTCACACGTCTCCAAGCGATCGATGCTCCCATTACTCGGTTGGGCCAGACTTGTGCGGGACCGAGCGGTTGTCCACGATAATTTGACAATGGAGGAGCATCGTGTCCTTCTTTTCCGGATTCGAACGTACCAGGATATTCGGCAGTGCAGTTCTAGATTCTCACTTGCCGAGAGGCCCCAGTCACTGTTGTATGATGAGCCTCTTGTTTCTTGTCGCCCCTTTCCCCTCACTTTTCACGCCGGTCTGCCAAGCACTAGACTGTTCTGGCGCAGCTACGAGACGGCCGATCTTTGTTACGCGCCATGTCGCGAGCGTCGAACGCAGTGGCAATCGACTGGGGAGAGGGGGGTTCGATCTTGGTAGCGGAGGCGATCCTCGAACTAGAGATCAGGAGGCCTCTACAGTGCCGCGGAGGTAAACCGAGCGTTCTTCCGGTAAGGAACCCGATTCTATTCGTCCAATGGTGACAAGTAGCACATACGGTAAAGCGCACGAGACGAATATGCTCGACTTAGAACGGATATGCGAGTTTCGCCGTCCAGATCTACCGTAGTACCTTTAACGGACCGAGATCTTTCTTTCTGCTAAGCTATGCCAATCATTCGTAACCGGAAACTCGGGGGCCCTGACAGGTACTACTCTATTCGTCCTCGGGATACCCCACCCAGAGGACTATTTTCAAGCCAATGTTGATACTTCGTAGCCAAGCCAACGACGCGTGATAGATTTAGTTGCTCTGGATACTTTCCAAGAAATGCCCACAGAAGCGTCTTATTGGAAGCATCACTAGTGACGGCCCGAAAAAAAAAACAATAAACTACAAGACACGTACTTCGGCCTTGAGGCCTCTGGGCACTCGACACCATACGTAATATCAAACCGTGCATGACATTAATAAGTCGGCCCTCCGAAGTGACGGACCCGGAACGTTACCAAGTAACTTACCTCGAAAGATACCGTTCGATCCTGGACAATATGCCATGTGTCTGTGTGGACCTGTTATTGCATTTAACGACAATTGGCATCTGTGACAGTGCTTTCTGCTCTTGGTTCCATCCCCGACTAAACCTGATCTGTCGAGTTGTGGTTCTGTACGAGCGTATTGACAAGACGACGTGTCGTGTCAAGCCCGATCTCTCATCGCTCGTGGCATTCAAGGGACGAACGAGCATGGAGTGGTTCGGAACGATTACCTTATGCAGGAAGTCCATACCGCCGCCGGGCCGGACTCCGAGAGCGGGGGAACTGACGTCTGCTTCCCAACGGCTCGAGCGACCGAGCGTTACCGATGGGAGGGTTTAGACCGGCGTCGGCGGTAAAGCTTACAAGCGTGTTCCGACACGGACTTGTTGGAGGGAAAGGCTATGCGAGACCGACGTGTCGGCCTCCACCACCCCCAAGTGGGCGAAATAGGAGTAACGACAAGTCATCGGGCCGTCGGATGCCGTCGTACCGCAACTCTCAGACCACCATATCTCCACAAATCCCGTCTTTCTCTGAGGTGGCAGACCCAACGGGCAGACCTAACGCGGAGTTTCTCATTCCAGCCAACACGGCACCACCGGTTGGTCGACAGGATTTCCCCTTTGAAGTTCTTATAACCTAATCTATTCTACTTATTATAAGTTTTGTTAAATACCGCCCTTCTATATCTGTCCCTTTTCGGAATTTCAAAAACGGGGAAATTGCTGTCCAAGATTTCCTCATCTTAAAAGACTCGTACACTTCTTTGCCGCATGGATTAGTTCGCAGCCAGCCAGAGTTGTACGAGCACTCGTAATTGCTATCTTATTCTCATATTAAAAAAAGAAAAAGAAAAAAAAACTAGACTAAAAAATAGCTAACATTGGACAAAGATAATCCCAACATCGTCTACCTAGTTAATACAAGTTCTCTACTCCCAAGACGTATTCGAAATGTCCAAGGACAGAACTTGCTCTTTACAATCCACAATGGCATTCAGCGGGCTATTGAGACATTTATAGCTCTCATTTTCTTATGCACCTAAAGCGCCACGACCTCAAACAAACAAACAAACAAACAAACTCGGAACCCGACTTGTCGACCGGCATAACTCCGAGTCAACGAAGGGTTTAGGTTAACCTTACCTAGTCTTTCAGTCACCGACTTATTGCATCGCTCTTATAGACGCTAATGCTCCCACGGGATTGGGTCCGCCGTTTCCGGGCGGTTTGGGCCGGGAGCCCACCACCTTACCACCGATACACCGCCTCGGCCTTGTTTCTATACATAGGATACATACCTAACCTAGGCATCTCATCGAAAAGCACGCAAGCGGACGCATTATATACGTGCAGCCATCTAAGTGAACGGCCATTCAGTATCCCCATGGCTCGGCTCCGCCTGTTCCTCTGGGCTAAACGCCGTCGATCGACTGACTTGCGTCCACGACATTTTTTGTGCGACAGCAAATTACGCGGCAAATCTGGTAAGTGACAACTCTAAATGACGACCCGACCCCGTCAGGTTCGTGTAATTGGCACATTTGACTTTTCCGATTTTGAATTCGGCTAGCGAGCCTACTATGTACATACATACTTGTCATGTGTATGTAGGTGACCGGGTATAAGTTCCTTGAAGCTATACTTGAGCTTATACTCACCTCTTTTGTTCCCCTCTCAAGCAGGATTACACTACGAACAGATTGGTTGGCTACGAAATAGAGTCACGCAATATCGTAGGTTGGAAGTCTCTTACTATGTACATAGAATCAAGCCCTCTATGTACTATGTATACAAGTTAAAGCTAATATGAAAATACAACTACTATTGAATTTACCTCCTTGCCCCCGTATCATAACACTTACAAGTAAAACATCATATGTTAAACATCTGGTTACCCTTCCATTTCTTTGATCTTCCATTTTTCTGATCTTCCATATTTTGATCTTCCACAATAACATCAACAGATATCTACCCGCCGTAACACAGATCCCCCAGTTCCCCCTGCATTGTTAATCTGCGTTGTCCACGCTAAATTCTCCCATCCGACAGCCATCAGTTGTTAGATGCATGAAACATACGTTAGCTCATATTTTCCCCTCTCTTTCGGAGTTGGCGACGATAAGGAGAACCCAGCCATGTTTGAGCCATGTATGTAAGTAAAGTCCAGGTAGGTAAAGCCCCAGGTTAGGTGGTGTTTTCGCTTCCCTTCTTTTCCATCTTGGCTGACTACTGCTGCAAGTACACCTAGCTGAGTGGAACGTGATGATGATCAGTTCATACCAAACTGAATTCATACCTAACCTAGGTAGCTTCTAGATCTCTGCCCAGGGCTTCGCTGTTGATCAGTGGAAAAAACTTATTCGAATGCGGTATCATCAATGGCCCAATTTCCGCAATCCGCAATCGATAAGGCATGCCACACAGGCATACGGATCCGTACCACAGGCACACCACAGCTTAGATCCCTGTTCCGGCCTTGCTACGCCGCATACCCCGACCCAGCCCCCGGCGAATCTTCTCCCCTTCTCTCCCCTCTTTTAGAAGGTGAAAAATTGCTAGAATGGTGCTAGGTTTCCCCCCCTTTTCCCTTTTCAATCACGATAACTTACTATGTAACCTATTCCCCACCACGCGCAGGTCAGGAAGTGGCCCCCTCGAGTCGTTCTATTCGATTTTAACCCGCTGAAAAAAAAATTTAGGTAGAATGGAATCGTGAGGCTGAACTATCGCCTGTACCCCCCTTTTTTCCCCTTCTCCTACTTACCCCATTCTCCCGACTTACCCGATGGACTTTGCTGACTCCTCGTCGTACTTACAAAACTATTGTTCCATTATCTTGGGTATTGTCCACCGCCTTGTCGACGCTAAGTTGGCTAGGTAACCTTTTTGCTAAGTACTGCCCGCCTCTTTCAAGTTTTGCATCGGCTGCGTAATCTACTCATCATATTACCGCGCCTTTGTAATTTTTTATTTTCTTGTTTTTTTTTCCTGGTTCATCATTAACCTTTTCGCTCGTCATTATTATTGTTATCATCATCGTTGTTTGTCTGCTTGTTTGTTATTGTTATTACATATGTAGAAAGGGAAAGAAAAACAATGCGCCATATATTACGCTATTACCAGCTGAGAAAAATAAAGGCATTATTGTGAGAGACCGCCTTTAATTCTGTTGGTCGTTCACCGCCTTGGTCCCCTCTCCCAAGGTGACCCGAGCTTTGGATGCTTGCTTGGGTTATTGCTGCGCGTCCCATCCGCATCGTTATGCTGTATTGACCGAACAATCCCTCCATCCCTCCAAATCAAAGGCCCACCAAAGAACTCCAGTCTATCTATCCCGATCCAGTATTTATCACATGGTAAAGGAGACAGAACTCATGGCTATTTCTCAGAGCATATGAAGCCCGTATGAAGTCTGTCTTCTTCTCGTTGATGTCACTTTGACCTCAATTATCGTTGTTGGTCTTAGTCATCATCATCACATCTTTTAAGCCTCTGAGTGATTTATTATCGTTTATTATCGTTTATTATTCAGACCTCCTAATCGTCGCGCACCTGACCCTTTAGTGTCGGTACTACTTCAATGTCTTTATTCCGGTGATCCCGACTCTTTGGCCGTCTTGCGGGCCCCCTTGCGAGCCCCCTTTTGCTCTCTCTGTTCTGGCGCGCGACAAAAGAATTATTTCGCGTCTAACAATCCCGTTTGTCTTCCTGGCAGCATTATTTACGTACGTCGACGACCCCGCGATAGTAACGGGTATATGTACGTGTATGTGATAGCGAGACATAGCGAGACATATATTTGCATATCTATTTATACTTGGAGTACGTCACTGTCGCACTGTCGCGTCCGTGCCATTTTACACCATGGCATCAATTCATAGCCTACCCGTGTTCGGATCGCATAGTTCGAGCAACAAGATAAGCAAATCGAGAGCTAGGACGGTGGTCAAGCCAATTCTTAAGAAGCTTTCGTCGCAATCGGAGAAAAACTCGTTAGATTTGGATAGAGGGTGGACAGATCAGGATGAACAATATCAGGCTCGCGATGGCTGGACAGGAGGGGTAGGAGGAGGAGTAGGAGGAGGAAAGGGGGTAGCAGGACTAGAGAAATCGACTAAGGAGATAAACTTTACCTTGGACGAAGCTGGTGCGAACCGATATAACCATGCTAGGTCGATTAGTGGTGCAAGCCATGTTTCTGTCGCGACTAGCAGCAGCTCTGGCCCTCGTCACCAAGTCGGTGCGCCGTTCGTGCATCCTTTTCAACAGACACCACGGACGTCAACCCCGCCTTTATCGTATGCCAATTCGCAAACCTCCTTCTTCGACATCACTGAGGATGATAACGATGATAACGATGATAGCATTGGTAGCTGCAGCAATAGCAACAGCACGAGCACGAGCAACAGCAACAGCGACAGCTTAGACGCAAGCCAAAGTCACAGTCATAGGAATAGCCTTCATATTCAGATGAACTCACATTCACATTCTCAACCTACTTTGGGTATACGCCGCCCGGCTTTAGCTAGTACACAGCGCACTTCATCTTTTTCTGAAGTCAAAAATGCACATACCTCAGCCCCTTATCCTTCTCAAAACCCACCCCCCCTCCGAATAAATACTTCGCGCCTCCCCAATGTCCCCAGTCGATCTGATTTACAACTCGATCGCATAACGGACTCGCCCATATCTTCGTCCAATACTCCTTCAAACCACGTCGCATCGCCCGCCAGTTCATCAACCCCGATGTCTCCGCTACGCTCTTCATTCGATGCTAGCGGCTTTCCGCGCCTGCGCGCAAAGTCCGACCTGGACACGGCTACTCGCGCTGAGCACCTCCGAGCAGCCCGTCGGAAATTCGAGCTGAGGGAGAAGGCCAAAGAGGAGAAATACGCCCGAGAGGAGATCAAACGTCGCGAGCGAGCCGATAATAAGCGCGCTCTCGAGAAGGAAAGGTACGCGGCAGCTATGCATAAGGAGCAGATGGCTGCGAAGGCTCGCCTAGAGGCAGCGGAGCTCGAGGAAGCAATAGCTCGCGGGAAGCACAATAGGAAATTCAGCGGGACCAGCAGCAACCGTCCGAGCATAGCCATATCTAGGACTAGCATGTCGCGACCAAGCACGTCGCGCAAGAATATCCCTAGCCCCTTGGAGGAGTCTGAGAAGTTTGCTAGTAGCAACTACGACAGTATGGATGCGCGAAACCCGCCGGCGTTTGGCAATGAGGCCGGAGGGGCGGAGAGCGTCCCCTTTCAGCCTACCAAGCGCAGAAATACAGCTAAGAGGAAGACCCTGAGCACGTGGACTATGTTCATATTATGGCTTAGAACAAAGCTGCTCAGGGTCAGCAAGAACCGTTGACTTATGCGCCTCCCAGCAAAACCCAAAACCCCAACGCCACATCTTATATCTTATTTTCAAGTCTTAGCCAGCCTACGGACGTACATATACATACATACCCACGATATATACACACCCAGCTCAGCATCGTCAAGAGGAACGATATTGCGCATGACGGAAGCAGCGTGAGTGGCAGGATCGAACCACGCATATCAATCGTTACGTCATTGGCAACAAAGGCATACGAGCATAACATGATATCCATTGCATTCACGACTTTCACTTTGGCATCGTTGAACCGGGCGTTTTGGACTTGGAGTTTAAACAAGTCGGTTGCATTTTTTTTTACTTTAGACACGCCCTGCTTCGTTGATATGGGGAATAAAGGAAACGGAAGGGTAAAACTTAGGTACCCTTGGGAGTTTTCTTCACTACAGGCACAAGAGTGCCGCTAACGATCCGAGGTCTACTCGGACGATTGGATTTAACCATTCCTTTCACATCCTCTTCTGCGTTTTCGGATACCCGGCATTCAAGCAAGCAAAATAGGTAGAGACTTATACATCCACACTCAGCCCCCTTTACCATCTACCATCGCATCTTGGCAGCACGTGGGTAGCACGCCACAGCTCTGTGGGTAAGACAAGTAAGGGGTTGTTTAGGTAGTTCTGGACAGGTCTTATCTGTGCTCTGCCGTAGGTAGTATTCCGAAAAGTTTTAGGGAAGGGGATAGATATACCGGTGAATTGGAACCTGCAATCGCATTGGTAGTAGAATAGATATGGTAGCATCTGCGGATGGGACGAATAGCGTTCCTCCGAAAATGCAAATAGCAAATAGCAATGATGAGTTGCAAAGCCATTACGCGTAGTTTCGAAGTGCCGAATCTTGAGTGAGTGAATGAATGAGTAACCTAGACAGATAAGGTGCCATGGCCTCTTGTCTAATATGTGACTAACACTTACGTTTCTAGCATTATCTACGATTTACTAATACGAGATTGTTTTTTACCTTCGTGTTATGGCCTAGCTAATATGTATGTTTGTTGGTTTTTTAAAGTCTTGTACGGATATAATCCACCATCAACGTAGTTACACGTATCTTACCAATATGAGCGCATATATCGTAGCAATCCAAGCCTGTAAATAAACATCAAGTAGATCTTTATGTATATCGACGAATGAGATCTACTAGATCTCATGCATATAAAAACAAACATAAATAAATATAAATAATACACAACGAACAGGAAGAGTCGGCACTTTATATATGAAGTATGTACGTCACCACACCATTCCAAGCATTCATTTACGGATTACATTCATCCACAAGCGTCTCGGCGTCTTGATGACTTTGACTCTTTACAGGTAACCTATGTATATTTATACGCGGGTTCCGTTCGTCGGTCCTCATTGGTTTTCTAATGTTATTTTTTTTCTGGCGCGCGCCTAGATCTTCCTAGGCCGCGTGGGGATTAGCGTTAGCTTGGCGGCTCAGGCGCCAAGATCTTCAGGGGTGCGTCGCGCAACCTAGCATGTGTTTTTTTGGGATGATTGCTAGGTCGACTGACTGTTCGGTTGTTTGCGAATGTATGTATATTCGTACCTGTGGGTGGGTACATATGCAGTTATGGGGGTTAGGTTCGATATTGAAGTTAGGTATGTACCTAACCTACCTACCTAATGGATTTAATTAATGGCCGCTAAGCAACATGACAGTTTCAGGTGAGATGCTCTTTGCTTTTTATGATTTCTTATTTTTAGGTATCTTTTGGTCAGTTTAAGCCTTAAATACGAAAAACGGAAGGCGAATACGCACGCCAACGGCATACATTAGGTACATCTGTTCTAGGCAATGCGGCTATGCCTTTAGTGTAGCTATCACAGTTTGACTTGGATGATTGGAGAGATTTGGTTGGTTCCAACCCCTTTGTTCCCATAATTCAATATTCCCAATATTCCCATATTCCCCATATTTATTTTTCTTTCCCAAAGAACTAAGACCAAGGATCCCCACGACGGGTCTAGGCTTGGGGTCTTGGCCAAGTCTTGTTTTGATTGGTTAATCAGCCTGTCTTTTCCTTTTCGTTACCTCCTGAAATCCAATTCGAATCTTGGCCCTTCCCATTCTTTGCCCTTTGCCCTCTCTGCCAATGCAGTCCGGTTGCTTAGTTGTTTAGTTGGTTAATTTGTCTTTTCCTTTTTTGCAGCCCTTTCACGTCGTTGACGTCGAGTTCCACTATCATTCAAGTCCAAACCCTCTCGTCTCCGAAACAAGTCGTGATTTACATCATATCATCTCTAAACCAGGCCATATCCATTCGTTGTCTATTTTCCATCATTTCTGTCTCCCTTCCTAGTAATTCGGTATTGAAGTTCCTTCGCTTCCCCTACTCTCTTCCCGAGTAGATACATTTCGCATACCATGGTGAGATTATCTACGCCGGTGCTGGCTGCGCTAGGCCTGTTTGCCGACAGAGCGTTCGGCGCCCTGGAAGTAAACCTCGACGATCCAGGTGTGTAAATACTGTTGGGACTTGTCCCGTGCATAAGTAAATGCGATTAACAGGGCATCTTCTCCATCTAGAATCTATCAAGACGGCTGCCGCTCAAGTCGCCGAAGACCTTCTCACTTTCTATCATGGCGACGAACCGGGTATGGTTCCCGGTATCTTACCCGGTCCTCCCCCCGACGGCGACTACTACTGGTGGCAGGGTGGTGCAATGTGGGGTACGCTGCTGGATTATCGACACAACACCGGCGACAAGCAGTTCGACGATCTGATAACGACGGCCATGCTGCATCAGGTAGGCGACAACGCTGATTACCTGCCGAGCAACTGGTCCGCGTCCATGGGTAACGATGATCAAGCTTTCTGGGCCTTGTCGGCCATGCTGGCCACCGAGATAGGATACACGGATCCTCCAGAGGACCAGCCGCAGTGGGTAGCGTTGGCGCAGGCTGTATTCAACGAGCAGACAAGCGAAGACCGAAGAGTTCCCGACGGACGATGCAAATGGGGTCTCAGATGGCAGGTTTACTCGACCAACAATGGATACGACTATATCAACAGTACGTCGGACCAGTACAGATGCTTATGCATAATATATCAGACACTAACGTAATAATAGCCATCGCTAACGCTTGCTACTTCAACATCGGTGCCCGATTGGCCCGTTATTTCCACAACCAGACCTATGCCGACCTTGCAATCAAAACCTGGGATCTGATCGATAATCTGGGCTACATCTCGGACAAGTGGGATGTCTACGACGGCGCCCATCTGCCCGATTGCAGCGACCTCAACAAAGCCCAGTTCTCCTACAACGCCGCCATGTTGCTACAGGGTGCTGCTTTCTTGTATAACTACGTAAGTTTCTTCACTTCGTTTCGTGTACAAGGTTCTCGTGAAATTCCTGAGAGCGACTCCGGCTATCCTAGTACCAAGCCGAGAAGAGATCTTTCAAATACTAACATAATCACTCAGACCGATGGCGAGCAAGTCTGGAAAGACCGCATCGATAACCTTGTAGACCGCATGATCGAAATTTTCTTCCCCGCCCCCGCTAATATCGCATTCGAACCGTCTTGCGAAAATCAGCAGTGTAACTCCGATATGGAGTCCTTCAAGGGATTCACGCACCGATGGATGGGCACGACTATGCAGGTGGCACCCTTCACCAAGGATAAGATCCTGCCGATTCTCAAGGCATCCACGCAAGGCGCCGTGAAGCAGTGTACCGGTGGTACTAACGGTCGGTTCTGCGGCTTCCATTGGACTACCGGAGTTTTTGACGGCGACGTCGGTGCCAGTCAGCAGATGAACGTCCTGGGTGCCTTGGTCAGTCTCCTAGCTCCCGACGTCCCGGCACCCCTTACCAACCAGACCGGTGGTACTTCCAAGGGTAAAGCGAACGCCGGTTCCAGCGACCCCATAATGCCTACGCTCGCTCCGATCACCGGCGGCGACAGGGCGGGTGCGGGCATTCTGACAGCCATCGTCATCGCAGGATCACTCTCGGCCTTCGCATGGATGAGTTTGGACTAAGCGGAGGTGTATTAGAATACGTATTAGAAGGTCAATAATGGATTTTCTGGCGTAGGCACGTGTTTTACAACCACATATTGATCTTATTTGGAATTTTGTTCAGGAAACGAATACCCGGGACTACCGAATCGTCGAACCGACGAGCGGATTTGTACATAAGCATTCTTCCCTTTTAGTACCTGTCTTTTCTAGTCCGCCACAGTTCATTTCTAGGAGTTCATAGGACTTGGCTGCCGAGATTCCGGCATGGTAGGGGACGCCCGTAGGAGAGTGGAAGAAGCATGGAATAATCCAAAGAATTGGACAATATAGACTTAAATCTAATTCAACGCAATGGTGATACTGTTGTCTAATGCCTAATAGTGGTTTAATTTGCTTTGTTGAGTGGCGTAGGTTGAAACGGTACCAGTAACTACCTATACAGAGAGGGTTTATCAAAGACGGCATCACTAGTAGACTTGTACCTGCACCTGCTTTGATTTGACTTTTTACTAGCAATGCAACCAGTCATGGATAAATAAGATAGAATAGTGGTAAGGTTGTAGTTTAATGGCTCCGATCTTCGTGTCTTCGCAAAGATTAGTCAAGAGTTGCGGGCTGGCTATGCCTACGCATGCCTATGCCATTGATTCACTTATTCCACCTGGGGGTTACACGTTCTAATTAATCCGGTAGTAGAGGCCCTGTGTATCTCATATTGTTTGACACTGCTAGAATTCACCATAATGCAGTGAAAGTAAATATTTTAGAGTTGAGACAACGCAAAATTGCCCGCCATTAATATATACCTGTCATACAACCACCTTCCTAAGCTTAATTAGCAGGCCTTCGTTTGGACCGCTTAGTTAGACCTACCTAGGTACCCAATGAGTATTCGTATAGATCTGATACTATATGAACTTCTCAAGTTGATAACGAAAAATCGACGTCTTATCGGTCCCTAGATGTCAAGAAACCGGAAATGGCTCGAGATAAGAGGAAACGTGGCAGTAAGTATGAGTACCTAAGTTTAGGTAGATAGACGCAAGAAGTGAACAAAAAAAGAGCGAATTCATATGAAAGAAATTGCTATCTCATCTTGGTCCTCTTCAATCACGGGTTACAGTTAAATAATAATTATGTAGGTATATAGTATGGGATAGTTAATTCAACTGCCTGCCCTATACAACTGTACTCGACTTAGAAAGCCGACGAAGAGCTTACAGATATGCCTATATAGCCTTCAACTTCTCACACACGCCGAGGTAGTTCTTATCATATAAGCTCTCTATTGTTGACCAGTAAGTTGAATATTATCACGGGCGCTTACTCTTATGTGTACTTGAAGCGTTTAAGCCTGGTTAAACTAATGAGTAGAATACATTTTCGCTTGCCTTTTGGGCTAGTTAAGGTACAATTGAAGTTTAACATGTCTCATCCTATGTATATCTGAGACGCCTTGAGATATTTAAGTTTAACTAACTACCTGAATAATAGGAAATAGTGGTGTGAAACATGTGAGGTAGTCAACTGGGTGAATTGGTATCATTTCTCTTTGAGATTTCTTCGAATGTCACGTTTGAAGGCAATTCTGAAGTAAGTCTATAACATCCGATTGTTGACGACGAGTACCGAAATGTTACTTATCAACTGGGTATAAGAATATATTGGTGCTTAGAGAACGAGCCTTAAACTTGATTTGGTATCTTATGTCGAATATAAGAGACTGTCAGCCACATGGTTGAAGAGCGCTTATGATACTCTGTAGAATCTTATGACTTAACTATTACTAGCAATAGAGATGAAGTCATCAAATGCCACCCACTACCTTGACGGAACGTGCCCTCATTATGTGCTTGTGTGAGTTTCTAGGAGGGAGGAAGGTTATACATAAGCGGTATGTATCAAAATTCCGAGTCACATCCGCACGGCTTATATAACGTGGTACCGTGTTTAGGCCATATTCCGAGAGAAGTTTCGCTTTGGAACCATATCGTAGCACTATTCGGACGTTAAACTCGTCAACATGGAGTTTAGATAGGTATCGTTCGGGATTGCCAAATCACTACCGTCATTGATATATCCTTGTTGCGCCGGTACCGAGCTCGAGCCCCCAACGCTGGCTAGATCCGAGCCGATAGCTCCGCTTAGATGGCAAGGTAGCGGAGATCCGAGATCTAACGATGACCTTAATCTGATTACGGATCTTTAGTATTAAGGTTCTAGATTAAGTTGTGGCTCATCCAACATTGTGACCAGGTTTCAAGCGAGTCATACATGGGCTGTGTCCATATTAGGTAGGTACCGAGTTGTTTAGTTGGTTCCTGCAGTTTAGTTGCAGTACAAGAGTGGCTTGAAAGTATTATTACTCACCGTAACTAAACAATAAAGTTTAAGTGTTTACTGATTGCACTTGCTGTATGTGATCTACCTAAAGGTTGGATGATGTACGTGGTTACATATGGTTACACAGCCTTAGTGTAGTTATCCAGGCAACTACGTCATCAATTTCTTGCTTTTTCACACCTGGATTTCACCTAAAGCATGACTGCGACCTTTGCAGCTATCTATCTCTAATGCACTTACCTCATAGGTATGATGTATCTATAATCGTACTTCTTAGTAACAGCTGATACAATTGAAATAATCGATATTTATGACTTGTAACCTGATCCCACCCACTTCCGATTTTGTCAATTTTGTCAATTTTACCGATTATGCTATAAACTTAATAAACACTGCAGCAAGGGAATGTTATGACTACATCAATTAGCTAAGTCTTGCTTCGTAACTATTTTGTATTTAATTATCTCCACCGCCATCCCGAATACTTTCGCCTTAAGTACATACCTGATCGAGATCTTACACAAACAACAACAATAACAACTATTTGCAATCATATACATTTACCTATACATCTATCAAATACGACCAACGCCGAATCCCTCGCAAACTAGTAAAAACCACGTATTTACGCGTACAGAAGCTAACCTCAGCCTCCTTTTACAATCTAGGCAACCTACCTAGTCTATATCCCGAGGCACCGTCGGAGCTAGCTCATCAGCCCTACGCACTACGCACGCTTTGTCGCTTTCGTTCGGGTGACGCGACGAACAGTGCGAATCGTTAGTCGCTTATACGTTGTATCTTAAGAAGTGAGGCGGTGGTGCCGTTCCGCCCGCCCCATCCAATCCTTGTTGACCATATCGAAGAGGAGCTCGTTACACGACAGCTGACGAGAAGAAGAGAATCAAGTGCCAAGGAATACATACTTACACACCGGTTTGTCGAGGAGTCGGGTACACACAACACACCAACCGGAGAGAGTACTCGTCTTACTAGGCGATACTCCCTATTTAGGGTTGATTGATCGTGGTAGACAGCATGCGTAAGTTTTCTCTATTTCCTCAAGTATTTCTTCGTTACGTTTATGTTTTTTCACCTTACCCCTTTACCTGCTTTTATTCTGGACACGTATATCGTATGTAGTCGCTTCAAGCGAGGTCAAAAAAGCTCGGCACCCGTTCTCCGTCATCACACTATGTACCCTTCTTGCATGCTGATGCGGGTGTCCATCCAACCCGACGCGACGCTACATTAATTCCGGCAAGCTTCCAAGTGGAGATGATCTGCCGGCTTCGAATCTGTTGGTATCTGTTGGTATGGTGTCATAGAGGGGCGAAAGAGATCGGGATTTACTCCTATACACTACCTTGAGCTTACGGGAGCTTTGTAAAGCTGTACGTAAAGCTCAAAGGTTGTAAAAGAATCTACCCCTCAGCTATCGACGACAAAGAAGTTGCGGAGAGAGAATATGTGTCTTTATCAGGGGATTTCAATAAGGCTTGCGGCACAGACAAACGTGTTAGCTAGCCTCAGGTAGGATCTACGGTCGTATCGCCATCCCTAAATCCCTAAAAAGCAAGGCGGAAACCCACACAGTTTAAGTCTACACTAGTTAGACGTTATTCTACACGTTATCACCTTTACAGTTTACTATATACTGTGTAGACGACACCGCTGAACTCTAATGACTGGCTTGGAAAGACTAAAAGTCTTCTTAACCAGGGAACCAATCCGCAAGCAGCACCGCTCGGCTTTACCCCTGGACTTCTAGATTACGCCCTGATTTCTTCCAATTAAAGCTCTCCCCACGCCACCGTCCTTCCCCAATTTTCCCACTTGCTTCTACGCCTATTTAGTCTAGGTCTCTCTCGCTGTCGGATTACGTCCTAGACACGTTCCCCCTCTTCCCGTTCTCTTTCTAGAACAATTTACGACCTTGGCGTCGAATCTGCCAAAGCCGCATACATCGATGAAGGAAAGCTCAACTGACAAGGCCTCTAATATAGATCGCATACGCTCTTGGGCACGAGGTCACGCGTATGGAGGCTCTACACGTTCCACCGCGTCCAACTCCAACTCCATCCTTCCCATAAATAATACACATACACACCAAGATCCCGAGAAGATCTGCCATGTTAGCGGTCCCGGTTCCGACGGCCATCAGGGCCTTCTTAATGGCTCCGCGAAATCTCAGGATACCCCCAACCTCGGAACGGATACCCAGCATGCCGATAGGTCGGCTCCGTCAACATCTCAAGTGGAGGGGACGGGGACTGTCGTAGACGAAAGCGGCACCAAGAAGAAACAAAATGTCGTCGTCGAAACCTATCACGAATTAAAGAAGGTGGTCCTCCACAGCTGGATCAACCTATTCTTGGTCTTCGTACCCGTCGGGATTGCTATCGCAAACATTCCGAACAGAAATGCCGGAGCTACTTTCGGTGTTAACGCTGTCGCCATCATTCCTCTTGCGGGACTCCTTAGCCATGCTACCGAGTCCGTCGCCCGCAAGATGGGTGACACCGTCGGCGCGTTGCTTAACGTTACGTTTGGTAATGCCGTCGAACTCATTATCTTGTCAGTCTTACCTAGTCATTTTGATTGCGCTCTTAGCTAACAAATCAATAGCATGTAAGTTAACCATGCTCTACAATTCATTGTTAAGTAGTCTTGTATCATGAATCGGTATAAGAATGTCATGTTATGACCTCTGCTAACCTCATACTCCGATTTGTAGTATTGCTCTAGTTAAGGTAAATATTAAATCTAGCCACTCGTAATTCATGTCGCTAATTCTATGCAGGGTGAGATTCGCATCGTTCAGGCCTCCTTGCTTGGATCGATCCTCGCAAACTTGCTCTTGATTCTGGGCATGGCCTTCTTCCTTGGTGGTCTCCGATACCGTGAACAGGTCAGTCGGATACGAACTTGTTTACTTTGCGTCCACTAACGTCTTTCCAGATCTATAACAGCACAGTGACTCAGATGAGTGCCTGCTTGCTAAGTTTGAGTGTGATCAGTCTTATGTTACCGGTTAGTCTATCCCCAATCATACTTGAAATCTCGCTAAATATTCTTACCAGACCGCATTTCACGCTTCCTTCCGAGACAAGACAGAGGCTGATAACGAGTCTCTGAAAATCAGTCATGGTGTTAGCGTGGTATGTACTTGATCTACTCCGCATATCTCCCTAAACCCTACTAACGTTGTCTCGAGATTCTTCTTGTGGTATACGTCGTGTACCTTCTGTTCCAGCTGAAGTCTCATGCGTACATGTATGAATCGACTCCTCAACACATTATCGATGAGGAAGCAACACCAGGTCCGGCTGCCGCATGGCTCGAGTCCTCTGATTCTGACTCCAGTTCTTCGTCGGACTCGGATTCGGATCAGTCCAGCCATTCGAGGGAGACCATGTCCAAACGTGTTAAACGAGCCATCCGTGGACACCGCCGTAGGAAGTCTAGTACGGCATCGGTAGAAACTGAAGATGGAGTTCGAACTCGCACCTCGTCCCTCGGAACTAATAGTGCTAGTCCTATTCCTGAAGGGGGTTCCAAGTCTGGAGATTCTTTGCATGGTCCTCTTTCTTTCCCTCGGATGAACTCTACCGGTACCGACGAGGCTATCGAGGAGGAAGATGAGGACAAGTCCCGCCGTAAATCTAAGCGCTCCAAACGCAAGCATCGCAAGCGAGATAGGAAGGCGTCGACTGGCGTCGAAGGAATTATTCAACCTCAGAACATCGTTGGTGTCGGACCGGATGCCGTGCAGGATCATGTTGCGAGTAACGGAGAGCCCCGCCGCGTAGACTTTGCTGACGCAGTCGCCAATGTCGAAGGTGAACTCGAAGTTACTCCTACGGGACCTAGACGCCCCTTCAATAACTTGCGTGTTCTTTCATTCCGACCCGTGGCTAAGAGCCTGGCACCGCCTGTTTTCACTTCGGACATTGGAGCAGTACCTGCGGCATCGGTCGGACCGGTGCCACGCGTGAGATACGGCATTCGCAGGACTAACTCCCTTCCCGAAAGACTTAACCAGTATCAATATCGACCACCCGGAGCCATGATGCCTTCTCAGGTTCCCATTTCTATCCTAACTGGCGGTACCGACGAAGAAGGCAAGCAGCACGGAGATGACCTTTCACGTGGCGCGGCTATTATCATGTTACTGCTCTCGACAGCTCTTGTGGCTGTATGTGCCGAATTCATGGTAGATGCTATCGATGATGTGGTCGCGAACAGCGCTCTCAAGGAGACTTTCATCGGTTTGATCATCCTGCCTATTGTCGGTAACGCAGCGGAACACGTGACGGCCGTCACGGTGGCTATGAAGAACAAGATGGATCTGGCTATCGGTGTAGCTATTGGCTCCTCGATTCAGATTTCCCTATTCTTGACGCCCCTGGTGGTCATCATCGGCTGGATCATCGGTCAACCCATGACGCTTTACTTCACCCTATTCGAGACCGTTTGCCTGTTCGTATCGGCCTTCATCATCAACTTCTTGATCTTGGACGGCCGAAGTAACTATCTCGAGGGCGCGCTGCTTTGCGCTACGTACGTAATCATCGCGGTCGTGGCGTTCTTCTACCCCGAGGGCGACGCTGCCGGTACCCTAGGCGCTTAAAGGGGCTTCTAGCCTCTGAAGTGCATATTTAGACCTCTTATTTGACAATACGACGCAATGTTTAACTCGAGCATGGGATACGATATTTAATTTATTATTGCTTTGATATTAAACTTGCAAGAAGCGGGTTTACGGAACACTTATTTGACGATTTGGACGCTACACAGTCAAGGGGGAGAAAGTACGGAGATGAGATGAAATGTTTTACTTCTTTAAAGGGGAGATGCTATCTACTTTTCGGAGTTTGGCCCCTTGCGATTTGATTACCTAAATTGCCTTGATTTTTTATGAGATATTCTTTTTTTATCTTTTCAGACAAAGTTGAGCCAGCCAGCTAACTTGGCCGCTCTGATGCAGATAGCGATGATGGTGTGGAAATACGCAGCAGATAGCTTAAGTACCTAGTTAGTTTAGCGATAGTTACAGACTTGTAGACTTGTGGTTGTAGAGCTGCTTAGCGGATGAATTGGACATACTCTCATTTTTTGCAGATAAATTGATTCTCGTGCAACGATGTGATGTTCCGTTCTAGTTTACGAAGGATTATGAGGAGTTGAGCGGATTGCCTAGGGGAATATCTCCCACACTAACACTAAGTCCGGCGTTGTAGGGTAGGTACGGTACTTTAATGAGCGACAATATTTTATTAATATTAAGGAGTGGAGGGACTGGCCAGCCAGTCTCTCTATCTACCCTTTCCTCTCTAACTATTCCCTCTTATAACTTAACCCCCTGCGCCTTTCTTGATACTCTAGTACCCGTTCCGTGCGGGGCCGCGTCTACGTCACGCCGTTCCGGTACAGACGGAGCCTGATACGGTCGCTCGGCGGCTCCTTCTATTCCGTCTGCCCGGTTCTTGTCCGTCCTGTGGTGTTCCCTTCGTCTCCTCTTTATTTTTTTTTTGTCCGTTTCCGTCGTCGATAGTGATAGCGACGGGACCATCATTGCGTTGGCGAGTACGGCGGCGGCGCTGCGGCGGGACTGCCTGCTCCCTATTGTGTTCAGCGTTGGGAATGTTGGGCTCTTCTCTGTTATTATTTTTGCCTCGGAGTCTACTGTGACGAGTGTCGGATATATGCTCGCGGGTAGCGGTAACACCGTGGTGGTATTCATGCTGGTCAACAACATCTAGGTTCTCTCGTCCATTGCTCCCGTCTCTAAGGTCGTGGCGCGTGTTATCCTCGCGTGCGTTATTCTCGTCACGCCGACGTCTCCTACGTCTCCGCCTATTAGTCCCGCCTCTTGTATCGTTTTGGGGGGCTTCTTCTGGTTGTGGTTGGGTCGCGTTCTGGGAGCTTATGAATTCTAAAAGAATGCGGTGCATGTCCTTCGCTCTCTCTTGGTTCCAACGGCTAGAGCAGCTTTGCATCTCTTGCAACATCGTGCTAGCCCCCTGCGCAACCTCCTCATACTTGCTATGAGGCTGCAAGAGCTTCTGTTCCCAGGTCCTAGGCTCGTCGCCCATCAGCCTCCTCCATTCTCGTAGCTTTCTGTCGGCTTCTGTAACGCGTTTTCTAGCGCTGAGTCGCCCGTCTCTCTTCCATCGAAGATCAGATGTGTCATTTGCTTCTCCATCTAGCTGGTCCTTATGCTTCTCGATAAGATCGAGAAGTGCTGAACAGGCCCTGTGGGCATCTCGATTGTTACAGAGGCGATTCACGATCTTGTCCACCACGAACTGCAATGCTCCCAGGCCTGGTGCTATAGCAGCAGCGATATCGGGCATTTCGTGTTGAATTGGTAGCGTCGAGTTTGGGTGATCTAAAATAATACACTTTAACTATTGAAAAGCGATAAAGAGTGTTATAATAATTAATATAATAGTTTGACGGTAAAAGGTAGCTATGGAATTAAAGATTTGGAATAGTATACTTGATAGTATAATACTTGGTAGGTCAGAAACGAAGAGAAATCAAAATAAGAGCATCTTGTCTTTAAATACTAAGTCTCTAGGTTAGGTCACTGTCTATCACTTTACGTATGAAAAAGTGATTTATTCCCCGGGTATTTCCCCGGGTATATGTATCTAAGTAGAAATATTACCATGCTATAATGCGATTGGCTCTTAAATGTGAATGAATGCTTAAAGCCCGCATCTGAAATATTGTTCCATGTGACATATAAAATCGAAATGAGTTTATGGTGAGCAACTATATAATTATTGGACGGAATGAATTTGCGGTGAATCGATGACAAACAAACATGGTGAAGTTGATTGTACAGTATAGAATCATTAGAAATACCGGATTGAACTTTCATGCCAACTTAAACTCAGCCACGACTTGTTTTACTAAGAGGCTGTTCTAGACGGGGGCTATGCTAGATAAAACCTAGGTAGTACATGTAATTGTGGTATGACGTATGACCTACCTAGGTACCTATTCCTAGGTCAGGTACCGGTAATACCTAATAAGCACCTGAATTAACATGATAGTGACTTTGTCTTGTGCACAGAGTCAATGTTAAAACGTAGGTAAGGTAAGAACATCAGGTGCCAAGCAAATAGAAGAGAAAGTCCTGACCGTCAAATATTTGACTATTTAATATTTGAACCAATGCGCTTCTCTCAATTCTTAATTCTTTCCCCAATTATCTACATACATTTATTATACATATTACACGCTTCCCGGAATTATCACGTGTAATCCCATTCGCCCACTTACACGCTTATACATACCTTCGCTTATACCATCTACCATCTACATCCATCAACCATCATCTTTTTTTTTCCCCCTTCTCTCAAGAACACAGTACAGTGGACCCAATGTGTTTCGGAAGTAAAGACAAAACCACCGATCCAGCTCCCAGGCCGGTCCCTCAATCATCACCATCATATACCACCGCCGCCTATCCCAAAGCCAGCATGCCGCAGGACTACGCGCCCCCTCCCGGACCCCCGCCATCTCACGGCCACTACTACGCTCCCCCGGCCGGCCCACCTCCCTCTCATCAGGAGTACGCGCCTCCCCCGGGCCCGCCCCCTTCCGACACAAAGAACAACCCCTTCTTCAACTCCAACTCCAACTCCAACCAGCAGCAGCAGCAGCAGCATGACTGGCAAACCGCCGTCCCAGACACTTCCCTTCTCCCTCCCCCACCCAACTTTTTCAGCGGCTACGACCGCTCGCCCGCCAACAACGCCACCGAGGACGAATGCGAAGCCGGCGAGTCCTGGTGCGCTTCGTACCCCCTCTACAGCCCCATGCCCCTCAGCCCCCCCGCCGAATCCGCCGCCCTAACCGGCACCATCGCCCTCTACGCCCCTCCCACATTCACCTCATCGGGCGGGACCCTCACCCCCGTCCGTCCGGGTGTATGGAGCGTATCTTCCCCCCGCCACGGCCGCGACACCTGTCTGGCGACGTACCCGCCCTTATACCACGCCGCGGCGCACAGCCCCCTAGTCACCACCACCGGCAGCCGCAAGAAGAAGACAGCGTACTACGAAGTCCGGGTCCTCGAGCGCGGCACCCGCAGCGGCAAAGACGAGGTCTCCCTCGCGCTGGGCTTCGTGGCCCCGCCGTACCCTGGCTTCCGATTACCAGGGTGGCACCGCGGGAGCCTAGGCGTGCACGGGGACGACGGGCACCGGTACATAAACGACCGGTGGGGCGGGAAGGAGTTTACGACGCCGTTCCGACGGGGGGAGACGGTGGGTCTCGGGATGGATTTCTGCCAGCGAGGTGACGGGGGGATTAGCGTGGAAGTATTCCTGACGCGGGACGGTGTGGAAAGGGGTCGGTGGAACTTGCACGAGGAGACGGACCGGGAGACGGATTTGCCGGTTACGGGGCTCGAGGGGTATCATGATTTGTGCGCGGCCGTGGGGGCGTTTGATAAGGTGGCGTTTGAGGTTGTGTTTGCGCCGGAGCTGTGGAGGTGGAGGGGGTATGAGGGATAGATGGTGGTGGTGGTTAGGAGTAGGGAGGTTAGGGGGGGGGGGGGGGGGGGGGGGGGCAAGTTGGGTGTTTTTTTATTTTTTTTTTTATTAATAGTTTTTGGGGGGGGGATTATTTTATTAATTTTTTTTTT